>NC_133449.1:49656840-49957733 GCF_048565385.1 Saimiri boliviensis | reverse complement strand
GGGTTTCACCATGTTGGCCAGGATGGTCTCAATCTCTTGACCTTGTAATCTGCCCGCCTTGGCCTCCCAAAGTGCTGGGACTACAGGCATGAGCCACCGCGCCCAGCCCGGTCACTCTCTTATTCCTTTACTTTCTTAATAAACTTACTTTCATTTTGCAAAAAATAAAAAAAAGAAGAAGAAGAACTCAAGGCTCAGAAAGATTAACTCACTTGCCCCAGATCCTGGCCAGGCCCAGTTTTGTTATTTCTTCCCACACTGCAATCCTGCTAAAGAGGCCACTGACTTTTTTTTCTCTATGCTTCATTGCATGGTTAACAGAAGCAAGAATTATATTTGTTCCTATGGTGTTTCTTTTGGGCTGAACTCACATCTCATAGAGTAACTATTTAGTTCTTAATTGCTTGAAAAGTGGGGGAGGATTTTTGGTAATAAAGAAAGAAATGACTCTAAACCCTCACATAGGTTACAGGGAAAGCTCTTTACCTGGTTATGGACTACAGTGACCAATTACCTTGATTTGTCCAGGGTTTTCTTGACTTTATTACTGAAAGTTCTACACCTTGGCAAACCCCTCAGTCTCTGAAAAACTGAGATAATTGGGTTATTCTAAACTATGAACCATTAAAGGGCACTGGCACCTCTGGTGGCTGCTGCTGCAAATTGCAAGCACAGTGAATTAATTGTACCCTGCCCGTGTAGTCTGTTTTCATTTTTTATTTATTTATTTATTTATTTATTTATTTATTTATTTATTGAGATGGAGTTTCACTCTCATTGCCCAAGCTAGAGTGCAGTGGTGCAAACTCATCTCACCACAACCTCCACCTCCAGTTCAAGCAATTCTCCTGCCTCAGCCTCCTGAGTAGCTGAGATCACAGGTGTGCACCACCACACCTGGCTAATTTTGCATTTTTAGTAGAGATGAGGTTTTTCCATGTTGGTCCGGCTGGTCTTGAACTCCCAACCTCATGTGATCTGCCCACCTTGACCTCCCAAAGTAATAGGATTATATGCGTGAGCCACTGCACCCAGCCTGTAGCCTGTTTTTATTGGCAGAGATGTGATCCATTTTATTAGACAACAGATAGATAGATAGATAGATAGATAGATAGATAGATAGATAGATAGATGCATACATACATACATACATACATACATACATACAGCAGTCACACAGTAGTGTTCAAAAACCTTAGTGAGCCTGCCACTCAGGGAAATAGACCATAGCAGATATAATAGTAATCAATCATTTTCATTCTGATCAAGTTAATTTTTAATTAAACCATTCATCTTTAATTTCTTTCAACTACATGATCAAGATATTGTATCTAGTAGCCTAAAATTGCTTTCAAACTTGGATCCTAAAAAGGATTTACCCTTTTAATCATCACTGTCTTCACCCTCCACTTCTCCTCCACTTCCTTCTTCATATGAGTCAGCTGTAAGCTAAGTGGTGGGACCCCATTGTGTAGAGAGAAAGCAGAGGTCAAGAGAAATGAACGACTAGTCCAAGATAACACAAAGTGTATGTGCATGGTTCCATCTTTATCCTTTACCCTCTGTTCTCACCCTTCCAGGTTCTAGTCAGTGTATGCATCCCCCTAACTTTTCTCTTCTTGGTACCCTGTTTTGTGCTTGGCAAACGTTCGTACCTCCCATATTGCTGACCTTAGATGGAGAATGTGGTTCCTCTGTCCAGGGAACATGATGTCTTCACTAAGCTCACTTGTACCTGTTTCCCCATTTCAATCTAATTCAAGTTCACACACACTTATTTAGTACCAATTGTGTGTCAGTTCAAAATATTTTGGATGAACCATTTTTAAGCATAGAGATTTATTTCTTCACAATATATCACTATCTGGTTCTAAGAGTGGTTCCAGCATCCTACTTTATACATTTGAAAAACACATAAGACTATGGGCTAACATTGTAGCACAACCCACCAATGGACCATTGTACCCACTAGGGGACAGGGGAGGATCTGCTGCCCCTGGAATAACAAATAATAAATCAAGCAGTTCCCCACTCCATGATTTCATCCAGTCTCTGTGCCTCCATATCATAGTGTAGTGGTTTGAAGACAGATTGTCTGCAGTCAACCAACCTCCTCCTCTTATACTAGCTGTCTGGCCTTGGGCAAATTACCTAATCTCTCTATATCCATTTCCTCTTCTGAAAATGTGAGCAATAATAGTCTTTTCTCACAGAGTTATTGAGAGTGTCCCATGGGATAAACCATGTAAAGAATTCAGCATGACACCTAGCTTGTAGTAAGCACAATGGAATGTCCGTGAAGACACATTAAGAGCTGACATTTCCATTGTGCTTACTACAAGCTAAGAGTTTTTCAGCTTCCTCTAGACCTCCTCTTAACACCCAGAAAGGACAATAAGGAGAGTAAGATCCAGAAGGAAAATGGTTTGCTCATTAGGGAACTTTTTTTTTTTTTTGAGAGAGAGAGTCTCACTTTGTTGCCCAGACTGGAGTGTAGTGGCATGGTCTTGGTTCACTGCAACCTCCGCCTCCCAGGTTCCAGCAATTCTCTGTCTCAGTCACCCAAGTAGCTGGGATTACAAGTGTGCACCACCACACGCAGCCAATTTTTATGTTTTTAATAGAGACAAGATTTCACCATGTTGGCCAGGCCGGTCTTGAACTCCTGACCTCAAGTGATCCACCCACCTCAGCCTCCCAAAATGTTGGGATTACAGGCGTGAGCCACCGTCACTGGTCTCAGGGGCCAATTTTAAATTAGAAACTTAAAATTTGAGTCTACAGACCAATGATCCTGAGAATCTGTTTCTTTGCCCCACGCAAATCCTAACCAGAGGTTGCAAACTGGAAGCTTATAAATTAAATATTTTATCCGCTTGTTTTATTGTTTTATTTAGTCAGAATACTATACATAATGAAATCAAAATATCTGACTCTTCTGGAAAAGTGAGAAGTTCTGGCCACCTTGGCCTGCATTCTCTGGTGACAACCATCTGGTAGAACTGACGAGTGCCAAGCTTAATTCTCCACTCTCCCCGCCCTTCCCTATCAATCAACCCTCAGACACTGTGGCTCACTGCCATATTCTATCAGTATTTCTCATTGAGCTCACACTGTTCTTTCTCTAATTTAACAGAACTGTTTCACCAATGTCCCTATTCTATCAACAGTGGAAAATGACTCACGGACTCCGAGTACCCCATGACTTTTGTCACAGCAGTTACACCTCTCTGTTCACTTCTGTTCACCTGCTGGCCCCGCAGGCACTAGGCTTGCAGCCCCTGTCTCAGTCATCATTCCCAGGGATGCCTTCCTGTGCCCAGGTGCCCCAGACAGGCCTGGAGCTCCATGCACCTAACATTTTCCTGGATACCTGCTCATCAGAGCCTGAAAGCATTTGGTAAACACCAGTGGTAGACATTTTCCTCTCTCATTTCTCAGTTGGAAATATAAGAGTGGAAGGAGCTTACCTAAAGCCATGAGGAGGGCCTGATAGGACACGAGGTCTGCTGAGGTCTTCCAGACTCTGTCTCTAGACTGAGCTGCTGCTCATAAAATAGCATCCAGGCAGCACCTGGGCCACAGCCCCTCCCAGGGTGGAGCTGCTCCTCCTTCCAGAGCACCTCAGGAGGAGCCCAGCCTCCCCTCCCACACACTCACAAAGGGCTGGCCAGCCCGAGGAGATGGGCCGGCTGATGGCTGACCCGATGCCAAGCAGGCCCAGTTTCCAGAAGGGTGACTCAGGCTAGCAGAAACCAAACTGGTTCTTATCTGTGCAAGATGAGAGGTCACATGTAGAGAACTGAGCTGGGCCTTCGTGCTTACCCCAACCCTGACTACTGCCAGCTCATGCTTGTATACACACATTCATTCAAAATGTATGTGTTGGCTTAATCCTGTGTGCTAAGCACTCTTTCAGGCATTGGGAACAAACCAGACAAGGTCCCCAGTGCTCTAACGGAGGAAAACAGACAAGAAACGAGTTACCAAATAAAATAACCTCATAGGGCATATGTGCTATAGGAAAAATCAAAACAGTATATGCGTTTGAGGGACCTAGAAGGGGGTGGCTATTTTAGGGAAAGTGCCCAGGGAAGCCCTCTCTGAGAGGGTGACATTGGAATGTCAAGGCAGGGGAAGTTTATTCCAGGTGGAGGGAACAGCAAGGGCAAACGTCCTTGGGTGGAGACCCTTGTGGTTTGTTTAAGCACCATGTGGAAGCCATAGCTTAGGGAATAACAGGGTCCATCCCCACTTCCAGTTACCCACATGCCTTCTACCTGGCCTCTGCTGTGACATTGTCCACAAGGCCAGATACTCTCTCCCTGCTTTCTCTAGAAGCACCTGATGTTCTGAACACTCCTCCTCCCTTTTGCCATTGAGAACTACCCTGCTGTAGCTTCATGTCTCTGCATTTTTCAGTCAGGGAGCAGACAACTCACAAATGCTTAAAGCCATCCAGGTTGACAGGGAGCAGTGGCAAGAGACCCCTGGGCAGGTTGAAGTCCTGGATCTAGTCGCAGGTCTGCAGCCAACCAGTTATGTGTGTCTGAGCACACCACTTCTGCCCTCCAGGCCTCATTTTGACAGCTGCAAAATGGACCTGACACTCCCTGTCCTATCTTAGACTTGGGGCTCACCAGAAGGATGAATGATACGCAGACTATAAAATGCTCTATAAATCACATACATTTACACAGGACCTTGCTGGAGGTAATGCCTTCATACACAAAAGAAAGAGAGAGGAAGGAGCAGGCTAGCCTACTGGCCGCCCCCAATCCCGCCACCTTCACACTGCCCCTCCTGACAGGGAAGAAGACTCTCACTTGGAGAAGTGCTCATAATTCGTGAACTTCCCAGCAGGGATCTGGTGAGGGCCTTCAATTTCCTCTAACCCTGCAGAGACCTGGACTCATCCCCAGGGTCTCTTCATTCGACTCACAGGGCCTGAATGTGACTGGGAGGTCCAGGGAGCCGGTGACAGGAAAGCCCCCCCACCCACCCCGCCTGGGTGCTCCTGACCGCAGGGACTTCCCATGGGGCCTTCACTTCCTGCTCTCTTCTGCCTTGGCTCACCAAGATGTAATGCCAAGGTTGCTAAGGCTTGGCTGGAAATTTTTGAAGCAGCTTTTGTAGAGAAATGCCTGCTGGCTAAAGAATCAGAAACTAGATTTGTAAACCTGGAAACTTTGTCAACGCTAACTTTGTAAACCTAGAAAGTTGGGCGTTCGGGCAGCCTGGGAACCTGCCAGGATAGCCTGTTGTGTCATCATGGTGTTATACTTTTCTGTTAAGACAACAGGAGCAGGACACAGTAAGGTGGGCTCTGGTGGCCAGAGGTTCAAATCCCAGCCTCATGAACTATAGCTGTGGGATCCTAGGCCACATCTATAAAATGACGATAAGACTCTTGCCCACTTCACAAGGTGATTGTTTACAACAACTGTAAAGTGCCTGTCATGTGGTCAGAATTATTTAAGTATTAGCCATTGCTATCAGAGGAAATAGGTTGGATATCTTCCCTGGGGAGCTAGGGGCCTGGCTACTGCAGGGTCAGTCACAACAGGAAAAACTAGGCTTCCAATCAGAGCCGGGGATTACAAGCTGATCAACACGCAAGGCTGGGAGCTCCCTTGTGGTCCCAACACTGGGCACATCCGGGGTAAAGGGACAGTTTAAGGGCATCTATAGCCCCCCAACCCCGTGCCTAGCCCACCCCAGAATGCTTCTTTGCAGGCCTGCCTACCTCTCCTCTAAGGCTATGAAGCTCTGAGGGATCAGGGGCTTAGCCTAGGGTACTCAGTGCATCTGAGAAGTCTGGAGCCCAACATCCCAGATATGGAGAACACTGGGAGAGCTGGCATTTGGGAACCTTAGAATTCTGAGTGACTGGGGACCCTTGATCATGGTGAGGGGGCTTCTGAAGAACCCTGAGGACCCCCCTCCCCAGTGACTGTGACTGGCCACTTGCTCTAGCACTAGCCAGCTAGCCTGAGGCATAGGGAAGAAAGGGGGTAGGGGGAGGGTAGAAAAAAGGGAGGCATCAGGAATGGAGGAGCAAGATACTGAGGTTTAATGTTATTAGAACCCCTCTCTTGGATTAAGACAGTCCCAGGAGAAGCCCTCTGGCAGGAGAAACCAAACCCAAAGGCTCCCAAAGGAAGTCCTACTATGGGAATAGAAATCTAGACCACACACCAGGCTCAGCAGCAGGGGGGCCCTGGGTGCTGCGGGAAGACTGAGAGCTTGGGTGCATTGCTTCATTGCAGCCGGGGGGAGAGGTGCATTCTGCGTCCTGCAGCTTATACACGTGAAGTCAGAGCAACGGATGTGAGGTGTGAAAAGACATGGGATAAGCTTTACAATTCTGATGACTGTAAACCGTTGAGTTGTTTGCCAGGCTTGTAAGTAAATCCTTAAGTTTTTGCAGAGTTCATAAGAATCTGCTCAGCCTGGCTCTAGCGTCAGCTTGTGAAACAACCCCCCTTGTTCTCTGAACTCCAGCCACACCATCCTTTTGGTTCCTAAAATTCACCTCTTTCTCTCACCTCAGGACCTTGACACAGGCTCATCCTCTGCATGGAACGCCTCCCTCCCCTGCTCCATTGACTAGTTACCTATCCTCACCCTTAAGACCTCAGCTTAGACTCTGCAGTTATGTGATCCTCTGTGTAATATCTGTCTCCTAGGGCAGGTCACAGCAAGCACCATGTCTATTTTGTTCACTATTATGTATCCAGCACATAGCCCAGGATTTGGCCCATAGAGAAATAAATGGGAAACTACCACTCATATTCTCATTCTCTCTGTCTCTCTCTCCCTCTGACACACACTCTGTCTCTCTCTCTCTCTCTCTCTCTCTCTCTCTCTCTCTCTCTCTCACACACACACACACACACACACACACACACACAGAGAGACTCATACATCGCCATAGATAAATGAGACTCCCGATCATAACTTTGTGAGTGGTCACACATTGAACCTTGCAAGTGCACATTAATTGCGGTCAAGATATGTAGACTCTTCTTAACCTGTAATCCACTCTTCTGGGAATTACTTTCATCACCACCACCACAACTCACAGAGCCAGTTGAGTATATATGTACCTGACCTTGTCCCCAGGCCATGACTCACTGGACTTACGGTGGACAGCTGCTTCAAACTAATCCAGTACCAGGAATAAGAAACTGGAACTGGAGCTCACAGGGGCCAGGCAGTGGGTAACTGCTGTCCAACTGAGGATTCCTAAATGCATAAGCCTTAGGGCGGTCACCTTTTGCAGGTACACAGAGAAGCAGAGAAGACCATTCGGCAGAGAGAGAAGAGCAAAGCAAACAGATAGATAGAGGCAGGAATGATAACATTGTGTCCTTGGGTAGAGAAATAATTACTACTGCCTTAACTTCTCATAACTTTCTTGTTCCCGGTTACTGCCTCTCACAAGGTCTGGCTGCACTTCCTGTCATGAATCACCAACTCCCCATTACAGCCAAAGCCAGCTCAAGCATGTCTGCCTCCTGCAACCAAAGCCTTACTTAAATAATTCCACACGAGCTAACAAGCAACCCATAAGGGAACTGAGGAGTCAATAAAAATGAAAACAGATGGAATGAATCCAGTAAGGAACACACTGAAAAATCCTTGGCTATGTCAGCATAGTGCATCCACAGCCACAAAGCTCACGGTCATGAGTCCATTGGTTCAGTAATGCATGTGCAAGGTTTTGTCTGCCCAGCACCTGGCCTCATGTTGCTGAGCAGCACCTTCTTTTCTCACTCCAACCATTTTTAAACCACTTCACTGAGGTACAATTGACATTTAAAAAGCTGAATGTATTTAACGTTTACATCTCAATTACTTTGGGGATAAGTACACTCCCATGAAACCAACACCACCAACAAGGCCATAAACATATCCACCACCTTCCAAGTGTCCTCCTGCCCCTTCATTATTACTATTATTATTATTATTGGTAAGAACACATAACATAAGATACACCCTTTTAGCAATTTTAAGTATACAATACAGTATTGCTACTTATAGGTACTATGTTAAATATTAGTAGTAAACCTACAGAACTTATTTATCGTGTACAATTGAAACTTTGCACCCTTTAACTATCACCTCTTCATTTCCACTTTTTTCTGGCCCTTGACAATCAGTATTCTACTCTCTTCTTTAAGTTTGACTGTTTAAGATTCCACATACAAGTGAGCTCCTGCAGAAAACATCTTTTTGTGTCTGTCTTCTTTCATTCAGTGTAATTCCCTCCAGGTCCATCCATGTTGTCACAAATGTCAGGATTTCTTTCTTTTTTAAGGCTGCATAATATTCCAGTGAATGTATGTACCACAATTTCTTTAACCATTCATCCACCAGTTGACATTTAGGTTCTTTCCATATCTTGGCTATGTGAACGAAGTTGCAAACTCCAACCAGCTTACCCCTCCTCAGCTACCGTACATCATGTACATGACCCAATTCAGACCAAGATGAATCTTCCTGATATTATTCAAGCTGAAACTGAAGGAAGAGATGCAGTTCCTCTTCCTCTCGTGCTACAAAACAAAGGTGGTAGGGCCATCAGCTAGATCAAGGCGGGGTTTTGTCGCTTGCAACAACCAACAACCATAACAAAAGAGTCCTTCCTAATGTGTGTTTGCCTCTTGAATATTTACTTCCAACCACTGTGTGCCAGGTGCAATATTAGATTGTGAGGATCCCAAGGTCAACAAGGTAGGCGTGTATTTGTCTTCACAGGATTCATAGTCTTCACACATCCAGAAAGCCACATCACAGCATAATGTATGCAACAATGAAGGAGGCACAGGGTTTTGTGGGAGCACAGAGGAGGAACACCCCCCTCAGGCTTGGGTCTGGGGTCAGAGGAGGAAGATGGAGGAAGAGGAAGGACGAGAAGCCCCAAAGTAAGAGAAAGTACGGATGGGGAATTCAGGCAATTATAAATGAGTCACGGAGCTAAACTGTAGCATTCAAGGGGAAAAGCAAGGGGAGCAGCTAACAGGGCAAGGGGGGCTCCAGCCTCCATACTCACATCCCTTCACCGTATCAAGGGCCTCAGACTTGGGGCAAAGTTGGGGGCTCCAGAACTTCTAGCAGGGGAAGCTCGGTGTGGCAATCTGGTTGGAAGTGGGGGACAAGCTACCAACTCTTTAATTTGCATTTTCCTCCTTATATTTTATGCTGGTTTGGAGGAAGGGGAGTTGGAGAGCAGATGATAATTATAGGGTCCTACATCCAGAAAAACAACTCTAGCCAAAGAACATCTCTGTTGATTGTTGTATGTAACATGGTGGCTAGGCCCTCGGAAGCTCTGCCCCAAATGTTGGTCACTCAAACTAGCTTCCTTTTCTGAAGCCAGGGGCTTTCACAGGGAAGGTAGAAGCATTCAAACCATGGGATTTTGCAGTGTGTCAGAATTCCTGGAGAGACTGGCCTACAAACCTCTGTGCTCAGTAACAGGAACGAGCTATCAACCTGTGGTCTCTTACAAAAGATTGCAACATTGGCAAAAGGAGGCTGTGCCTAGTCACACAACAACCCAAAGTCTGGAGCTGCCTCAGACCTAAAGCTGTCTCATATGGCTGAGGTTCAGAGCTGGGAGATAAGACCATGAACTTATACCTCAGGAGGGCCTGTCTGTCTTATGCTGTTGTAAAAACAGGATGCACATCTAACCCAGACTGGCCCCTTCGCCTCTGCAAATAAGGGGTCTGACTGATAGAGGATGGTTTTCGTGTATGCATATGAAACCTAGCATGTGACAGAGGTTAGCGTGTGAGGCATTTAATGGCTGGGTCCTCCCTTGTGGGAGTGTAAAGGAAAGAGTGAATGGAAAGAAGTGTTGAGCTGCAATGAAGTCATAATGCAGGCCTAAGTCCATTCACCAGGAGGTGGGGTGGCCCTGGAAAGGAAGCCAGGCCTTTATATACCCACACTGAGCAGTCATTGGATGCAGACTTCACTTGGGGAAAGAATGTGACTTCTTGAGCTATGGGCCATTCTCATGAGTTGGGGTGGGGATGGGAATCTAGGCAGTGCACTGCAGCATCCACTGCAGTAACGATGACAGCTGTCATGCCATCATGTGATCTATCTCATTGAATTTTTACAACAGCATTCAGGATATATTATTATTATCTTCCTTTTTACAGATGAATAAACTGAGGCACAGAGCTGTGTGACTCTGAGCCATTTGGCCACCATAATGCTTTCTCCATGAATAAACACTAGATATGTAGTCTGGAAATGCCAGTTCATCAAATCTTAACTTCTCATTTACCCATATACTGTCCCCTAAACAAATCTTTCAACCTTTTTGAGATTCAGTTTTCCCAGCTTTAAAATGAGGACTATAATGCTTGACCTACCTTTTACTTCTCTCATAGAATTGCTGCCAAGATCAATTCAAAACAAGTCTTTATATATGAGCATGTTTGGTGAACTGCTAATTCCTAGACAAACGTAAGAAAGCATGCTTATTACACATAAAAAGGCAGTATGTGGTCAAACAAAGGGCAGCGTAGGACCTCTCCAAAACCTCTATGAATAATCAGGATGCTAAGCCTTTTGGTTACTCCAAGTAGCAGACACCAAATGTAAACATTTCCATTTGATGAATGAAGAGACAGAAGTAAGTGTCAGAGAAGTTGGTAGGCATAACTCAGTCCAGAAATTAGTTCTTGGGATCCATATACAAACACACGGACTTACTATGGCTCTGATGACACCACGGAAACCAGAGGCAGCCCACCCAAGAGGATGTGGACTCCCACAGTGGGATAGGAAGGAGGTAACATTTGTTAAACACCCACCTGTGCCAGGCATCATGCCAGGTGCTTTATATAGGTTGTGTTTTTATCCCTTTAAGAATCACAGGCACTTTACCATTGACAAAGGTTCAAAGAGAAGGAGTAGCAGTAACTTGCTAAGGAGCAGCATCTGGCTTTCTTCAGCACACCTTATTATCTGCTTGCCAGGTGAGGGCCCTGCTCCAATGCTTCAGGAGTCATAATTGAGGGGGCACTGGGAGCTATAGAGGCTGGCCAGCATTGGAACCTGTTTCTACCCAATAGTTCAAACTGTGTGAGAGGTGAATGTCTTTGTCTCTTGCAGCAAAACCTACCTCTTTAATTTGGGGATGGTCCAAGAACCTGATGTGGTTGATCAGAGAAAGTTGCAATCTTGGAAAGCCCCCAGCACAGAAAAAAAGCTTCTGTGAGGAAAAAGGGGCACTGGGAAGAAACATTCTCATAAACCCCAGAATGACAGTGGTTTCCTCAAAGGCTACAGGGTAAGACCTGGGATTTGAGTGTTGGCACTACTGCCAGACCAGTATAGGACTGTGTGTGCATGTGTATGTGTGCATGCGTGTGACTGTTGCACATGTGTGTGAGTGTGATTGATGTGGAGTCAGATATACCATGGGGCCTCTTGTTTCATCTGCAACCAGAGAAGCCTCCATCTATACCTATCTAAACACATTTTGAAGGTGACCGTGATCCTTTGGTAAAGGCACACCACTTCTCATCCTGATTGATAATGTGAAATAGGTCTCCAGGTCAGGTGTGAGGATCAATGAGCAGGAAGCAGAGTCCAGAAGAAACCAAGGCATGGCCCAAACCTTCTTCTCTACGGAGAAATTTCCCCATCTGTAAAATGGGGATGAAGACACCATCTCAGTAATATGGGTAAATGTTTGTAGTAAGACAATGTAAATATGGTAAGTGCATGTCAGCTGATAGCCATGGCTCTTCCAAAATTTTATTTATGCTGAGGTTTTTTGTTTCTTTTTTTTTGCAGTCATACATGTTTAGAAGTGTTATACATCTGTTGAGAATTAAATGCTTCATCAATATGTTGTACCTTTCCACCTTCCTGTTAGTGTTTTCTCAGTGAAATTCTGCTCTGATACAAAAGGGTGACCCCAGCTCTCTTCTAGTTAGTTTGTCTGTGTTCTTCCATACCTTTACTTTCAACTTGTCTGTGTTTAATATTTTAGAAATGTGTCTTGGAAATAGCATTGTCAGATTTTAAAATCTAATCTGATTACATGTCTTTCAACTAGGAAGTTTAGTTCATTTTCACTTGTTATAATCTTTAATGTATTCAGATTTGTTTTACTATCTTAATTTTAAATTTTATTTTAGCCCCTTTTCAATGCTTCCTTTTTCTTCTTCTTCTTCTTCTTTGTTTTCTCTCGTATTATTCTTTATTTTGGGCGGGGATGTTTGTGGTTGCTATTGTTTTCTTATTCTGTCCTCATTCCCATACTGATTTAGAAGTTATATACTCTGCTTCTCTTCTTTTAGTGGTTACTATTAAAAATTTTTTCATGACTATTTTACTCTTTGGGGTCTCAAATTAATAAATATCTAACACCCCTACCCAAAAACCTACAATTTATGAGTATTTTTTTTAAAAAATTTTATTGCATTTTAGGTTTTGGGGTACAGGTGAAGAACATACAAGATTGTTGCATAGGTACACACATGGCAGTGTGATTTGCTGCCTTCCTCCCCCTCACCTGTATCTGGCATTTCTCCCCATGCTATCTCTCCCCACCTCCCCACCCCCTGCCCCTTCCCCATTTCCCCCCAGCGGACCCCAGTGTGTAGTGCTCCCCTCCCTGTGTCCATGTGTTCTCACTGTTCATCACCCGCCTATGAGTGAGAATATGCGGTGTTTGATTTTCTGCTCTTCTTTCATCATCTCCCTCTCAACTTATTTGCTTAACATTTTAATTTGTCTTAACATTTTAGTTCTGCCTTTTTTCTAACCTCACATTTAGACTTATTTTTCTGATGAGATTTGTTTATTCTACATATTTACTCATTTCTTCCTCACTGATTTGACTGATATCCAAGGTCCCCTGTGGTAAGTAGATAATGCTCCTACCTTGCCACCCACGATACCCACATCATATTATTCCCTTGGGTCTGTGACTGCGTTAGTTTACATGGCTAAAAAGAAATTAAGGTTACAGATGGAACTGAGGTTGCTAATCAGCTGACCTTAAAATAAGGAGATTACCTTAGATTATTTAGGTAGACCCAATTTAATCACAAGGATACTTAAAAGGAGAGGAAAGAGGCAGAAGAGGTCAGAGTGATAACATGAGAAAAGGATTTGACTGCCACTGTTAGCTCTGAAGGTGTAAGAAGAAGCCCACCAGCTAAGGAATCCAAATGTCTCTAGAAGTTAGAAAAACATGATCTCCAGAGTGTACAATGGCCCCGTCGATACCTTGATTTTAGCCCAGTGATACTTTTTTTTTTCTTTAAAGACGGGGTTTCACCATGCTGGTCAGGCTGGTCTTGAACTCCCAACCTCAAGTGATTTGCCCACCTTGGCCTCCAAAGTGCTTGGATTACAGGCGTGAGCCACCACACCTGGCCTAGCCCAGTAAGACTTAACTAGAAATCAGGAGATCAAATTTCTGACCTTCAGAACTGGAAGATAATTTTGTGATGTTTAAATGTTTAAACCTACTAAGTTTGTTGCAATGTGTTATAGCAACTAATAGCAAGCTAACATACCTCCCTTTAGGGATCATTTTTCTTCTTTTTGAAACATCCTTAGATATTCTTATTGGTTATAACATAACTAAAGAATAAATGCTTGAGGTGATTACCCCCTCCAATTTTTTTTATTTTAAAAAAAGAAACATCTTTACATATTCATTAAGGAAGTAATCTCATTCGTTGTTTATCTGAAATTGCCTTTATGATGTATTTCTTGAAAGATTTGTTTTGGTTTGTTTTTAAGACAGAGTCTTGCACAGTTGCCCAGGCTGGAGCACAGTGGTGCAATCTCAGCTCATTGCAACCTCCACCTTTTGGATTCAAGTCATATCCTCCCTTAGCCTCCCAAGTAGCTGGGATTACAGGCACATGCCATCACATGTGGCTAATTTTTTTTTTTTTTTTTTTTTTGAGACGGAGTTTCGCTCTTGTTACCCAGGCTGGAGTGCAATGGCGCGATCTCGGCTCACCGCAACCTCCGCCTCCTGGGCTCAGGCAATTCTCCTGCCTCAGCCTGCTGAGTAGCTGGGATTACAGGCACGCGCCACCATGCCCAGCTAATTTTTTGCACTTTTAGTAGAGACGGGGTTTCACCATGTTGACCAGGATGGTCTCGATCTCTCGACCTCGTGATCCACCCGCCTCGGCCTCCCAAAGTGCTGGGATTATAGGCTTGAGCCACCGTGCCCGGCTTTTTTTTTTTAATTTTTAGTAGAGATGGGGTTTCATCATGTTGGCCAGGCTGGTCTTGAACTCCTGACCTCAGCTGATCCACTATCCTCGGCCTCCCAAAGTGCTAGGATTACACACGTGAGTCATCACACCTGGATAAAAGATATTTTTGATAGGTACACAATTTTATCTTAACAGTTTTTCTCTCATCATTTTTTTTTTTTTTTTTTTTTTTGAGACAGAGTTTCGCTCTTGTTACCCAGGCTGGAGTGCAATGGCACGATCTCGGCTCACAGCAACCTCCGCCTCCTGGGTTCAGGCAATTCTCCTGCCTCAGCCTCCTGAGTAGCTGGGATTATAGCCATGCACCACCATGCCCAGCTAATTTTTTGTATTTTTAGTAGAGACGGGGTTTCACCATGTTGGCCAGGTTGATCTCGATCTCTTAACCTTGTGGTCCACCTGCTTCGGCCTCCCAGTGCTGGGATTACAGGTTTGAGCCACTGTGCCTGGCCTTCTCTCATCATTTTTAAGATGACATTCAACTGTCTCCTTGCTTCCATCGTTGTTGAGAAGTCAGCTGTCATTCTACTTGTGAAATAATATCTTTAGCTTTGGTGATTTACAGATTCATTACAATGTATCTATGGTGAATTTTTCTTCATTTATCCTTTGTAAAAGCTGTGTTTCTGAGGTTAGTGGATTCGTTTATTTATTTATCAGTTCTGGAACAGTCTCAGACATTAACTCCTCAATATTGTTGCTCTCTCTCTACTTTCACCTTAAGGGGCTGTGATTAGATGTGTATCAGGTCTTCTCATACTATCCTCACAGGGTCTTAACATATCTGTCATATACTGAATTGCCCTATTTCATAATTTTGCATTCTATGTAATATTTTTGGAACTCTTTCAGCACAATAGTTTTCTTTAATTACATTCATTTTCCTGTTTAAACCTATTGACTTGAGTTTTTACTTCAACAACTGTATATATTATTTCTAAAAGCTCAATTTAATTCTCATATATCCCAGTTCATTTGTTATTCTTACTTCTTGCTCACTTTTTTTTTTTTTTTTTTTTTTTTGAGAAGGAGTCCTATTCTGTCACTCAGGCTAGAGCTCAGTGGCATGATCTCAGCTCACTGCAACCTCTGCCTCCTAGGTTCAAGCAATTCTTCTGCCTTAGCCTCCTGAGTAGCTGGAATTACAGGCACACACCATCATGCTAAGCTAATTTTTGTGTTTTTAGTAGAGGCTGGTCTTGAACTCCTGACCTCATGATCCACTCCCGAGCCTCCCAAAGTGCTGGGATTATAAGCATGAGCCACTATGCCTTTCTCTTGCTCACTTTTTAATTTGACTTTTTTTCTTTATCTCTTTCAAACATAATTACATTAAATTCTGAATCTGGTAAGTCTGGTTTCTGAGGGCCTCAGTCTGCTATTTTTGTTTTAGACTCTGAGGTTTCCATATCACTGGGACCATTTCATGACTGTAGTTGGAGGTTTGAGCAGTGAGATCAAATTCCTACCTGGTACTCTAAAGCCCACTTAGTGATAACCTCAAAACTCTTAAAAAAAAAAAAAAGGAAAAAGAGGCCACATTAAATTATTTATAATATTGACATTCTAACACAAAATTCAACAATTTAGCTCTTTGCTAAGACAAGTAATCATAAGCAATAGTTAAACATTTTGGTTAAAGCAGTTATTACAGATTATTAGTTATTATAGATTATTTCAACATGTTTCTTAACCTAAGAATGTTTTGTGGATATACTCCAGGGGGTCTATCAACTCATCTAAATTTTATGCACTAAGTCAGGTTCATTTTGGGGATAAGAATGCATATCTCAATGTAATTTATAATCTCAAAAAGGTCAAGAATTACTGCCTGGGGAAAGCTTCAAAAATAAAAGTAAGTTATTATTTTGTATCTTTATTCACTATCCCTTTGCTGTTCTTGTTTCTTATTCGTGTTTAGCCTCTAAGAAAGAACCTTTGCTTATTTTATCACATGTAATTTTGAAGTGATACAAATTGGAAAGAAAAATATTAAAATTCCAGTAAAGAAGTGAGCAAAAGAAATTGTGCAAAACGGGAGAATTTAGACAGAAAATAAAAATACAGAAAATACTTAACTTTCACCAATAACAAGGGAATAATAGTTAAAATAAGGCATTAACAACTAATGAATTAGCAGAAAATAGGAAAAGCCCATTTTCCAACATTGGTGAGATTGCCATGAAATGGGATGCCAGCAATAGGCTCTCATTCTAACTCTTCCAGAAGGTGATTGAGTGACATGTATCAAAAGTCATGAAAATGTTACTAATCTTTGATCAATTAATCTCATTTCCAGGAACATTACAGTATAAAATAATTCAAAGAATAAAAACCTCATGATTATTTCAACATCATTAAAAATAGCAAAACATTAGTGGTAACCTCAATGTGCAAAGAAGGAAAATCAACGAATAATGCTACATTTGTAGACAATTATACAGCTTTTTGGAATGCTCAATTTTGAATACGAGATAGTAAACATGAAAAGTGCCTATAACACACTGTTCATGTCATCTCATCCACCTGGGGGATCAAAAAGGGGAAGGAGATTCCTGAGCTGCACAGTTCTCAGAAGAGATGGAAGTAGGATGTAAATTTCTCCCAGTTTAAAAAAGTTCTAAGCAGATGGATGTGCCTCATGACTGGATGAACATATCGTTTGAGAGGCAAACTGTGAGGCCTGTAAGCACATATACAGAGTTTCAATTCTCACCAAAAATTTACCTTGATACATCTTTAATGTGAGTGACATAATAACTACTGAGCAGCATGACAAGTAAGCCCAAACGTTTGTGTAATCATGAGAGATGATATATACGCAGCATGGTCCTAGTATTCAGCTGGAAATGTTAGGGTTCACAGAAACTTCAGTCATCAACTGTGCCAGCAGCAGCCCTTGACGTCATAAGTTCCTGACTCATCGTGTTCATCAGCCTAGTACTCATTCTTTCCAAACATGTTTACCATCTTCATGCCTTTCTGTATGTTCTCCTTCTACCCACAATGCACTTCTAGCCAGGAACTCATCCACCCCTGAGCCCAGCTGCAAGGCCATCTCCTCTGAAACGTCTCCGTGCACTCTCAATTGGTGTTACAACTTCCTTGCAGGATTCCCACTTCTTTGTTTTTTATTTTTACATTTCTACACTGTGTTTTGGTCATTTGTGATTCCATCTGTTTTCCCACTAGGACTGGGAGTTTCTCAAAATCAGAACTATGTTTAATTCATGGCAAAATAAATCAGATGTGGATTTGGAGTTGGATAAACATGGTTTTAAATTTCAGCTGGACCACTTGCTAGCTACATGACCTTGGCCAAGTTACTGGGGCTTTCTGACCTTCTATTTCTTCATCAGTACAGTGGGAATCGAAAAGAACCTGTTTCATAAAGCTCTTTGGCACATGCTAAGTGTCCAGTAAATGTTAGCCATCTACCCAGGCTTGTGGGCCACTGGGGTAGACCAAGACCAAAGCCTTTTGACTCCTCAGCACCATGCATGTAAACCAAAGGGAGTTGTCAAAATCCCAAACACCCCAGCTACTTGAATCAACAAGACTCCAACTCCAAGTCATCAGTTACTTTTCTGTCTCCTGGGAGCACCCAGACACTGTGGAAATCCCTTTGCATACCTTCTGCCCCTACTGTGAGAAGGGCCAGGAATAGACACTGTGGGGGCAGGAGGAGTCAGATACTCTACCCACTACATGGCCTTTCATCCCTCCCTACACTGGGCCAACAGACAGTGAATCACTGCTAACATCCCCCAGAACACCCACTGGTTTTAAAGCTGGTGACTTCATGCTGTGAAGAAATTTTCCTCTGAGAAGCATCTCCTCCAGGCTATCAAAGGTTCACTCCTCTCCAAGTACCATTGCCCTGAACTTTATTTACCTCTAACCTGCTAACCCTGACAGTACCTCTGCCTCACTTTGTGTGTTACTGAGAAGACTCCAGACATTTCCCAGGAACTCTCTAGACTTCCTTCCTCAGTGCTTCCATAGAACCATAGTACCATGTAATGAGGAAAATCATTTCATCTAGTCTTAGTCATATCTCTTAACCCCTGGTCACTTACATGGGACACTTAACTGAGAAAAATTGGTTTAAGAAAAAAGAAAAAACATCCCTAGATGCCACAAAAATTGAATAACTTGGTGAAAGAGCCAAAGACCTTTTAGGTATACTCAACACACATTGAATATTACCTACTTCTCTCCCTTTCAAAATATTGTTGTTCCTTCTTTTTTTCTCTGTGAAGCTCCAGCTTTTGAGGGACAGTTCCCCAATAATATGCATATGAGACCCAGAATGTCCCAAACAGAATCCATCACCTTGCCATCGCACCCTCTGCTTACCCCAACCATCTTTTTTCTGACGGCCGTATTTCTGTTGATGGTACAACCCTTCTTGTATTTGTTTCCCATTGTTGCTATAACAAATTACCACAAACTTAGTGCCTTAAAACACGAATTTATCCTCTTACAGTTCTGTAGGTCAGAAATCTGAAAGAGGGGATACTAAGCTCAAATCAAGGTATCAGCACTGCTATGGTCTTTCTGGACTCTAAGGGAGAATCCATTTCCTCATTGTCGTTAGCTGCTAGAGGCAACACATTTCTCACAGCCACATCCCTCCACTAGAACCTCTCCTCTTTTTTTTTTTTTTTTTTTTTTTTTTTTGAGATGGGGTCTTGCTCTGCTGCCCAGAGCTAGAGTGCAGTGGTGCAATCTGGGCTCACTGCAACCTCTGCCTTCTGGGTTCAAGTGATTCTCCTGCCTCAGCCTCCCTAGTAGCTGGGATTACAGGCACCTGTCACCACGCCTGACTAATTTTTGTATTTTTAGTAAAGACAGGGTTTCGCCACATTAGCCAGGCTTGTCTCGAACTCCCAACCCCGTGATCCGCTCACTTCAGCTTCCCAAAATGCTGGGATTACAGCATAAACCACTGTGCCAGACCCAACCTCTCCTTTTATCAGCACATTTCCTTTGCAGCACAATTTCCTGTGTCCCTGTTGGGAGAACCCTTGCCATCACATTGGACACACCTGGATAATCCAGGAGAGGCTGTCTATCTTGAGATCCTTAGTTAATCCCATCTGCAAAATCCTTTTTTCTATGTTAGGTGACACTTGGATTGATTATAGACATTAGGATGTGGATGTCTTTGGGGGCCATAATATTACCTACCTCACTTCTCCCAGACTCCCAGCCCTGTGACATCAGGACCACCTGTGACTCCTCCACCTCCATTCCCATCCCATCTCTACTCACAGGATGTAGTGACAGCACCAGGTCATGTGCCCACTCTGATCTACTGATACAGGCTGCCTGAACTATGATGCTGAGGACTGTGAGGTTGTGTCTTTGATTCCAAGAAAGTATTGTCTGATCAAGTAGCATGTCTGCCGTAGGCATGGGATGTCAGGTCAGCAGGAATACTTTGCACCTCCATCCCAGCTCCTCCTGGGCCTGACCTCGCCTTCTTATGCCCACAGGCTTCTCCCTCCCCCAGTTAGAACTGCTTGTACAAACCATTGCAATAGGTCTGTGTGGACTAGATCCCTCCACAATCAAAGTCCTAAACCCCAATGTGGCTATATAGAAGATAGAGCGTATAGGAAAGTAATTAAGGTTAAATAAGGGCGAGACCCTGACACAATAGAATTGGTGTCTTCATAAGAAGAGCTAGAGACACCAGAGAGCTCTCACTGTTTCT
The DNA here is from genome assembly GCF_048565385.1 of Saimiri boliviensis. Lineage (NCBI taxonomy): Eukaryota > Metazoa > Chordata > Mammalia > Primates > Cebidae > Saimiri > Saimiri boliviensis. Next base: position 49,937,729 of record NC_133449.1, on the reverse strand, counting down.
ATGTCTGCACAGACACCAAAGAAACACCACACTGAGAAGGTAGCTGTCTGCCAGCTGGCAAGTGGGTGACCTGAGACTTGATCACTGCCTCCAGAACTGGGAGAAAATACATTTCTGTTGGTTAAGCCACCCAGCCTGTCATATTTTGTTATGACAGTCTGAGGTGACTAAGACAAGCTCCCTAAGAATAAAAATCTCAGCCGGGCGCGGTGGCTCACGCCTGTAATCCCAACACTTTGGGAGGCCGAGGTGAGTGGATCACGAGGTCAAGAGATCGAGACCATCCTGGTCAACATGGTGAAACCCCGTCTCTAATAAAAATACAAAAATTAACTGGGCATGGTGGCGCGTGCCTGTAATCCCAGCTACTCAGGAGGCTGAGGCAGGAGAATTGCCTGAACCCAGGAGGCGGAGGTTGCTGTGAGCCGAGATCACGCCATTGCACTCCAGCCTGGGTAACAAGAGCGAAACTACGTCTCAAAAAATAAAAAATAAATAAAGAATAAAAATCTTTCAGCGAACTGACACAAGAACAGAAAACCAAACACCGCACATTCTCACTCACAGCAGGTGTTGACCAATGAGAACACATAGGCACAGGAAGGGGAGGATCACACACTGGGGTCTGTTGGGGGTGAGGGCTAGGGGAGGGACAGCAGGGGGGTGGGGAGGCTGGGGAGGGATAACATTGGGAGAAATGCCTGATGTAGGTGACAGGGGGATGGAGGCAGCAAACCACCATGGCATGTGTGTATCTATGCAACAATCCTGCAAGATCTGCACACGTACCCCAGAACTTAAAAGTACAATTGAAAAAAAAAAAGAATTAAAATCTGTCTTCCTGGCTCTAATCTGCCTTCTATACTATTTCCAGATCTTTCAGAGCAGTGGTTTCTACATGTTGGTCCTTAGACCAGTGCCAGTTTTAATAATGAGCCAAATGAAATGAGAAAATCATATGTTAGGATGCTATTGTTAACTCTTCCCTCTTGAGAAGGGCAGTCCTTTCTTCTTAGATCATGCTCATTGAGTGGAGGGGAAATGTAAAAATGGCCTTTCTTTTATGAAATAGCGGTTATAGTAGGTGCAACTTGTTATTTTTATTAATGTTCTTGTAAAAATTAAAGTTGTTTTCCCAAATTTTTTTTTTTTTTTTTTTTTTTTTTTTTTTTTTTTTGAGACGGAGTTTCGCTCTTGTTACCCAGACTGGAGTGCAATGGCGCGATCTCGGCTCACCGCAACCTCCGCCTCCTGGGTTCAGGCAATTCTCCTACCTCAGCCTCCTGAGTAGCTGGGATTACAGGCACGTGCCACCATGCCCAGCTAATTTTTTGTATTTTTAGTAGAGACAGGGTTTCACCATGTTGACCAGGATGGTCTCGATCTCTTGACCTTGTGATCCACCCGCCTCGGCCTCCCAAAGTGCTGGGATTACAGGCTTGAGCCACCGTGCCCGGCCAATTTTCCCAAATTTTTAAAAAGATTACTGGTATGAGATATTAAAATATCTGTGAATACCAGTTTTACATCACAGCTCTAATCACATCAGGCCTCCTGCTCCCAATCTTGAAATGCAAATATCTCTTCCCATAAGTGGAAGGAAACCCCCGGCTACCCCAACCCCTACTCCCCACCCCAACCTCATCCACCAGGGAGGACAAAGGTCAACCAGCGAAGACAACTTTAAGACTCTTATCAGTCTGGAGATGGCACCAGAAGCATTTACATTAACAAGCTTTACAAACTTTACCTGACATTTCACCTTTCCACAAGTCCCTACTATTAGAGACTCAAAGTCCTTCTTAATTCTCTTGTCATGTCTCCAAAACCATACTGTTCTTTGTTGAAGATGCTATATAAGCTGGAATTCAAATCCACCTCTTTAAGAGTTACTCATTCTCTGGGTGTCTCCCATGTATATATGCAATACACACGTCATTCTGCTTGTTTTTCTCTTATTAATCTGCCCATTCCAACTAAGAACTTATGAGAACCGAGAAAACATATTTTTCCTCTCCTACAAAGTTTTCCTGATCACCCAGCCACTGACAATCTTCTCCTCCTCACAGGTCATTTGGATCTTCTTTGTGGCGTATAAATCTTGGCTTGTTTGAGCTTGTTAGCTACCTTCTGCTAAGAAGGAGCATGAATGTGTGGTGATTACAAACACAGCTTTGTCAGAACAGTCTAAATTTGATTCTTGTCGGCACCACTTACTAACTGGGATAAACTCCTTAACCTCTGTGAGCCTCAGTTTCTTCATCTGTGTGATGGGGTGATTGAAGTGCCTCTAGGTGGGGCGCCATAGGAAGCACAGTGGCACAGTGCCTGCAAAGGAAACCATTAGGCCAACCTCATCGCTGTGAGGACCACAGCTCATCCTTCTGTGTCTCCTTCAGGGACCAGTGCTTGCCCTGACAGACTCCTGTCCTCATCTCATCATTTGCTGCTTCTCTTGTGATGAGCGCAAGGCTCAACTGGTACCTGTTGGCCTGAACATGAATGTGCCTGACCTCAAAATAATCTCCAGTTTTTCAGCTTTTAAGAAGAAAGAGGATGCTGAGAAAAAATGGCAGATAGGAGGCAGGAATGATTTGCAGCTCCCACTCAAATGAACAGAGCAGTGTGTAGAGACCCACATCATGAACTTTTGCTCCAAGAACTGCCACAGAAACATACTAGGAAAGTAGGGAGGGTCTGCAGACTCTTTGAAGGAGCTGGATTGCTGCTGCAGGCTCCATGGGACAACCGAGGAACTGTGACTTTGCTTGCTTTCTCAGCTGGGAGGCTTGTAGCCTGGGGCAAGTTCTCAGCCCTGCCCACCAGCTGCCTGGAAATAAACTCAGTGCTGTTGGTGAGGCATGGTAAGAGTGGAACTGGCTTTTTAGGCTATGGGCTGCATAGGAGCTGAGTGAGGCCTGTGGCTGCCAGCTTTCCCCAACTTCCCCGGCAACCTGTGTGACACAGCAGACCCAGCCATAATCCACCTGGGAACATAACTCCATTGGCCTGGGAACAACACCGCCATACACTATAACTGCCACAGCAAATCTGGCCCAAGGAGAGTGTAAGCTCAGACAAACCTAATCCTGCCCCCACCTGATGATCTTTCTCTACCCGCCCTGATAGCTAAATACAAAGGACATAATCTCTTGGGAGCTCTATGGCCAGGAGTGAGTCACACCCACTGCCTGATCCTCCCTACACTGATGTATTCTTGAAAGCACCACCTCCTAGCTGGAGGCCAACCAACACAAAACCAGTGCAGTTAACAAAAATACAAGGACCCTCACAGGGTCTACTTCACTCCCCTGCTACCTCCACTAAAGCAAGTGCTAGTATCCATGGCTGAGACTTGAAGATGGATCATATTATAGGACCCATGCCAGCCCAGAGCCCAGTAGCTCTACTGGGTGGCCAGGTACAATAGAGAAATAACAATCACTGCAGTTCAGCTCTCAAGAAGCCTCATCCCTAGGGGAAGGGAGAGCACCACATCAAGGGAGCATCCCGAGGGACAAAAGAATCTGAACAGCAGCCCTAGAGTCCCAGATCTTCCCTCCGACATAGTCTACCTAAATGAGAATAAAGCAGAAAAACTATTCTGGTAACATGACAAGATCAGAGCAGAACTAAATGAAATTGAAACCAAAAAAATGCAAAAGAAAAATGAAACAAAAGATGGTTCTTTAAAAAGATAAACAAAATTGATAGACCATTGGTGAGATTAACCAAGAAAAGAAAAGAGAAGATCCAAATGAGTTCAATTGGAAATTAAATGAAAGACATTCCGATACCATAGAAATACAAAAGGTCATTCAAGGCTACTATGAACACATTCGTATGCATAAACTAGAATACGTAGAGGAGATAGATAAATTCCTGGAAATATGCAACCCTTCTAGATTAAACCAGAAAGAAATAGAAACTCCGAACAGACCAATAACAAGCAGGGAGATTGAAATGGTAATTAAAAGTAATTGCAATTGAAATGGTAACCAAAAAAAGTGCAGGACCAGATGGATTCACAGCTGAATTCTGTCAGTCACTCAAAGAATTGGTATCAACACTATGGACACTATTCCAAAAGATAGAGAAAGAGGAAATCCTTACTAAATCATTCTATGTAGGCAGTATCACCCTAATACTAAACCAGGAAAGGACACAACAAAAAAAGAAAACTACAGACCAATATCCCTCATGAACATAGATGCCAAAGTCATCAACAAAACACTAGCTAATCAGTATATCAAAAAGATAATTCACCATGATCAAGTGGGTTTCATACCAGGAATGCAGGGATAGTTTAACATTCATGAGTCAATAAATATGATACATCACATAAAGAGAATTAAAAACAAAAATCCCATGATCATCTCAGTAGGTGCAGAAAAAGTATATGACAAAATCCAGTATCTTTTTATGATTACAATTTTCAGCAAAGTCAGCATAGAAGGGACATACCTTAAGATAATAAAAGCCATCTATGACAAACATACAACCAACATTGTACTGAACAGGAAAAAGTTGAAAGTTGTCCTATTCTCCGTCTGAGAATAGGACAAGACAAAAATGCCCACTTTCACCACTTCCGTTTAATGTGGTACTGGAAGTCCTAGCCAAAGAAATCAGAGAAGAAAAAGAAATAAACAGCATCCAGACCAGTAAAGAGGAAGTCAAACTGCTGTTGTTTGCTGATGACATGATTGTATACCTAGAAAACCCAAGACTCATCCAGAAGTTCCTAGAACTGGTAAATGAATTCAGCAAAGTTTCAGGACACAAAATTAATGTACGCTAATCAGCAGCCCTGCCATACACCAACAGCAACCAAGCTTGGAATCAAATCAAGAACTCAACCCCTTTTATGACAGCTGCACAAAATAATAAAATACTTAGGAATATACTTAACCAAGGAGGTGAAAGACCTCTACAAGGAAAACTACAAAACATGGCTGAAAGAAATTCTAGATGACACAAACAAATGGAAACACATCCCACGCTCATGGATGAGTAGAATCAATATTGTGAAAATGACCATACTGCCAAAAGCAATCTACAAATTCAGTGAAATTCCCGTAAAAATGCCACCATCATTTTTCACAGAACTAGGAAAAAAAATCCTAAAATTCACATGGAACCAAAAAAGAGCCCACATAGTCAAAGAAAGATTTAGCAAAAAGAACAAATCTGGAGGCATTACATTCCTCGAATTCAAACTATACTATAAGGCCATACTTACCAAAATAGCATAGTACTGGTATAAAAACCAGCATACAGACCAATGGAACAGAGAACTCAGCAAAAAAGCCAGATACTTAGACAGTCAACTGATCTTTGACAAAGCAAACAAAAGCATAAAGCGGGGGAAGGACACCCTTTTCAACAAATGGTGCTGACATAATTGGGAAACCATAAGTAGAAGAATGTGGATCCTCATCTCTCACCTTACACAAAAATCAGCTCAAGATGGATCAAGAACTTAAAATTTAAGACCTGAAACCACAAAAATTCTAGAAGATAACATTGGAAATCCCCTTCTAGACACTGGCTTAGGCAAAGGCTTTATGACCAAGAACCCAAAAGCAAACACGATAAAAATAAAGACAAATAAATGGGACTTAATTAAACTAAAAAGCTGCTGCCTAACAAAAGAAATAATCATCAGAGTAAACCGAAAACCCACAGAGTGGAAGAAAATGTTCACAATCTATACATCCAACAAAGGACTAATATCCAAAATCTACAAGGAATTCAAACAAATCAACAAGAAAAAAAACAAACAATCCCATCAAAAAGTGGGCTGAGGATATGAATAGACAATTTTCAAAAGAAGATATACAAATGGCCAACAAACCTACAGAAAAACACTCAATATCACTATCAGGAAAATGCAAATCAAAACTTCAATGCAATGCCAAGTTATTCCTGCAGGAATGGCCATATCAAAAAAATAAAAAAATAATAGATGTTGGCATGGATGTGGTAAACAGGTAACACTTTTACACTGTTGCTGGGAATATAAACTAGTACAACCACTGTGGGAAACAGTGTGGAGATTTCTTAAAGAACTAAAAATAGATCTACTATTTGATCTCGCAATCCCACTCCTGGGTATATACCCAGAGAAAAAGAAGCCATTATATGAAAAAGATACTTGCACATACATGTTTCTAGCAGCACAATTCAGAATCGCAAAAATATGAAACCATCCCAAATGCCCATCAATCAACAAGTGGATAAAGAAAATGTGATAAATATGTATATCATGGAATGCTACTTGGCCATAAAAAGGAATGAAATCATGGCATTTGCAGCAACCTGGATGGGATTGGAGACCATTATTTTAAGTGAAATAACTCAGGAATGGAAAATCAAACATTGCATGTTTTCACTTGTAAGTGGGAACTAGACCATTAGGTCTCAAAGGCATAAGAATACAATGGACTTTGGGGACTCGGGAAAAGGTGCGGGGTGGGGGTGAGGAATAAGACTACACAGTGTAAACTGTGTGATGAGTGCACTAAAATCTCAAAAATCCCTACTAAAGAACTTACTAATGTCACCAAACACACCCGTTTTCTAGAAACCTACCCAAAAAAAAAAAAAAAAAAAGTAATCACACATAAAAAAGAAGTAGTGCTGAAAATAAAGTGGTTTTCAATCCAGCGGTGCTCCCCCCCAACCCCCGCCCCCCACAGCACCAGAAAAATAAAGGAAGAAGAGAATGTTCCAGCAGAATGCTCCTCTCTCTGTGAATAGCCCTTCTCTCTCTATCCTTCATTGGAACTTTTCCCACCCCCTACAAAAATCTTCCTTGATCTTTGTCCATTTTCTGAGCCAGTTCTCCAGCCTTCCTGTTAATTCTGGGAACTAACCTGATTTTATTTTAAGTACTGTTTTTTTCTAAAACTTTTCAATACATTTCTGTTTAAATCAGTCCGAGACTATTTCCACTGCTTGTTCCACAGAAACCTGACTGATGCACGTGGATCTACCCACAGCGATTAATTTGCCACACTAATTGTTGTCAACACTTCACATTTGTGTTCCTAAAGTATGTGATGTATATCATTGATGGTGCATAAAATAATTTCAGATCTCAGGATGTATTTCTGTGTTTTAACGTGTTTATTTTAAGATGTAATAGAAATACACAGTTAGCCTATTAAACTTATGACTTCATGGGCATCAGTGCCATGCCCAGGAGGAAGCAAAAGTGGGCAATCTCTATTTAAAAATATGTACAATTATACAGGCATTTGCAGTGTAGCGGCTTTTACATTTTCTGCCCATTAACTAACATGTTTTCTATTTGGGGATAAATTCCACACTGGTTCTCATTTTGGTAGGAGACAGGGCTCTGCCTTCCATTTCATAACCAGGAAGAACTAACTAGTCCCTTCTCCCTGATAGTGAGGAGGGTGTGGACACATGAGCAAAGACAGGCCCCATGGATGCTCTTACTGAAGACTTTGAATCTGAGGGACTGAAGTAAGACATGGAAAGCATTGAGTTACCTGTGGCAGTGGCTGCCATCCTGACCACTCACTTTATAAGTGAGCATCTTGATGTCACAAAGCACCAAACAAGATCCAGAACATCGCAGGAGTCTGTCCAGGGTCACACAGCTATTGAAGAGCAAGGCTCATGGTGGGACAAGACCTCTCCTTCCAGCCCCAAACTCTGTGCTACATTCCCTTGTAGAAGAACATCAGGTTTGTCTCTGTGAGTCAGCCAACCCATGAGCACTGTCCCCAGACATGCTGATGCCAAGCTGGGCTCTAAGCTGCAAGGTGGAAAGCCGGAAAAGGAGCACAAGCTTCACTTGAGAAGAATGTGAGAGTGTTGACTCACCTTTCCACCATGGGCATAATGGTACACAAACTGCACAGTCTCCCAGTTTGGACAAGGAGGTGGAGGGGAAACCACCCCACAAAGAGCTCTGAGTTACTCCTACTGACATATGCAAGGCAGTTCTGGTTTCTGCATCTCAGAAGACGTGGAAAAAGTAGTACAGATGGTAGCTTGGCTACTCAGTGTCTCTCTTAGCATTCATCCACTCATTCCTGTAGTGCTTGGAAAGCTAAAAAACAAAACAAAAAAAAAAAAAACCCACATTTCTCAGACTCCCTTACAGCTAGAGTTCCGGATGTGACTTCAATTCTGCCAAGCAGATACATTCATGGCAAACTTAAATTTGGAATACATTAATTTAAAAGAGGCTTCTATTTCCTTACTGTATATTTTAGCAAGCACAGCATGCTTCAGGGGGTAGCTTTCTGATCTCCAGATTATGGGTAAAGCCATGCTTTTCTGGAGTGAACAGCTGTGTGACCCCTACACAGGGCTCCAGTGCTGTGCTGCTGGGAGCCAGCAATGTAACAGCATCTTCCTGATTGTGGCAGAGATGATGGCTCTCCAGCAAGCCAGTTTTAGAGCAGAGGAATTATTCCTGGATGTCCAGTCAAAAGCCCGTTCCCATGGTCCTCCAGCTGATTCTGTAAGAACCAAATTCTTTACATGGAAACATTTTCCCATTAAACCAGCTAGGGTACTTTCTATAGTCCTTCACTGAATCCCAACAGATTAACCAACATGTCACCCTTTTACGTATCTCTCTGCTTGTGTGCGTTCTTGGTTGTGTCTAAAAATCCCTTGCCTTTAGTCTGCCTGGATAACTCCTCCCTTTACCTCAACACTTGGCCCAAACATCTCTTCTTTGAAGACTGCACTGCCTAGTTAGTGTAGGATTTAAAATTAGTTATTGCTCCTCTTCAGTTCCATACACTCTACATTTCTCTCCCTTTCGCTTTTCCTGTTTCTCTTCCTCCCTTCCTTTCTCCCTTTCTTTTCTTTTCCTTTCTTGTTTCTTCCCTTTCTTCCTTTCATTCTTTCTCCCTTGTTTTTCATTTATTCATTTAACACGTTTATTGAGTATCCACAACAACGCAGTCACGGAGATGCAAACACACAGGGAACAGCTTTGCCCTTGAACTACCAACAGATTCATGAAAGGGGTTCACAATTAACATGTCATTTGGCAGGTGCTATGCTGGGGGTGATACTGGGTCTTGTGGATGCACAGGAAAAGCTGAAGGGCTACACATGGTTTCCGAGAGGGGCTGAGTTTTCAGCTGAGCTCTGAAATATGAGTAAAAGTAGCCAGGGAAGTAGAAGAGAAAGGATTTTCTAAACAGAAGTTCAGATACAAGTTCTGTATAAACACAGAACTTGTGAGAGATGACAGCATCCTGGAGAATCTTTAAAAACCTCGTAATCATAATGGGTGTTATCAAATATGCTGCATGTGCAAAGATTTGGAAGGGCAATGGACAGATGACTTGGAGATTGGCAGGACGAAGAATCCGAGTGGTCTTGTCTGTGTTACAAGCATGTGAGGCCATTGAAGAAAAGGTAGGGTGCCATCCAGTTGTAGCAGTGTGGACCTGCTTTAGAACAAAGCAAGACTGGGAATCCCCATTCGGGAGCCCCTCTCTCTTTTGCAAGATAGAGCTATTCTCCTTTCTCTTTCTTCTGCCTATCAAACCTCTGCTCCTAAACTCAAAAAAAAAAAAAAAAATAGAGGTAAGACTTTGTGGTAAGGAGACTGGCTGGGATGTTGCCCAGTGACCTATAGATAAGGAGACAAGGGTCTAAGCCACAGTGCTGACCATGAGGATGGAGAGAAAGCTCTAGAAATATTTAGGAGGTAGATTCAATAGGACCTAGTGACTACTTAATATGGGAAGTGACTATTGAATGTAGAATGGCAGTAGGGATCAAGGATCTTATTATTTAAAGGCTTAAATCACCGGCAGGCAGCAATAGCATCGTTCATTGAGAAAGATGATACAAGAAGAGGGGGAACAGATTGATGCTGAGGACAGCTGTGGAGATGGTTAATTCCACTTGAGCTGTGTTGTGTTTGAGATGCAGATGGGATGCCAAATGAAGTGTCCAGTTGGAAGCTGGATGTACAAACCTGGAGGTTAGAAGAGAAAAATGCATTAAACGTAAAGATCTGTCAGTTATGGTTGAAGCTTGGAGATGCCTGAAGGAGAGAGTGTGGAGTCAAGGCAAACCCAATATTTAGTGTCTTTCAAAAATTATGTCTTCTCTCTGCTGGCTGAGTTATAACATTTTTTTATCTTTAAGTCTTTATTTTTTACAATAGTGTCTTGAATATAATGAAAGCTCAAAAGGTAGGAATAAATAAGGCATTAATGAATTAACTTGGTCATTTTAAAAAGGAAAGACTAACTGTAGTTAGAAAATAATATCTTCCTCATGATCCCAAGAAAAGCCACAGGTTAAGAGAGAATCAGGAAAGAGGACTATAGGATATGTAATAAAAAAAAAAAAACCCAAACCACACAAGGGGGGTACCAATCTGAGCCCAAGTGGCATTTCCAATGCCATGGCCAATCAAAGCATCAGACAGAATCACAGGAGCCCAGACGCTGACCTTGAGGCCACCTGGAATGAGGACTCTTTCCCAAATGCCACCAGTTCTCACCCCAGTCAGTTATAGCTCTATCCCCTTAGTATTGCTCCTGGTCTTCCTCTAACGTTATTTAGAGATCTATTAAGAATGTACATTTCTTATGTTTGCTAACCATCAGTGAAGTAAAACTTCCCTTTCTTTGTGATAAAAAAAAGAGTTTCCTCCAAGCCTCAATGAGTGTCATGTCTGAAGTGCTAGCCACTTCCCTCTGCTCAGTCTGAGAATGCCATTGCTCCCTGAGCTGCATGCAAAGTGCCTCAGAGGCTTCCTCCAACCCCCACAGAGCAAGTGAGCAAGTGTTTGCTTTGCTTTCCAGTGGTTCCCTGACTTATGGAGTCCGTGGGCAGGGATTGCAATTGTCTGTTGCTGGCCCTGAGGTCATGCAGGTAGGAGAGATTTTGCACAGGCCACAGCTTTCCCTAGGGGACCACACTGGGAATGAGTTGCTGTGAGAGACCCTGGCAGTTCTGCAAAATTGCATGCATCACGGTGACGATTTGCAAAGCCCAGTGTGCTTTTTTTCTGCCAGCTATTTAGTAGAGCTATTTATTCCAGCAAGCATTAATCCAGTAAAATCTATCTAGGCTTACAGTCAACACAACTCCCACAGCACCCTCCATTTCCTTTGGAAAATACATTTGTAGCAAATCTCCACTTTCTGTGCATACTTTCTCCATCTAATAGCTCTTCTTTTTCTGCACAACTTGTATCATTATCCGAAATTATATTGAGTATGTATTTGCTCAGGCGTGTTGTCTGTCTCCTACCACTGGAATGTAAATTCCCTACTATGTCTCATTCAAAGATGCATCTCAATGCCCAAAACAATATTATGCAGGTGCTTAAGAGTTATTTTTAAATGAATGAACCTCCCTATATTTTTCCATTCTCTTTTCTAATTGTTTCCTCAATTCTCGCCTTGGCTGAAACCTGGCTCTCCTCTCGGCCCATGCTTCCCCTGCGTCTTTCTGAAGGAAAAGGAGCTCATGCCCTACCATCTGGATATCAGAGGGCCAGCACGGGGTCATCTCTCCACTAACGTTTTCAGACTGTGATTTCTTCAGCCTTTTTAAAACAAAAAAAAACAACCAAAACAAACAAAAGCCTCAGTCCTTTAACGTTTTTACCATCTTACATCTCTCTTTGTAGCTTTCGGCTACTGGCTGCCTAGTCATTCTTCCCTATTTATTAAATATTTGACACGAGAACCAAGCCCTCCTCGTCCTAATCCCCAGGGGATCTTAATGTCCATTTGGATGACTAACACCATGACCTCTCTGTAAAAAGTACATACTACTCTCTGGCCACAGCCGATGGCAATCTTGTGCATTCTCTCTCTCTTTCTCTCTCCATTAGTCCCACTGCTCAGGAATTTTAACCACACAGAAACCTCCAGTCCTTTAACCTGCTCAGTTTTGCTCTACCTCCTCCTTCTTGGAGGTCTTCACTTCTTTCCGTTGCTCACTTATACTCCTTTCATCAACGTTCTCCACTGCTTGGCTCCTTTGCCTTCCCACTGCACTGTGAGGCAAAGCTCTGGATCTGTGCAAGGTCCCCCCTCCCAGGTCCTAACCCAAAGCCACTGAGCCCTTCAGGAGAACGTGACAGATCCTTACTCTGCACATTGATGATATCCAAAACTGATTGGCCTCATGGTTGCTTAGCAAACCTTTTATGTTTTTATCATGAGCTGGCGGACCCATTTCCACAGAAAATATCTCCAGTCTTCTCCACCGGCTTCAATCTCCTTGTCCAGCTCCCCTCTCCTCATGTACGGCAAAGTAACCGACACTGGTAGAAGGACACTTTCTCAGTTCCCCATCAGCCCACATTAAAACCTGTTGAAACTCTCTTTATGCTTTCCCTCTTCTCTCTCATTCAGTAGAAGCAGGAGCCCACTCCTAACCAAGGCTGTGCCCTCTGCATTTGCTCTGTGTCCCATTCAGCCTCCTCAAGGCTCTCACATCATCCATCATCCTCAGTCCCTTAGTCAGCACCTCGGTGTGCCTGGCCCCATGCTAAGGGCTTGGAGTGCATGGGTGAACTCAATTGCCCCCCACCTCCACAGGAAGCCTGTGAAGCAGTGTTGTTATTACTGTACACCCACTTTACCTAACCAAGTTTACACAAAGGAGAAGAAAAATGTTCTATGTTCTTTATTCCACTATTATTAAATAAAACTGCATTTAGTTCTTATTTCATTTCGGCTGAGAAGATCTTAAGAGCCAAAGGCCTGAGCTGTTGCTTAGTGTACAAATAATAGTACTTACAGTGCTTCTAGTCTTTGTGATGAACAAACAAAAAGATCTCTGATATAGGTGCCCCCACTCCCTCATAGCTTCAGTTGTTCTGCAACATAAATTTTTTCAAAGAATTAATCTGAGAGGCATTAAATTGAGAACAGCCTCAAGACTAGCACTTTGTTTTCTGTGCATTTGAAGGTCTGTATGAATATCCATTGCCATCACCAACTTTTTGGTTTGTTTGTTTTTGAGATAGAGTCTCACCCTATCACCCAGCTAGAGTGCAGTGGTGTGGTCTCGACTCACTGCACACTTCGCCTTCCAGGTTCAAGTGATTCTCATGCCTCAGCCTCTCAAGTATCTGGGATTACAGGAAGGCAACACCAAGCCCAGCTAATTTTTGTATATTTAGTAGAGACAGACTTTTGCCATGTTGGCCAGGCTAATGTCAAACTCCTGACCTCAGGTGATCCACCTGCCTAGCCTCCTAAGTGCGGGGATTACAGATGTGAGCCACGGTACCCAGCCACCATCTCCAACTTTTCTGTTCCTAGTTAAGATAAATATGTCATTGCAAAGATTTGAACAAAAGAACATCCAGTTAAGAACGAAAATTTTTTGTGTTTACTAATCAGTGTAAGACACCAAAGGTTTCAGAAAATATTTCAATGTACTGTAGAAAAAACCCTGAAAATGAAACCTGTAATTTGTTGTCTTAATTGGCAATTTGTTGCTGTTCTGATTTTAAAACACGTCCATGAATTCTTTGAGACTTTTCTCAATAAGAGGTGGAGTATGATTTTCCTCCCTTTGCAGGCAGACTGGCATTAGTGAATAGAATGAAGTAAAAGTTATATGGGATGACTCCTGAAGCCAGGTCATCAAAAGTTATGCAGTTTCTGCCTGATTCTCTCTCCCAGCCCTCACTCCCAAATCTCAGTTGCCATATTTTGGGGAAGCGCAGGTGTCATGAAGAGGCCAAGCAAAGATGATTTGGCCAACAATCCCACTGAGGTTCCAGCAGAGCCAGCATCAGTCTCCAGACCCCAGGCCTGCAAGTAAGGCAGCCATCTGATCACTGCAGTTCCCACCCTTGGACTCCCATCAGCTGACACTGAGTGGCATGAAAACAAGATGTCCCTACTGAGGCCTGCCCAATTACAGATTCACAAAGCAGAATAAATATTTTCTTTAAAAAAATTCTTAGGCCGGGCGCGGTGGCTCACGCCTGTAATCCCAGCACTTTGGGAGGCCGAGGCGGGTGGATCACGAGGTCAAGAGATCGAGACCATCTTGGTCAACATGGTGAAACCCCGTCTCTACTAAAAAATACAAAAAATTAGCTGGGCATGGTGGCACGTGCCTATAATCCCAGCTACTCAGGAGGCTGAGGCAGGAGAATTGCCTGAACCCAGGAGGCGGAGGTTGCGGTGAGCCGAGAGCATGCCATTGCACTCCAGCCTGGGTAACAAGAGCGAAACTCCATCTCGGAACAACAACAACAAAAATTCTTATGGAATACTTCATGAACTTCCATGTCATCCTTATGTGGGGGCCATGCTAAACTTCTCTATATTGTTCCAATTTTAGTCAATATGCTGCCAAAGCTAGCACAAAATAAATGATTTCTATTTTTAAGCCACTAAGCTTAAGGGTGGTTTATTCCACAGCAATAGATACGTGAAACATAGATAAATAGATAAATGGAAATAGTACTGAAAAAGCATTTTCATATTTTTAATGGTATAAATTTTTAATGGTATAAATACTGAAAAGATTTATTACTAAGTATAAAGAAGATCACCTACATTTTTCTCTTTTTTTTCTTTTTCTTTTTATTTTTTTGAAATGGAGTCTTGTTCTGTTGCCCAGGCTCGAGTACAGTGGCGTGATCTTGGCACACTGCAACCTTCACATCCCAGGTTCAAGCGATTCTCCTGCCTCTGCCTCTCTAGTACCTGGGACTATAGACACATGCCACCACACCCAGCTAATTTTTTATTTTTAATAGAGATAGGTTTCACTGACATGGCCAGGCTGGTCTCAAACCCCTGACCTCAGGTGGTTCACCCACCTTAGTCTCCCAAAGTATTGGGATTAAGCCACCACACCTGGCCAACCACTGACATGTTTCTTTGCTCCCAGATTCATCAGAAAAAAACAAAAGCATGATTCTACTACACTTACAACTTTAAAAGTAATTTGAGTACACCAATTTCATTCAATATTCTCTGCTGAGAAATAACAGAGTAGAAATTTGAATCCAGGCAGGTTTGCTCGAGAGCTCATGCATGTACCCATACTGTAACCTCGCCCTGTTTTTTCCAACCTGTCCATCCCCATTGGCTCCTTCCTATCAGCTTTCACACTTGTTGAAACTTGCCACATCTTGACAGTTTCTTCCCTTAGCCCCATGACTCCCTCTAGCTACACCGTTCTCTCTCTCCTCCCCTTCATAGCCAGTTATTAAAAGAACTCTCTGTACTCACTGTCGCTGTGTTCTCACTTTCTACTCACTCCTGAAGACCCTTCATCTTCCCTTCTGCTCAGTCACTCTCCTGACAGCACTCTGGAGTGTTTAGCTCCTAGATCCAATGAATACTTTTCAAACTTTTCTGGACTTGATCTACTGATAGTGTTCGACACTGCCAGCTCTCACCCTAAAGCCCTCTTACACGACTTCCACGATTCTGCTTCTCCTAATATTCCTTCTGCCTCTCCAGGCCTCTCCTTCTAAACCTCTGTTGAAGGCTTTTCATCTTCTGCCTGCCTCTCAAATATCTCTCTCTCCTAGGCCATCTTCTCTCTTAAACTAAGCTCTCCCTTCATTTCATTCACCTTGTAAGTTCAATTATCTTTCTGCTGAAAACTTCAAAATTTGTATCTCCATTCCAAATTTCTCTCCTGCACTCCAGGTCTGTATATGTAATTGCCCACTGAAAACCTCTACCTGGATGTTCGCATACACCTCAAAATTCAACACAGGCAAAAGCAGAGCTTGTCATTTCCACACTCACCACCCCCAAACTACCACTTTCTTCTCCAGCATTCCTTATGTCAGTGAATCAACAGAATCACCACTCATTAGTAGAGACATCTACCAATAGACACCAAAACTAGAAACCTTCACAATGAATCTCTCACTCTGCCTACAATAAATCACCGAAATCTATCAACTCTACCTCCCAAAGATGCCTTAAATCTATTAACTTCTGTCAAATCTCCTGCAAGAATTGTTAGACACCCATCATCCCTCACCTGGACTGGGGGTGAGCCCCACTGGAACAGGGAAACCATTTGAGTGGCTGTGCCAATGATCCATGTTCCAGTCGGCAGCCAGAGCAACTATTTTAGGAGGTCAATCTGATCATGTCACTCCCCTGCTTGAAATTATCCATGGTGACTCCATATTGCCCTCCTGATAAAGATCAGGCTTGTATGGATTTCCTGACCTGGCTGTGCTGTTCACTTCGACAACTTGTGGCTCCTTGGAGTGAATTAACAAAAGGCTGCCTATTCTGATTTTATTCCCATCAGCTAGAAAGTTATGAGTTATGAGAAAGCTTTTTTTTTTTTTTTAGTACAAGGCACTTTATAGCCAACTGTCATAATGTTATAGTAAATATTCAGTTCTGTGATGTCAGCATGTGAGTGGTGCCCTCTAGAGTTTTGCAGTGGAAACCCTGCATGTCTATATAAGGTGGACCAATCATTTTGTGTACGTTTATGAGAGTAATCTTGCTGCATACTGAAGTTTCAGTCAGTGATGAACTATCTACACAACGGTGGTCCCATCGATTATAGTATCATATTTTTACTGTACCTTTTCTATGCTTGCATATGTACAGTATTCAGTATAGTCACATGTCGTGTGGGTTTGTAGCCTAGGAGCAAAAGGCTATACCATATAGTCTAGGTGTGTAGTAGGCTGTACCATCTAGTTTTGTGTAAGTACACTCTGTGATATTCACACAACAAAATTGCCTTATGACCCATTTCTCAGACTATATCTCTGTCATTTTGTGAGCAAGACTCTCTCTGTGTAGAAATAAAAATGCCAAGCGCCCTACCCCTTAGGAGCTCACAATATGGTGCCATATAAGAACACTGATAAAGGGAAAGTGTCTCCTACTGCCATCAGGGTGTGCGGGGAGTAGCAATGAGCTCTGCCACACATATTCTCTGGTCAGGATCTCTTCAGAGCAAGAGCTCCCACCCCTTTGAGCAAGTGACTGGCCAGGCACAGAGGGTACCATCTATATGGTAAACAAAGCTGCACCAAAGGACAACACTATATGCAAGAGGACTCGACCTCCAGAACAGGGAAGGAAGCATTATCTAACTTGAACATGCACCATCAAAAAACGTATTCCTAACTCCACACTACACTGCCCTGGGCAAAGCACCTCCCACCTCTACTGGAGTCCAAACCCTCCATCTCTTGTGTTAGGAGCGATGTGAGCTCTCCGAACCAAACTTCCCTGAATTTGCATACTGGGTCACCTGCTCTGGCTCTCTCTCAGGGTGTGGGGGTAATGACTGATGAGCAGCCTCTTATAATGAGGATGATTTTCCATGACCTCCTATGACTAATGCACATGAGCAGAGAGCGACAGGGTCAGAATTTGGTCTATGGTTCCACATAGAAAACTTAAAGTTTTATTTTCAACTTCCTGTTTTAGTTGTGTGTGTGTGTGTGTGTGTGTGTGTGTGTGTGTCATGGGAACATAAACATACTGAGCGTCATGTTCCCTGATTGGGATCTAACTTCTGTGGGAGTGACTTGTGACTTACAACAGGTGGATTTGTTTTTAAATCATGTGACAAGCACATGTTACAGCTGATGGTAGTAAGGAGGGATTCTGTCTATTTAGCATCGATGGCAGACATGGTTATGGAAGAAGTGACGTTCTGTAGAGGCTGGACATCCTCAGACTCTTAGGAAGAATAACCCACAGGCTGCCTAGCAATTCAGCTTCCTAGGCTCAGTCCCACAGTTTTGTATCAGCCAGTAAAGGGTAGAGGCCCAGAAATCTTCATTTTAAACTAGCATTTCAGCTGAACCTTATATAACTGGTGAAGAGAATTTGAGAGCCTCTGGTTCCCTGACAGTAAATTATTATTTAACATAGTAAGCATGCAAATATATAATGTCAACAGCATCCTCTAAGTTGATGTAAAAAGGGAGGCCATGGAGATAATCTTGGATTTGGGTCAGGCTACTCTTGGGAATGTCTGAGAAAACATACGTTGATATTCCTCTCAGCTTGCATAGGGATCATTCAAAGCCATTGATTGAGCTCTCAGTGTGTGCTGAACATTGAATTCTGGGCTTCAAAGAGCATGAGGAGCAAGGAGTAGTGTGAGTTGTGTATGAACTTGAGAAGGCTGGGAATCAAACCTTATACATAGCCCCTGGCACAGGAGCTAAGCCTTAAGCTTGTCCTTGCTTCTCCTAGTTTACTTCCCACAGACTGGGACTCCGGCGGGGCTTCACTTTCCTCTGGAAGTCCTTCCAAGGGCTAACCCTCTTACTTGGTTTCCTAGTTAGCATTAAAACCAGTGAGTAAGATGAAGAACATTTGAGAGAGCTTGGGTAAGGCTGGCTCTCTCATCTTCCTTAGGAGCATCAAGGACTAGACCCCATTCAATTCTGTATGCTCCATTCCCAGCTCTGCATTTGAATCCATTGGAGGTGGGGGTGGGGCGGTTAGTAACATTTGGTAAATAATCAGTGAAGAGTTTGCTGGCTACACAGCCATGTCAGAGTTTCTCATGGAGGCAGCACAGGATGATGGTCAGGCGTGCACATTCGGGAAACTGTCAGTCTGTGCTTTACCCCTTCCTCTTCCATTTGTTCACAGTGACTTTGGGCACAAATTCTTTGTAGGTCTTCCCTTCAAGAGGAAGAGCCCATTTCTCTATCCACATCTCCATAAATCAGGGCTGGCCTTGGGACTTACTTAGACCAACAGGCTATGGCAGGAGTAAATAACATGAGGCAGGATATGACAAAGTGCTTCAGACATTGGCTGGGAGCCCCAGGACCCCATCCATCCTCACCAGCCCCCCTGCTGGAGACTAGACCCTTTCTCCACTACTCCCACCCGCTGCCACAGTCCTTCCTGAGCTTTGGACCCTAGGCCTCAAGAGCATTTGCAGCTTCTACCCTTTCCTTTTTGAGAAGCAGCACTAAGATCACCATGTAGAAGTCATTCCAGTTTACTGGAGGATGAGCAGACACATGAAAAGCCAAGGCCCCCAACCAACAGCCAGCACCAACAGTCAGACATGGGTGAAACTATCTTGGACTTTCCAGCTGAGCTGAGGCTCCAGCTGAATGCAACAAAGCCCTGGCAACACCAGCAGAGGAACCACCTAGTCAACTCACAGAATCAGGAGGAGTAATAAATCTTTGATGTTTTAAGTCACTACATTTTGGGCTGGTTCATTACTCAGCAGTCGATAACTAAGACACCATGCAAAGTGCTTCAGGCATTGACTGGGAACACTGAGATCCTGTCCACCCCTCACCAGCCCTCCTTCTGGGGACTAGACCATTTTCCCACTACTCCCACCTGCTGCCACAGTCCTTCCTGACAAATCTGAACAGGGCTCCTGGTTCTATTCTTCACACAGCGTGACCTCTAAGTAGGACCATTTTGGGAATCCTCTTTGGGCATCCTAAGACTGATGCCCATGGAGACTTGACTAGCCAAGTATTCTCCCAACTTACTTGTGCATTTATTCTTTTCTTCATTCAGCAAATGCTGCTGAGTGCCTGACACATCATAAAAGCTTGTGCACGATGGAAGTGCATAAACAAAGCAAAAAGAAAATCCTCTGCCCTGTGGATCTTGCATTCTAGTGGAGGATAAAGGAGAAAAGTACAATGAATAAAAAATAAATTCTAGAGGGATTAGAATGTGATAGTACCTAGGTAATCTAAGTGCTGAGATTTGAGGGGGTGCATATTGCAGTTTTAAATGGGGTAATCAGGGTAAGCTTTACTGAGGAAACAACTCAGGCACATAATTGAGGAACAAGTGTTCCAAACACAAGGTGGCTGCCGCTGAAGACCTGCAGTGGCATCGTGCCTGGAGCGTTTGTCTTTGAGAAATCGTGAGGAGAGCGGTGTCTGAAGCAGAGGGTATGAGCAGGGAGAGGCATGTGGAAAAGAATACCAAAAATAACCCATTTTTCCCATAAACCTATGAGCACTCATTGGAATGTGTGCACTGGAGCCAGTCTAAAATATATATAATTAGCGGATACCTAAATCTGCTGTCCTTTATGTAGACACATTTACACAACCAGTGCTATTTTTTGTATCGTGGGGCCTATGACTATGGCCCTTCAGAAAATGTCTATGAGAAATATTCCAGTGTATAAGAACCTCTGCTAGAACTCAAGGCTCCCAGCATCCTTTGTCACCCAATTCTGTGACCAGAGCCTGGGCAAGGACATCCAAGGGAGTTGGAGGGGATGAGTATACAGGAGACAGATTCATAGCAGTGTCTCTGTCACAGGGAGAAGGGATCAAGCATTCATGTGGTGCTCCTTCACATGGGTGGGGACAATGCAAAGTGAGTATGTGTCTAATATCTATCTTCCCTCCTAAGCTCTCAACTCCTAGAGAGCAGGGGCTGTGTCCCTCGTGACAAGGGAGAGCTAAGAAAATTGTTACCCAACAGAATGGGCACCCAGACTTCCTGAAGTCTTCACAGGATCCAGTTCTACTCTCACGCATTGTGTGAGAACACATCTACTGTGAGGTGGAGATGTGAGGAACAAAGGCTGACACACACGGTGGCCGCTAAGTACTTGAAAAATTAAGTCTTGTGAAGAAGGCAGTGCCAACATTGATCTCTGTCGCCATCTTTGGCCCAAAGGCCGCACTGCAGGATCCCAGCCTCAGAAAAGGGCACGGGGATCACATCTCTAGATTGTGTGGAGTCTATGCCTTAGAGGGCAGAGATTGGAATTTGCTCTGGTGATAGATAGACTCTGTTTTGGTAGAATTCTGGTGAACCCTTTGTGTTATGCAAATGTAAAATCCAACCAGAAATAAAGTCAGGTAAGCCGAATGCCAGTGCTTCAGTCCAAGTTGTTAACTTTTCTGTTTATGTTAACTTTTCTGTTTATGTTCATTACAGCCATTTCTGTCAAATTCATTTCTGAAATAGTTGTATATTTTAGAGAATGATATCAAGGACACGTTAGTATCCGTTAAAGTTGTCTTCATTTTTCTTCACTTTTACCATTTCCTCTCTAAATCAGAGTTTAGATTTCTCTAGAACTAACGTGCGTTGTGTACACTGTGG
Organism: Saimiri boliviensis; assembly: GCF_048565385.1. Classification (NCBI taxonomy): domain Eukaryota; kingdom Metazoa; phylum Chordata; class Mammalia; order Primates; family Cebidae; genus Saimiri; species Saimiri boliviensis. The sequence goes on along the minus strand of NC_133449.1, from coordinate 49,916,655 downwards.
AGTTTTCTGTACAATGTTTGAGCAGGTATTCATAGAGACTGTTGTGATGCGTGGGCTAAGGATTGCAAGACGAAAACTTGGGTCAAAGGAAAGAGTGAATAGATTTTGAACTGGTGGAGTGACTTAGGACATACACGTTATAGAAGGCCCTGGACTCACCACTCTCTTGTGTGAAGTTGTTCATAGCTTCTTGGAACGAAGAGTGGGCCCTCTATGAATCGACACCTGCCTACATCTGGAGCCTCTTGTAAGCACACACAAACAGCACACACACACACACATACAGGCACATACATTCACCCTCCCCACCCACCCTGCTCCCTGGTGCTGCCTGGCCATACTGTGTTCTAACTGCCTGTTTATTCTCTCTCTGTATCTACCAGTTCATTCTGAGACGTAAATACTGGATAAGACCTAAAGTGTACCTCTCCCTAGAATTTACATAGTAATAACCCTGATAGTCTGGTTAGGTTGTGGAGTGAAGACTTTGGTGTGGTTTCTAGGGAGGAGAAGGAATTTAAGGGATGAGCCTTGGGGTGTGAGAGAATACTCTTAGCATCCCTGAACTACACCTGTCAGAAGTTGGCTCCATTCCTTACTTTTAAATTCCCAGTGCCAGAAAGTCCCATCACTATTTCCACCAGAGTCCTGTAGAATCTGATTCGAAGTGCTATTTGGAATGTCTTGCAGTCAATAAACATGAGCTTTTATTCACAAGGCCTGGTCTTCCCACCTGCACTGTGTCCTTCAGTCATAGAGACGTGTCTTCTATGACTCTTCCTTCTACGTCCTCTTCCTCTCTATGCACTGATACAGAATTGGCATATTTTGCATGCTGAATTTTTTTTTTACTTATATAAAGAACACGATTCAATTTGAGATGGGACCACTAGTAGGAGGAGGCCTGGGTTTGCCTGGGTGGCCCGTGGGCACAGTTCACAAGGGAAGGGCAGGCAGCATGAGTTATCATGTGTTAAAATAATTAACTGGGAAGGTATTAGGCTGAGATGGCTCCAGCATGTTGGGTTCCTGCCTAAGCAAACTAAACCCAACCCAGAGTGAATGGTCATCGACTAAGAAAACGAAACTTAAGTTTAGCCAATCAGGATTCACCAGCTTGTCTGCAACTAGAGACTTTCCACTTAACCAATGAAATTTTTTCTTCCTCTTGCTTCCTGAACACCTTATGAAAGTTTTTCCGGTGCCCCCTGGGTGGAGCCCTGAATCACTTACAGTTTGGCACCTCATGATTCATGAATCATTCTCTGATCAAATAAACTCCTTAAAATTTTAATATGACCAAGTTTATCTTTCAACACATGCATGAAGACAATCAACTGGTCAGGGAAGATGAAGCAGGGGTCAGGCTGACTGTGAAACCACAGCACGGAAGCTGACCCCAGGGTCAGTGCTGAGCAGAATTCAGGGAGGGAGAGGGGGAGTGTCGGGGTCGCTGAGAAAAGCTGAGGCTCCAGTAGCATCTGTGTTGGCCCAATGTTGATTTGAGGGCCCCAAGATTCAAACATGGGTCCTGCCTGAAATACCTGGATGATTCCTTGGGGCCTCCCGGGAAAAAAAAAAAAAAAAAAAAAAAAAACTCCTTCACAAGTCATTTGCAATCAGGAGCCACCCATCTTCTCATCTGAATTTTCAGCAACTCCTCAGTCTAAGCCCTGGGTCTCGGCCACATTGATGACTCACCATGCCTCAGATGTGCTCGGAGTTCTTCTCCATCATCACACCTTCCTGAGCTGCTTTTTCTGCCTGGGATGCCCACCCCCGCATACTCTGCCTGGAAAACATCTTCTTTTTCTTTGAGGCCCAGATTAAAAGCTCTTTCCTCTGGAAAGCCCTGCCCAGCCCTCCCTGCCAGCTCCACCTCTAGGCTACAATGGTATCGGTCTACCTGGTACCATAGCTTTCCTCATATGGTATCATGAATGTCCAACAAGAACCAAGTAATTGGCCAGATGTGGCAGCTCACATCTGCAATCCCAGCACTTTGGGAGGCTGAGGTGGAAGGATCGCCTGAGCCCAGGAGTTCAAGACCAGTCTGGGCAACATGAGGAGAGCCTGTCTCTACAAAATAATTTTTAAAACTTAGCCAAGCATGGTGGTATATGCCGGTGGTCCCAGCTACTCAAGAGGCTGAGGCAGAGTATGGCTTGAGCCCAAAAGGTCAAGGTTGCAGTGAGCCATGGTTGTGCCACTGTATGACAGCCTGGGTGACAGAGGAAGATGCTGTCTCTAAAAATAAAAGAAGAAGAAGAAGGAGAAGGAGAAGGAGAAAGAAGGATAAGGAGAAGAAGGAGAAAGAGAAGGAGAAGGAGAATCAAGTGTGGTTATCCATTAACTTGTTTAAGATTTTGCATTTACTCAGCCTTTTCTGCGTACCGGCAGCTGTTCTGGCCACAGCTGACACAAAATTGAATAGAACATGCACTGAAAAAGCATGGAGTTCTACCATGTAAACACACAGTTACGCTGGGCTAGCCAGGTGATGAAGTTCCTGGAGCACACACAGAGTGTGGAGAGGCAGCTCAGGGAAAGAATCTAAACGTGCCGGAGCTGGCTGTGTGGCTCCCTTCACACTTAATACTTGGAGGCCTGTACTTTGCCTTCAGAGCCCCACATGACCCATCTCTGCTAGTCATGCTCACTTCCTACTCTTCCCTTGTTCTCCAGGCTCCAGCCCCCACCCCAGCCTTCTACTATTATTTAAACACACCAGCTCCTTTCTGTCTCAGGGCCAACACATTTGCTACCCCTTGGCTTTGATTATTTCTAGTCACAGTTCCTGCCTGTCTGTAGCCTCAGCTCAAATGCTACCTCTTCAAGAAAGTTTAAAAAAAAAAAAAAAAAAGGCAACTCCCCTAACTAACAATCTAATATGTCCATTGGATAGCTGCTGCCCTCACTTTCTAATCACGAAAAGCACCCTTTTTGTTTTCTTCTTTATTTGCTTACTTAGTATTTCTCCTATTCAATTATCAGCTCCAAGGAAGTTTGGTTTTATTCACCATTCTATCCCCAGCTCCTTAAGTGGGATAAAAATTTGCAAAATGGCATTGAGGTCAGCTGCACCAAGTTTAATCTTGAGCTCCAACACAGAGAGCCCATATGACCTTCATTAAGTTATTTTACTTCTCTTAGTCCAGTTTCCTCATCTGTCAAATGGAGTTGAGAGTGCTTGCCTTGGAAAGTCATTCTGAGGATGATGACAGAGTGTTCTTTTTTTTTTTTTTTTTTTTTTTTTTTTTGAGACGGAGTTTCGCTCTTGTTACCCAGGCTGAAGTGGTGCAAAGGCGCGATCTCGGCTCACCACACAACCTCCGCCTCCTGGGTTCAGGCAATTCTCCTGCCTCAGCCTCCTGAGTAGCTGGGATTACAGGCATGCACCACCATGCCCAGCTAATTTTTTTGTATTTTTAGTAGAGACGGGGTTTCACCATGTTGACCAGGATGGTCTCGATATCTTGACCTCGTGATCCACCCGCCTCGGCCTCCCAAAGTGCTGGGATTACAGGCTTGAGCCACCACTCCCGGCCGACAGAGTGTTCTTAAAAGTGCTGCCCCATGGTTGGAACTCAGGACATGCTAGGTGAATGCTGAGTAGTTACACACCAGAGGGAGAGCACCAGTAGCCCATGCCTTCTCTTAGTCCTGATACTACGGGTTCTCTGCTCTAGCTTAGACCCAACCAAATATTCTCCATGGAACAGCGAAGTGTGGGCTCTGAGGATGAGTATGAATTCCAATTGCAAACTCTCAGCTGTAATCCAGCCCTGTACTCCCGGCTATACCAAGTCACCTCTACTTAGAGGCTCCACTGCAACCTTAAACTCAATACATCCAGGACATATACATGCCCGTCCCTTACTACTCCTTGCTTTGCACACTCAAAGCAACCAGCAGATAACCCAACAGTCAACCACAGAATTGGCGATTCACTGTGAAGTATCTGGTAGAAAATCACAAGACTTGAGTTAGAACTTACATCGTAAGCAGCCCAAGGCTTTGTCCCTGCACAGAGGACACTGAGTTCTTCCCGGGGCTTCTTGGTTGTTTCTAGAGGCTCCATAGCAGATGGACTGGAGGAGAAGCTGTGGGTAGCTTTCTAAGAATTCAACAGGTCTCTTGCCTCAAACACTGCACATGGGGTCAAATGAGGCTCTGTAGTAGTTTTCTATGGCTACTATAACAAATTGCCACAAACTGAGTGGTTTACATAACAGAAGTTTATTATTTTACAGTTGTGGAGATCAGAAGTCTGAAATGGTTGTGACTGGGCTGAAATCCAGGTGTCGGCAGAGCTGTGCTCCTTCTGGAGCCCCTAGAGGAGAGTCTGTTCCCTTGGCTTTTCCAGTTTCTAAAAACACCTGCATTTGTTGGCTCAAGGCCCCTGACTCCATCCTCAAAATTAAAGGCATGGTTTCTTCCAGTGTCTGAATCTCCCCTCCTGCTTCCTTCACACAAAGACCCATGTGAGTATACTAAGCCCACCTGGATAACCCAGGATGGTCTCCTCATCTCAAGGTCCTTCACATAATCACATTTGAAAGCCCCTTTGGCCATGTATGGTAACATACACACAGATCTTAAGATTACAGTGTGGACGTCTTCAGGGGGACATTATTCTGCCTACCATAGACCCTGAACAGGATGAGCTTGGTTTGGGTGCACCCGGCTGAAACGCAGCCTCCTGTCTTCCTATCGGCTCTGTTCAAAGTAGAACTCAGTACGGGCCGAGGGCGCACTCTCCTTGGTGAGCTGTACTGGCTGCTGGGACTCTGCTGGGGCACAGAGGAACCAGCCAGGCCAGGCAGCAGCCTCAAGCCTGAAGGCGGAGCCTGAGCTGCTCTGGAAGAAAGTGAAGCGTGTGGCCTCTTCACCACCTTTGTACAGTTCCTCAATGTTCACATCCTGTGGGGAGAAGGTGGATGACCGCAGAATGAGGGTGCTGATGGAGGTGTTAGCCCTGGAGGCCTCTGAGGCTTAGCCAAAGAAGGACCTGACAGGGTCAGTTTTTACCGAAGGGACTGCCTTCTGCAGATTCTAGAGGGCAAGGGTGTTGGCGCTAGGTACAGAAGAAGACGGTGGAAACCTAAGGGAGGAGGACACATGGATAGGCATAAAGATGCCAGAGCATCCCAGCGGCAGGCCAGGTCTGCAGTGTCCCCCAGAATGGGGAGGGGCCTCTTACCTCCAGCTGTAGGGAAGGCTCGTCTCCTGTCTCCACACATGCCAGGCAGCGGCTCCCTCCCTGGATCCCCAGGAAGATGGGGACCTTGGTGCGGTCCAGGCCTCTGTTAGGAAGTATGCAGATCTTCTCTGAGAGGGAAGAGAGAGAAGAGTCAAGAGGTGAGGGAACCGCATGCAGGTTCCTGGCAGGTAAAGGCTCAGGCAGGAAGGAACTGGGCATGGGCAGCCCTGGCCTGGCCCTGCCTGCAGACTGCAGGGTGAGCCAGGACTTCTGCAGGGATCTTGCCCCTCACTACGAGAGACCACAGCTGCTCTCTGCCCCTTCACACTGGCACTGCAGGCAGCTGCTGACCTTCTGCTGGGGAGGAAAGGGAAGAAAAGGGAGGGCCTATGGCAGACGGAACATGGGATGGAGGCCCCAGAAGCTCACCTGCACAGCAGTTGTCTGCAACGGGATCTCCCACCAGGAGCTGGCTGTCTCTCGTATATAGAACCTTCTGGTCTGCATGTTTAATTCTGAAACAGTATGACAGAGCTGATGGCCCACTCCTTTTATGCACCACTGGCCCCCAAGCCCTTCCACCTCCGTGATCTGAATCACCACCTGGAGCATTTGGGGTATTTTTCTCTCCTTCACAGGTGGGCAGAGGGGAACAATCACTCCCAAGAGCAGGCAAAGACCGGCTGAGCCGCAAAGACCAGCTGAGCCTTAAAGCAGGGAAGGTCTCCCATGTTCGTGCTTTTCAGAGGCTGTGCTTCCTGCCTTCTCGTGGCTTGGGGTGACCTTCAGAGGAGAATAGAGAGCCAATGCCCTTCAATAGAGGGGTAAAAAGAATGTTTCTGGCTTCCTGAGAAATTTCTTAGTGAGGCTCAGATGACTTTGGGATACAGTGAACCTTATCTTAGATTTTTTGGGCCTGACCTAATTGTTTATAAATGTTTATTCTCCTTAGTACAGAGATTAATTGAGTGTATATTGAAGTGTGATTTGCTTTTCAGATATTTTAAAGACATTAAAGTCATGCAGGTTATAGGCTCAGTCACCTGGCTGGTTTCAAAGATGCCTGTCAGCCACTGTCAGGAGCTGGAGAGTTGTCACTAACCTTACAGGGCAGAACCTCTGGACCAATGCCACCACCTCCAGGAGATTTTTCTATCTCAATAACAGCTAATGATAATACCCTTAGCTAATGACTGTACGTGTTTACAGCAGGTTCACTTGTACAATAAAAATTAAGTTCCAAAAAGATCCTGGGCTTGCTAACTGGCATTTTCCCCCGACCTTGACAACCTGGGTGTGACAACTCACCTGCTAGCAGCAGCATCCTATGGAGACCAACCCCAGATTAGACGCCCTGAAGTGCTGACATCTGTTTTGTCATTTGTGTGCTTCCTGTGTATGTGTCTTGCTTCTCAGCCACGCTGTCACCTCCTTGAGACCAGGACTGCCCCTGACCCACCTTGCCCAGGACGTTACAGGGCCCAAGAGAGAAGCAGAGGAAATGTATCCCAGAGGTCAGTCTTATTTTATTTTTCTCATGCCTTACCCCCTTCCTGAAAGGAGCTTATGACAAAGCATAGGCAACAAAGTAGTAAAATATAAGGACGGATGCAAATCTCAAATGAGATGAAATGCAAATATGTGCTAGAAGCCCAAACTTGGAATAAAGGCCACAGGGACTTGGATTGAGATTCTTTTGAATCTCTATGCTGTCACTGAGATATAAAACTGTTTCTGAGATTTCAGAGAGGTAGATGGAGTGGCACAGAGGATATGGAGTCTGATTCCTGGCTGTGCCTTTTGGAAGTTGTGTGACATGGGGGAAGTTATTTAACCTCTTTGAGCCTCAGTTTCCAGATCTACAAAACAGGGTTAGTAACACTCCCCTTACAGACTTTTCGGGAAAGAGGTGAGGCAGTAGATTGGCTGACATCTTACAGACACTCAGGAAAGAGCTGTTACTACTGTGGTGGTGATGAAGCGTAATTACGGGGCACTTGCAATTTCTAAGGTGAGAATAAGCCTCATTCTCTGGCTCAGCATTCCTTTCCTCTTCCCATGTGATTCCCAGACCTCCTGGTTGGGAAAGCAGGGACATGCCAGGACAACTTACGTGTAGTATCGTGCCATGGGGAGGGAACACATTCGTGCAATCAGTGGTGTCTGGTCCTCGCTGATGGGGAGGAGAGAAGGGCAGTTAGAGAAGGAGGCTGGGTGGAGCCAGGGGCAGACATGCTGGGGCTCAGAACCACTCAGCCACAGGCTGCACAGGTTCCCCAGACCATTCATTTATAATTGGCCTGCCAGAATCCACCAAGGTCTCCCCAGCCCAGCAGGCTCCAGGCAGCTCTGCCTCTCCTTGACGGGCCATCCAGGAGCAAGTCCAGCCAGCAGGAGTGTGAGCCTTGGCTGTGTGTGCTTGTTCTGAGAAACCGGAAAACAGATTCCCCCAAATAGCTGAGCCACAACACTTCCCAGTCCTGAGAGTGGGGTGGAGTGTGCGTTGCTTCCCTCATAGTGGGAGGATAAGCCCAGTTCAAACCCAGTCCCACTGCCCTGTTGGCCAACGGGGCGCCACACTCCCGCTCCCATAACTAGCCATGGGTTAGTTAGCTAGAGCCCAGAGTGAAGGAAGAGAGCACAACTAGAAGGGGTCGACAACAGCAGTGAGGCTGTCAGGGTCTCCCCAGAGAGTTGGAAAGCATCATTCCTAGCGACTAGAGGTGCTTGTCCAAGACTGCTGAAGACAGCTCATTCTGTTCCAGGTGGAAAATGGCGCTTGTGTTTTTGAGGGCGAACAATCTAAAGTGAAGATAGTTGCCTTGTATGAATGTCAGGTCACATAGTTTCACATGACTCTGCTCCGTCCCTGTGTGCTATCCTGTCCTAGAGCTCTTCCCTAAAGTGATCACCCTCAGGAAGTAACGCAAGTATGACTAGGGCTAAGGTTTACCAAGTTGGTCTGATTGTCACCAAGTAAGAAGGGACAAGAGAAGAAAAAATATAAGAAAGCAGAAAATGAGAGGAGAAGAGAAAGGAAGAAGGCCGGTGGAGGAAATCAATAGGGCTCAGGGAGGAATAGAGTGATGCTGGGGACCCTGGGGAGGCAGGTGGGTGCTGAGGGCACAGCTTCCAACCACCTCAGCCCTCAAGTTCCAGAAACAGGGCCGTAACCAATGCTGCTTTTAGTACTGGGTCTGCCACTGTCACTTTGGACAAGTCATTTTCTGTCCCTGGGCCTTGGGGTGTGACTTTGAGTCTTAAGAGTGCAGGATAAGAGGGACAGACAAGTGCAAATGTTGTTGCTGTGAATCCAGGTCTTAAAGCATTCTGTATGCTTTGTGATTGCATGTATTGCCCTTACTCTTAGGAAAAATAATGGATTGCCCAAATGTTTAGTTAAAAAATGTTCACTGCATAAATTTTTACAATAGCGAGAAGTTAAAGAAATCTACATTTTCAATAATAATAGGTACTTGGCTAAGAAATTATGGCAAAATTCAATAAGTAAGGACATACATGTTTGTTGAAGATGATACTGTAGAAGTCTGTTTTATGAGACAAAAATTTTTCAAAATGTATTAAGTGAAAAATGCAGATTATAAATCAAGTGTACATTATAATTCCACTGAAATCCACACATATAGAAAGACACACACAGGAACATTCCCCGTGTTGTTGCACCATTTATATATGGCTTTATGAGTAATTTTTTAAACATCTCAACATTTTTCCTATGATGAACATAAATTTCCTTTTAGTATCAGGTAAGTTTCAACATTTTTAAAATCAAGCTTCAGTGAAACCCATTGGCTCCTAAATGTGCCTGCCCATCCACATCACCTGGGGTACTCTGTATAATTACTATTTCCTGGGCTGAAGGTTCTAATGCAGTAGGACTTGGAATGATTCCAGCAATCAGCCAGACTGCTTGGGAACTGGTGTACTTTCCGCCTTCACACATTAATATGTAAACCCTCTGCAGGTCTTGTTAAAATATAGATTCTGATTTTCCAGGCCTGAGACTACATTTCAAATATGCAGCCAGGTGATGTCAATGCTGCTGGTTCCTCCCGGCCAGCACTTTGAGTCCTAAAGGACTAGACAATCCCCTGGCACAGATAATTCAACAGCGTCATGGCCTCAGTGAAAGCCCACTTGATGGTAGGCTCCCCTTAGTCAAACCACTGGGGTTCTTTTGATTGTGGCAGCAGGACAGTGGGCAGTGTGGTAGTTGTGCCCAGATCTAGGTAGGGCACAGACCTTGTGCCCAGACCAAGTGGAGGACCCTAGGTGAAGCTGGACAGCAAGCTGATGCCCCCCCACTCTTGGTCGGTGTGAGCTCAAAGAGCTGGAAGAAATTCAGTGCTGGAAGAAATTCAGTGCTGGTCCACTCCAGCTGGACCCATTGGCCCTAGAAATCTCCCATTCTGGCACACCCAAAATTTACAGTGCCTCTCCTAAAGGCTCCCCTACTAGGTTCCCTCTGCCTGGCCTCTGTTGGATTGTGACAGAGTGAGTAGGAATAGGAAGCTAGCATCTGCTCCATCAGAGAGCCTGGGGTCTTGGTGCTAAGCCTCTGCTGTGTGCTGAGCCCCTCCCAATGTGCCGCACGCCTCATCCCAAAGCTTCCCCTCCCTATTGTCCTAAAATGGCTTTTCACTGGACTTCGGTCTATATCCCTCTTTTCCTCTCATTTCTCCCTGGGCACAGCATCTGGCTCTCAGACCTCCTCAATTCACCTATCCCGGCTCAAATACCCCCACCAGCTAAACCTGGGCTTTCCTCATGTTCTTTTGCACAGCACCCTGTCCTATCCTCTCCTCATTCTCCTGCATAGGATCTATGTGGGATGGTCTCTCCAAGACCAATATTTACTTCTGTGGAGCCAGATGCAAAGATTCTTTTGATTGCCTTGATATTTGGTCACTGCCTCCTTGGAATCCTTGACATTGACTGACTCCCTTCCTACCTCTTTCAACCCTTGTAGATTTTACCTCCTTCTGGGGCTGTCCCTTAGGCTAACAAGGTGTTAAGCACTTCTATTTCATATCATACGAAGCTGCAATTCATTGACTTCTATGGCTGCAATGATCATGTTGGGCTACTGTCTCCCAAATGCAGACTGCACATCCCACTTAACCTCCTGCAGCCTACAGTACAGCCCACTTTGGACATCCTGCTGATATCCAACCAAATATATTTAAGGTTAAGCAATTATCTTCTCCCCACCCCCGACCACCCACTCATTCCTCCTAATTTCATTTCTCTTGTTGCCATAATATTCCTCTCACCAGTGATATTCAAAACCTAAGACTCATTGACAATATCCCCCAGTTCTCCCGACTCTGTATCTAACTTGTCAAGTCCCTATAGATTATTTCTTTAAAATATAACTTTGTGTTCTTAATCTCCATTACTACTGTGCTTGTGTTCCCAGTTTTTCTACTTTTCATTCAACCCAACCTATGTGAGGAATCTGGACCCACATTCTTTTTTTTTTTTTTTTCTTTTTTTTTTTTTTGATTTTTCCTTTTTTATTTTGTTTTGTTTATTTTTATTTCTTTTTTATTTTTGGACCCACATTCTAAAGACTTCTTTCACCACAACCCTGCCCAGGTCTGGAATCTAGTGACTGGCTGTTTTGCCACTATCTGGAGGTGATTATCTTGTGTGATAGAGTCTCACTTCTCCACGGACACTAAACAACATGATTTCTTTCTTATCTTCTCAATGGACATACTCACAGGTGTTCCATTGTTCTCTCTGCCTCAAAAGTCATCCCTCCTCACTGCCATCGATTCAGATCTTTCTATATTAAGATCATTGGAGATGGTATCAGTATAGATGTGTTCAATATCTAGTTCTATCAAATTAATTATCAGTGCAGAATTACAGCTCAGACATACAGGGTTATGTCTTTTAACCTCCAACCCTCAGTTTCAGCATCTATAAATTCATTGGATTAGAATGTGGTTAGGAAGGTTCTTTCTAGGCCAAACTATCTATAATTCCATGACTCAGTTTAAAGAATCTTTCCCTTACTATTGTAACTCTACTCTGAACTCCTATTAAATTTTACTGCATTATTTATTGTTGTACATAAAGATACTTGTTTCCCTTATAAAACTTAATAAGATCCTGAGGTCATGAAGATGGCTGACAGCTCGCTTGAAGCTCTCTCCAACCACTCTAATAGAAATACCCTGGTCCTTATGGCCAGGACACGGAAACACACACAGCAGACTTTGAATGGAAAGGCGGAGTCCTAGACCTAGCTCTGCTACCGGTTTATGTTGCCACCTTTTATCCCTGGGCCTTCAATTATCATCATTGGAAGGAAAGGTTGAGCAAGGTGTCTTTCAAAACTGTTTTAAGTTTCACAATAAAGTTTTATGCGGAATTCTAATGATTGTAAAATGGATAAAGGGCACCTGCTTTGTGGACACAGGAAGTAATGGTGACTTTGGAACCCTGCTGGTATTTCTCTTGCCTACAAAGAAGACACCGAGGAGCTCCTAAGGAGATAAAAAAAAACTCTTAAGCTTCCACCAAACACAGTTTGAATATCACTGGCCTAGATGATTTTTTTTTTAATTACTTTCTAAAGTCTGTGATGCTAAGTATTTAAAAATCTTGATTTGGCCGGGTGCAGTGGCTCAAGCCTGTAATCCCAGCACTTTGGGAGGCCAAGGTGGGTGGATCACGAGGCCAAGAGATCGAGACCATCCTGGTCAACATGGTGAAACCCCGTCTCTACTAAAAATACAAAAAAAATAACTGGGCATGGTGGCGCGTGCCTGTAATCCCAGCTACTCAGGAGGCTGAGGCAGGAGAATTGCCTGAACCCAGGAGGCGGAGGTTGCAGTGAGCCGAGATCGCGCCATTGCACTCCAGCCTGGGTAACAAGAGCGAAACTCCGTCTAAAAAAAAAAAAAATCTTGATTTGACTTAACCTATTCCTTCTCCTCAAATTTCTTTATGTGCTCCTAAATGTTTTTGGTGTCCCACCATGTTCTATGAGGGGAATATCTTGTTACCCAGACAGCTTGCCAGGAGGAGTGAAGGGATAGAGGGCATATCAGAGATACTGACAGGATAGAGCAGAAAAGAGAGAGAGAGAGAGAATACTGCCTGTCCATCACTGACCTGCCGATCCTGGGTGCCTGGAACCCTGATCCCTGGAGACTCCAACTGATTTCTTCAGGGCATTGCCCTGTGTTTATACTGTCTGGTCAGGGTGGGAAGCCTGCAGCAATCTCTATAATTGGTTGCAGGACATGAAGGAAGAAGAGCCTGGAGATTTCACAATGTCTTTGATACAGTAATAAGAAGGTGGGAACATTAATGAGTATTTGTTGAAGGGGGAGAGAGTCATCCATAAAGCCTTTGCAGAAACAAGGTTCAGGGCCCCTGCTCTGTAGCTACTGTCATTTACTATGTTATTAATGGTTTTGAAGCCAGATAAACAGTGTTAGGGTCAGACATCTTTGGTGCCCCGTGGGGCTCTGTCCTAGGCTTAAAGAGGTCGTGAATGCAAGAGAGAGTATGTCTGGCAAGCCCAAGGACAGAGCGAACTCTGATGCCTGCATCCAGCGTGGGGCCAGACAGCCAGAGTAAGAGAAGGGGATAATAGCACTGTTGAGTGTGGCTCTGTTTGGAAAGATGAGAAAGGAGTCTCTGCTTTTCAGTGGGTTTAATTAGTTGTCACCAGTTTGATGAGACAGAACATCTACGAGAATCCAGCTGCAAAGATATTGACCTCAGATTCACCCTGGGACTGAGCAGACATCATGTGCCATGGACTACTAGGAAATATGACAGTGTGAGCAGAGCAGAGGAATGAACACTCAGGTCTCTAAATGACATTACTTTACTCAGTCTATCCATCCATCCACCCACCCATCCACCCATCTGCCCATCTGTCTGCCTATCTGTCCATTCTTCCATCTATTCACCATCCATACATTCATACATCCACCTATCTGCCCATCCATTCATCCATCCATCCACCCTTCTGTCCCCGCTTCGATCTGTCCATTCATCCATCCATCTATAACAAGGGTGGAGAAGCTTAGGTGTAATGTTCTCTGGAAACTAACAACCTTGCTGTAATTCTCCCTCTTGGGTCACTTGCAAAGTTCCACCAAAGGCTTCTTGAGGAAATGGGATGGGTAGGTCTAAGACTCAGATGCCTACAGGATGAGAAAGGAGAAAAGATGGGCAGAAATGGGACCAGATTTCTGCTAAGGCCAGTGATCATTCTTCTTCTACTCTCCCAATCTCTCCCCCTTTTGTGGGAAGGGTTAAAGCATGAGTTATTATGTCAGGCAACCAATGAGTGTTTACCCAGCATTTACACTGATGTGTGACAAAGACATTCAATACACAGTCCCTGTTGTTAAGTAGTTTTTTTTTTTTTTTTAATTGCATTTTAGGTTTTGGGGTACATGTGATGAACATGCAAGATTGTTGCATAGGTACACACATGGCAGTGTGCTTTGCTGCCTTCCATCCCCTCACCTGTATCTGTCATTTCTCCCCATGCTATCTCTTCCCACCTCCCCACCCCTCGCCCCTCCCCCATTTCCCCCCAACAGACCCCAGTGTATAGTGCTCCCCTCCCTGTGTCCATGTGTTCTCATTGTTCAACACCCGCCTATGAGCGAGAATATACGGTGTTTGATTTTCTGCTCTTGTGTCAGTTTGCTGAGAATGATGGTTTCCAGGTTCATCCATGTCCCTATAAAGGACGTGAATGCTGGAGAGGATGTGGAGAAATAGGAACACTTTTACACTGCTGGTGGGAATGTAAATTAAGTAGTTTTACAGTATAGCTGAGGAACTAAGTCATAAACACTTGAAAAGATAATTAAGAAGAGCAGACTCTCTAAGCCAGGCATCCCCAAACTACGGCCCGGGGGCAGCAGGCAGCCCCCTGAGGCCATTTATCTGGCCCCCCACCGCACTTCAGGAAGGGGCACCTCTTTCATTGGTCGTCAGTGAGAGGAGCAGAGTATGTGGCAGCCCTCCAACCGTCTTAGGGACAGTGAACTGGCCCCCTGTGTAAAAAGTTTGGGGACGCCTGCTCTAAGCTATGGGTCAACGACATGTTGGAGATAATAGTGGCAGAGAAACTCCTTAGGCAAAAAAATTCCTAGAATTGAAAGGACTTTAGGCTGTGTGTGTTGGCTCATGCCCATATCCCAGCACTTTGGGAGGCCAAGGCAGGCAGATCACTTGAGGTCAGGAGTTCAAGACCAGCCTGGCCAACATGGTGAGACCTCATGTCTACTAAAAATACAAAAATTAGCCAGGCATGGTGGCACATGCCTATAAGCCCAGCTACTAGGGAGGCTGAGACAGGAGAATCACTTTAACCTGGGAGGTGGAGGTCGCAGTGAGCCAAGCTTGCACCACTACACTCCAGCCTGGTGACAGAGCAAGACTCCACCTCACAGACGTGGAATCATAGTCTCCCTCCAATTGGAGAAATCTGTGCTATGGAATCCCTAAGAAATTGGTTAATTAGGCTCTGCCTCAACACCTCCAGGGTCAGAGACCACACAACCTCTTAAAGAAGCACTATGAATGTTTGTGGTCCTTGTGATTAAAATGTGGGGGTCATATAGGAAAAACAGCCTCCACATAATTTGCAACCATAGGTCCTACTTGTGTCTTCTGAAATTACACAGAACAAGCATATTGTTCTACTTGGCAAGCCTTTAGGTGCTTGAAGGGAGCTCCCTGTGCTTTGCTTTTTTCAGGATAATACCTCCCACATCTTAGCCTCTTCCCCTACAACCTGACCTTGGAACATTCTCTGTTCCTCAACGTCTGCAATTTTTACAAACCCTGATTGATGTATTGCATTTCTGTAAATATAGGCCCAGGCCAGTAGTTTATACCAAAATTGCAGAAATCTAAAGCCACTGTCTTTATCACTTGAATAGTCATAATGTCAATGTCCCTCAGCTTGTACATTCTTGAAGGAAGCATTTTATATTCCTTCTTTTACTACTGACTTGTGTTGGCTCAGCCTGGCTAAAGCTCCTCTTCTGTCATCCTACAAATGAGGAAGCAACAACTTCAGGCTGGAGAAACCTTCAAGAATGAGATGGAATTTAAGCTGCTCCCTTAAGAGTGGGCCTGTTTAGATGGGTGGAGAAGAGAGAGATAATCTTCCAGGGTGGAGAAATAGTTTCCACATTCTATACTCACTGGGTTTCTATTATGTGCCAAGCATTACACAATGTTCTGAGAGACAAACTGATATGGTCCTAACCTTAAGGTCATCCCAGGGGCCACAGACTCCAAGTTAAGGTACTACAATGCAGGGACACATTTTGAAGTGTCCTGGCATAAAACTGCCAGATCAGATAGCTGGGGAATCTCAACTCAGTAAAGACTTCTCGGAGGAGGTGACATCTTAGCAGGGTATTGAAAAATGAGAGATTTATCTAGGCAGAGAAGGTGGAGGGAGGGCCCAAAAGCAGAGGGAGCAACACGAGACTGTGTCTGGACCCATGGACAAAGAGTGTGAACAGGGTCTGAAACGCAGCCTGGGGCTCAGAGCTCATGTTCTTGGCAGCCCTGAGAGGCCTGGGGTAGGAGCTGTGCTGCCTGTTGCCTGAGGACTTCAGCTGAATCTGGGCTGGAGCTGCTGAGGCCCATAGAGGCAGCCCTGTATGTCCTGGCCAATTCCTTGTTAGTACTTCAGTGGACTATGAATCTACCATGCTGGTCCAACAGGTGAGGTGCAGGTGGAATACCTGGGGCTCAGATACGGGCTCCTCCTCTGGCTTCTGCTCCTATTCCCCAGGGTTTGGGTGGGGACACTGGAGTCCACTTCTGGCACATAGGACTAGAGGATCTCAACTTTGCAGAACCCGATGATTCAACAAATGTTGTATTATTAGCTTTTAAATAGAATATTTGGGTAAATGTAGGATAGTTGTTCATTGTGAGAAGGAAAATTTAAAAATTGGAGAAAACTGCAGTAATAAAACAAAGGCATTTGTTTCTCTTTCTCTGTGTATTAGTTATCTATTGCTGCTTAATAAGTTAGACCAAAACTGAGCAACTTAAAACAACAAACATTTATTATCTCACAGAGTCCCTAAGGGGCAGGAATCTGGAGCAGCTCAGCTGGGCAGCCTGCTCCAGCATCTCATGAGGCTGTAGCCAAGCTGTCACCTGAGCTGCAGTCACTGGAAGGCCTGACAGGCCTGGAGGATCTGCTTCTAGGTTCATTCCTGTGGCTGTGGGCAGGAGACTTCATTTTTTACCACGTAAGTCTAATTATAGGGCTGCTCACAGCATGGCAGCTAGCTTCCCCCAGAGCAAGTGAGCCAAAAGAGATTGGGGGTGGTGGGGGACAGAGAGAGAGAGAGACCTCAAGTAGAAGCTGCAACATCTTTTATAACCTAATCTTGGAAGTGGCATGCCATAACTTCTGTCATATTCTATTGGTCACAGAGACAACTCTGGTACATTGTGGGAGGGGACACACACAGGATGTGAACACAAGGAGACAGGGATCATTTTAGCAGTTGCATTAGTTATCTAGAGCTGTCATAACCCATTATCCTTGGTGGCTTAAAACAGCTGAAATTTATTCTTTCTTCGTTCAGGAAGCTAGAAGTCAGGAGGCTAAAGGCTCTAGGGAAGAATCTTTCTTTGCCTCTTCCAAGCTTCTGGTGGTTGCCACAGTCTTTGATGTTTCTTGGCTTGTGGCAGCATAACTCCAATCTCTGCCTTTGTCTTTACATAGTCTTCTTCCCCATGTCTCCTCTGTGTCTCTGTGTCCTTTCCTTTTTATAGAAGCACACTAGTCATATTGTATTTAAGTCTACCTTCAACTAGCATGACCTTGTCTTAACTAACTGCACCTGCAAAGACCTTGTCTCCAAATAAGGTCACAGACTGGATTCCAAGAAGGATATGAATTCAACTAGTACAGCAGCCCTCTTAGAGGCTGGACCTCATGCCTTGGAATCCAAGGGGCTGTGATCCTTACAGGAAAGAATTACCAGATGATTTGGTTCTTTGTTGCTAACCCAGGAGATTCCAGCCACACAAACTCATCACAGCTTTCTCCTCAGTGGCTTTGCTGAGATCTGTTTCCCGATCTCTACAACCAACCAGAACAGCAGAGCTTGATTCAATTTGAATTTAACTCTGGGGAAGTGGAGGCTGAGGACAATCAGAGATGATGTCTGCTCTGCTTACCTCAAGATTAAGTTCTTTTCTTACCACTATGCAAGCAACTGAGCTTCATTGTAGAAAAATTAGGAAATACAGATAAATTGAAAGAATAAAAAGAAAAATCACCTATGCTGCCACCACCCTGACATTGCTACAATTGAAGTAAACTCTTCCAAACTTTTTTCTGTGAAGAAATATATAAACAGGTATTTTAAAAAATTAAAATAGAGGGGCACAGTGGCTCACACCTGTAATCTCAGCACTTTGGGATGCCGAGGTGGGTGGATCACGAGGTTAGGAGTTCGAGACCAGCCTAACCAACATGGTGAAACCCCGTCTCTACTAACCTGCCTGTAATCCCAGCTACTCAGCAGGTTGAGGCAAGAGAATCACTTGAACCTGGGAGATAGAGGTTGCAGGGAGCCAAGATCACACCACTGCACTTCAGCCTGGGCAACAGAGTGAAACTCCATCTCAAAAAAGATTAAAATTAATTGCAATATATGCCACTTTGTAAGTTGCTCTTCTCATATGTCATGAGCACTTTTTCATGGAAATAGAGACCAGCATCTGGGATTTTTCTTGTACTTTAGGTTTTTTAAAAAGGATCGGCATGCCCTGCTCATCTTCTATCTTCTGAGCTGAAGCCCTTTCCTCTGACATCACCACCTCTTCATGCCCACAGCGAGAGGATGAGGGTAGAGAGAGAAAGGGTAGTGTATGACAGTGGCAGGATTATACGGAAGGGGGTGGGGCTGGGTCAAGGGCTGTGGGTCCCTAACTCTATGACCACCTCCCTCTCCCTCACAGGACTTCATGTGGAGAGCTAGTGACCCTATAAGGCTCAGCTGGGAATGGTTTGGCCTGCAGGGCTCAGGGTAACACTGGTCAGTTACCATTAAGCAGGAATGATTCCCATCACTCTCCCACCCCACCCCCGTAGAACTCTTATCATGTTATTCCTAGTTTGCCCCACGTGGTTTTTACAAAGTTCCACACCAGTAGCACCATCCAGCAAGGAGAGACTGTGGACTGAGTTCCAAATCTCAGATTTTACCCAAACAGGGAATCAGAAGAGAAGGTGGCTGTGTGCCCGGTGAGCCAAAGGTGAGGGTCTTCAGAGCAGAGAGAGTGGTCGTCCACCATGGGTCTCCTCCACTCACTCCTCGCCTGAGCTGGCTCTGCCCAGGGAGTTCTGGGGGGCAAGTTGCCCTAGTCACACTGCTGGAAGTAGAAGTCTGTGATAGGGGCATCCCAGCCAGCATTCTCGAGAAGCTGGGTGAGTCTGACAGGCTGGTCGGCTTCAGGCACCGTGCACAGGAACCAGCCTGGGTAGGCGGCTGACTCAAAGCTGGAGGTGAGCCCCAGGTCCCGTCGGTAGAAGGTGAAGCTCTTGGATTCCTTGGCACCAGCATAAAGCTCCATGATGTTCACTGGCTACCAGAGGAGGGCAGGGCAGGTGAGGGCAGAGGAGGAGGCAGGGGGAGGGCTGAGCAGGATCCTTAGGGAGGAGGCAGAGCTGCCATCAACAGAATCCCCGCCCCCAGGGTGTCCCACAGCACCAGGGATGTGGGCTGCCCAGCTTCAGTGGGCTTAGCATCTGTGGCTCAGTCCCCAGTGAGAATGCCCCAAGTCTCACCTCAAGTGTTAGAGTCGGCTCCTGCCCCGCCCCACAGGACAGGCACTGCCTCCCACCCTGGATGCCCAGGATAACGGGGGACAGGCTGGCATCCAGCCACCGATTGGGGACCACGCTGATCTCTTCACCTGTGGGAAGGAGGTCATAAGCAGGGCCGTGGATTCCCTTCCTTCCTTCCCTCCTTCTCCCCCTGTCCTGGGCTCTAGGGCACAGGACTGCTGTGAGACAGCCTGCCCCCAGGCTGGGCAGAAGGGAGGCCTTTCAGCAGCTGTCATGACATGGCCTCTCCTTTCCACTGGCCCAGAGTGGACATCAAGGCACAGAAGCACATTGTGCCACCTCCACCTCACCCTCTAATTCAAGGTCAAATCTTCAAGCCTCTACACCCCAAGGTAGATTCAATCCCGTGTTTTAACGCCCCTTGGCTCTCAGGCCCCTTTTCTGAAACCTGTTTTAATGAGCCCCCCTTTGGGGTTGTTTGAACAACTTTCTACACACTGTGAGGTCGCTGAGAGCAAAAGAGGATCTCATTTCTCTCTGTACATCCCCTCACCACCCACATACATCATCCACCTACATACACACCCAAATACACATACAGATACATGCATGCACACAGATACATGTACACACACCTGCTCACACATGCATACCCGCACACACACATGCATGGTTACACAGAGATACATACAAGCACACACATGCTCACACATATATGCCTGCATGCACACCTACATACACCATACACTTATGTCCTAGCTGAAGGATCTACCTGGCATCTGTGCTCAGCAAGGGTGCCCTGGGTGGGCATGTGTGAACTATTGTAGAGAGGGACCTGTTGCAATGCATAGGGCAGAGTGAGCAAGCAGAAGGTCCAACAATGCCACCTGTTCTCTGGGTCCCCTCACTTTGAGTGACTGAGAATCCTCAGAGAGCAGAGGGTACCCATGGTGGAGAGGCAGAAACCCACTCCCATGTGGGAACAAAAGGTATAGAGACCCTGCTTGAGTTCTCTCCTTGGCACTGGCTCCTAGGGAATGCGATGCTTGACATAAGCCTACCTGTAAGGGAATGACAAGACACGCCTCTTGGAAAATACTCCCTCTTCTGCATAGAAGCTTCAGGTGGCCCCAGAGCCTGTGTCTTCACTTTGCTGAGAGGTGTGGTATTTCATTTGCCTTTGCTTAGACCCTGGCTTGTGCTGCCCTAATGCCTGGGCTGTATAGGCCTGTGCTAAGCTTTATGACTATTCTAAGCCCTGTTCAGGCCCCCACCCCTCAGAGTGTATAAAGACCAAGGAAAGTGGGTCATGTTTTGTCACCAACCTTTAATGACCTTCCCTGCATGCAGCCCTCCAGCTAGAAGCTGGTTATTATGCAGATAAAGCACCTTCAATGCCGAGTCCTTCATTCTGAAACATCAGGAAGGGGTGAGGACTGTTTTAGGGGGAGGGTGGACACTGCAGCATGCCCTGGCTCCAGAGAACCCCCTGATCTCAGGCATTTTGTCTCCCTTTCTTCCTACTGTGCCAGAAGTAACAGCACAGCCTTCTCTCCCAGCCCTGCTGGCCTCATGCCCTACCAGGGGGATGACCCCACAGCCTCCCACTGGAGTTTGCTCCTTCACCCTATTCAACCTTTTATGTTTCAACCCATCTCCTATTGGAAGAGAAGCTGCATGGTGAGTCAGACTCTAGGTTTTTGCCCCCAGCTCTGCCTCAAATGCTGCTGAGTCACAGCAGACAACTCTCTTGCCCTCTCTGGGCCTGAGCCTCCCCATTGCTACACTAAGACGATGGGTTGGATAACACCCGGGCCTCTTCCAGATTAAAGTCTGATTCTTCAGTTCTTCAAGAAACATGTATTTCTATTTGACCATTTATTCCTTACTAAATAAGGAGTTTCTTTAAATTTAAATTTCTTTTATTTTACTTTTCAAAATTGTTTCTCATCTATGAACTTAGTTGATTTCCTGACATCCTATGAGGTGAAAGATGTATCCTAAAGTGGATTTCTCCAAATGCTACATGGAGGAAAATGATGAAGTGTAACAATTGGGTCAATACATGGCCAAACACAATTCAACAAGTTGCCTTATTTCAGAAAGTCTCAGAGTCACTCATATGCTGAGCCATGCTGTGGTTTTCTTAGGAGAGGATGTAGAAAGCAGCATTCCCTGCATTTACTTGATCAGAGAGCTCCTCTGTATAAAGTTTCTCCTTGTCGCTTCTACGGAACTTCTCTGATCAAGTCCCATAGAACGCATTGTGGGAAGTGCTTTATATTGACTGAGAGAAAGAACCACTCATCCCCTGTTGTAAAGTCCAGAGCATGGCAGACTATCTGGCTTAGCACATGCCAGTGGGTGGACAGATGACAGATGGTCATGGTTTTTGTTTTATTATTATCTCCAAAAAGCATCAAGAAGGTAGGGACACAGTGGGATGACATCAATTCATATGCTGAGTGGCAATGGCAGAACTCTGAGAGGGATCCTGGCTCTCATTCTCACCTTGGCTAGACTTGGCTGCAGCTCTAGACTGGGTGGTTCACTTCTCCCCCTCAGCATCAGGGAACCCTTGTGAGATGACCTATCCCAATCCTGCCCCTATTTGTAAAAGGCTGGGAAAACTTCTCTAAGAGCAGTGAGGTGCTGGTCACAACTTCCCAGTTGCAATGGCGGCCCCTCCCTTCTTCCCTCCTGCTCAAAGCTGGACAACGGGTCTACCCAGAACTCGCTTCCCCAGGAGGACACCACCAAACCAGGGCCTCATACACTCACCGGAAGCACAGCGCCCCACTCAGGACCATCTTGAGCTCCACAGGGTGTAGTAGACTCCCCTATTTTAGAATAAACAACAGAAAATCATGGAAAGAGAGGCTCAGCTGGCCAGGGTCTGGGTAGGAAGTAGCCGCACTGAGCCCCCCAGCATGTGAACAGCCTCCACAGAGCAGATTCTGGGTCTGGATTCAGGAGAGAGCTCCGGTCCCAACCAGTGCCCCAAAGCATACCTCAGAATGCTCCTTTCTCCTGGTGAAAGCTGTGGAGTCTGCCTGCTGCTCCAAGGATGCCTCAGCCTTTTAAGTCAGGCCTAGGGAGGAGCCCTGAAACTGCCAGGACCTGAGGAGGAGCAGGATTCCCAGCGTGATTTCGCACCACCCTAAGCCGCCAGAAACACTCGCTACTCATTATCTGTCATGGGCAGGGAAGGTTCTGGAGACAGTTTCCTTTCAGCAATTTTGAAGAACTTCCTTGAGGCTTTCTAGCTCTTTGTGAGCACTTAGCTTTTGTATCTCAGGGGCTTCCAGACCCTAAAAGTCAGGCCCATGGTCAAGGGAAGCACAGCCTTCTTTGCTCCCTGCCTTCCTCCCTTTCTTCCTTCTCTCTGTCTTGCATTCACTCACTCGCTCCCTCTTCCCCTTCTTTCTTCCCTTCCTCTTTTCCTCCTTTCCTTCTTTCCCTCCCCATTTCCTCCCCCCTCCCTCCTTTCCTTTCTTTCCTACCTTTTTCACTCCTTCCTTCACTCCCTCCCTTCTCTCTCCTTCCTTCCTCCGTCTTTCCTGCCTGCCATTGCCAGGCCTGCAGGAGATGCTGGAAGTGGTACTCTCCTGCTTTGGGAATGTTCAGCCTACTTGTTCATTATAGAAAAACCTGAAAATCCAGATCAACCACAATGAAAAAAATGTGAATACTTGTCGGTTCTGAGTGCATCACCAGAAAACCAATGACAATACTTTTTTCTCCACACGTATGACACATGTAACTATAGACAGTTTTCATATAACAGATTCACGGAACCTATACTTTTTCCAACCTCGTTTTTCATGTAGCAAAATAGCAGAATATCTTTCCATACTAAAGATGAATAATGGCATGCTTGAATAGTTGTATAGTATTTAATTGTATCACTGTGACATTATTTATTGAAACCTATGCGCTGTTATTGGTCTTTTATATATTTTTATCTCTTTTTTGCTATGGAAACCCATGTTGTGACAAATATCTTTGTATTAACATTTTTGCTCATGTATCTGATTATTTCCTTAGAAAATAAAATCTAGCTCATGCCATCTATAATTCTGTAAGTAATCTTTCTTGAATACATAATTGGTAAGATAATATGTGATTGTGAAACAGTTAACACAGTTTAAATACCTCCATGCACTCTCTGTAATGGATCTGAAATAAAGGTAAGGGTGCACAAAAACAATTTAATTATATCTTGAATAACATGGATAACTATTAATAACTTATTAAAGTATAATTTTAAAGAAATGATATTCAGACATATGAACCAAAACATCCTACATGTTCAAGAATAAATAAAATATCAAGTTGTTATTTTCTGATAAGATGTGATTCTCATAATGCCCCTAATATGATAGACATCTTTCAAAAAAAATAAAATTAATGTAGAAACTGTCTTGTACAAAATTATTAAATTATAAATTAACCAAATAGAAATGACAGTTGAAATTAGATGAAATGAGGCCAGCCTGGACAACATGGCACAACCCCATCTCTGCTAAAAATACAAACATTAGCCAAGCGTGGTGATGCACATTTGTAATCCAGTTACTCAGGAGGCTGAGGCATGAGAATTGTATGAACCTGGGAGGTGGAGGTCACAGTGAGCCAAGATTGAGCCACTGTATTCCAGCCTGGGTGTTAGAGCAAGACTCTGCCTCAAAAATTAATTAATTAATTAATTAAAAATAAATAAAATGAAACGATGACTGTATACACTTTCAATATCATATGAGAACATTATTAAACAGGCCTCACCAACAATAAGTTCTCTCCGGACCTATCCCTTTGCTTGACTGACTAATTAGGTCGCAGACTTTGTGAAATTAGCCATGACCTAAGAGAACATTGATAAATTACACATTATTTCTGTCTGATAGAAAAGATAACTCCAAAGGGTGCAGTTTTATTGCCTTGCAAGTCATAAAACTGTCTTTTAAAATGTAACTTAGCCAACCTATTTCAGCCTTTATTTCTTGACTGGCTGTATAAACTTCCATTCCCTGAATTATCTTTTGATAATTAGCTTTGTAATCTTGCTGATTCCCTCACTTATGAAAAATAGTAAATCTTTAACACATGCTCACTATATGTTTGTATGACAGTCAAGTTTTGAACTTTTGAAAAATAAACTTTGGCACTACCTAAAGACAATGCCCCCAATTCACACACTATGTGTGGCTGTTTTAAAATATGTCCATAAATTCTTGGAAACTTCATCTTTTAAGAGGGTGATAAGGTTTGGCTCTGTTCCCACCCAAATCTCATCTTGAATTGTAGCTTCCATAATTCTCATGTATCGTGGAAGGAACCCAGTGGGAGGTAATTGAATCATAGGGGTGGATCGTTCCTGTGCTGGTATCATGTTCATAAATACGTCTCACAAGATCTGATGGTTTTATAAAGGGGAATTTCCCTGCACAAGCTCTCTTGCATGCCACCATGTAAGACATGAGTTTGCTCTTCCTTCATCATCTTTCACCATGATTGTGAGGCCTCCCCAGCCATGTGGAACTGTGAGTCAATTCAACCTCTTTCCTTTATAAATTACCCAGTCTCAAGTATGTTTTTATTAGCAGCATAAGAACAGACTAATATAGTAAATTGGTACTGAGAGTGGGGTGCTGTGTTACGTGATGAATATGGCAGCATCATAAAAGGCAGTTTTCTCCTTGCTCCTAGATCACTCACCTGGACAAAACCAGCTGCTGTGTGATAAGGACACTCAAGCAGCCCTATGGGGAGGCCCACGTGGTGAGAAACTGTGGTTTCCTGCCAACAGTCTGTGAAGGTGCAGTCTTAGAAACAGATCCTCTAGCCCCAATCAAGCCTTCAGATGACTGCAACCCTGACTGACATCTGTCCTACAACCTAATGAGACACCCTGAGCCAAACCCTCCAGTAAAGCCAGTTTTCTTATTCCTGACTCTCAGTCTTTGTTAAAAAATAATTTTTTCTTGTTTTAAGCTGTTAAGTTTGCTGATACTTTGTTACACAGCAGTTGGGAACTAATACACCTTGACATCACTATTGGAACTTTGGCACTTTTAACACTTTGCCTGTTTCCCAGCAACTTTGGAACTGGGTAACAGGCAGAGGTTGGAACAGTTTGGAGGGCTCAGTAGATAGGAAGATATGGGAAAGTTTGGAGCTTCCTAGAGACTCACTGAATGGCTTTGACCAAAATGCTGGTAGTGATACAGACAATAAGATCCAGGCTGAGGTGTTCTCAGATGGAGATGAGGAACTTGTTGGGAACTGGAACAAAGGTGACTCTTGTCGTACTTTAGCAAAGAGACTAGCAGCATTTTACCCTGACCTATAGATCTGTGGAAATTTCAACTTGAGAGAGATGATTTAGAGTATCTGGCAGAAGAAATTTCTAGGTGGCAAAGCACTCAAGAGGTGATTTGGATGCTGTTAATATCATTCAGTTTTATGTATTCACAAAAATATGATTTGGAATTGGGACTTACATCTAAAAGGGAAGCAGTGCATAAAAGTTTGAAAATATGCAGCCTGAAGATGAGACAGAAAAGAAAAACCCATTTTCTAAGGAGAAATTCAAACCAGCTGCATAAATTTGCATAAGTAATGAGGAGCCATATGTTGTTCACCAAGACAATGCGGAAATGTCTCCAGAGCATATCAGAGGTCTTGAGGGAAGCCCCTCCAAACACAGGCCTGAAGGCCTAGGAGGAAAAAATGGTTTCATGGGCTGGACCCAGGGCCTTGCTGCTTTGTGCAGTCTCAGGACTTGGGGTGACCTGCATCCCAGGCTGACATCTTTCCTGCAACTTAATGAGACACCCTGAGCCAAACCCTCCAGCTAAGCCAGTTTTCTCATTCCTGACTCTCAGTCTCTGTTTAAAAATAATTTTTTCTTATTTTAAAAATAAATTTTAAAAAATTTTTTAATTTGTTTAAAAATAAATTTTCCTCCTCCACTCCAGCCTTTGCTAAAAGGGGCAAAGGTAAAGCTTGGACCATGGCTTCAGGAAGTACAAGTCTCAACCCTTGGAAGCATCCACATGGTGTTGAGCCTGTGGGTACACAAAAGTCAAGAATTGAGGTTTGGGAACCTCTCCCTAGATTTCTTTTTTTTTTTTTTTTTTTTTTTGAGACGGAGTTTCGCTCTTGTTACCCAGGCTGGAGTGCAATGGCGCGATCTCGGCTCACAGCAACCTCCGCCTCCTGGGGTCAGGCAATTCTCCTGCCTCAGCCTCCTGAGTAGCTGGGATTACAGGCACGTGCCACCATGCCCAGCTAATTTTTTGCACTTTTAGTAGAGACGGGGTTTCACCATGTTGACCAGGATGGTCTCGATCTCTTGACCTCGTGATCCACCCACCTCGGCCTCCCAAAGTGCTGGGATTACAGGCTTGAGCCACCGCGCCCGGCCTCTCCTTAGATTTCAGAGGATGTTTTGAAATGCATAAATGTCCAAGCAGAGGTGTGTTGCATGGGCAGAGCACTCATGGAGAACCTCTGCTAGGGTAATGCAGAAGGGAAATGTGGGGTAGGAACCCACACACAATGTCCCCACTGGGGTGCTACCTAATAGAGCTGTGAGAAAAGGGTCACCGTCCTCCAGATCCCAGAATGGTAGATCCACCAACACAGCTTACACCAGGTGCCTGAAAAGCAGCAGACACTCAGTAACAGCCCATGAGAGCAGTCAAGAGGAGGGCTGTACCCTGCAAAGTCACAGGGGTGGAGCTGCCCAAGACCATGGGAATGAACCCACCTCTTGTATCATCTTGCACCTGACCTGGACGTGAGACATGGACTCAAAGGAGATAATTTTGAAGCTTTAAGATTTGACTGCCCGCTGGATTTTGAACTTGCCCGCTGGATTTTGAACTTGCATGGGGCTTGTAGTCCCTTGGTTTTGCCCAATTTCTTCCATTTGGAATGGCTGTATTTACCCAATGCCTGTACTCCCATTGTATTTAGGAAGTAACTAACTTGCTTTTGATTTAGCAGTGTATAGGTGGAAGATGAGACTTTGGACTGTGGACTTTTGAGTTAATGCTGAAATGAATTAAGACTTTGGGGGACTGTTGGGAAGGCACGATTGGTTTTGAAATGTGAGGACATGTGATTTGGGAGGAGCCAGAGGTTGACTGTGTTCCTACCCAAAGCTCATCTTGAATTGTTGCTCCCATAGGTCCCTTATGTCATAGAAAGAACCCAGTGGGGTGTAATTGAATCATGGGAACAGGTCTTTCCTGTGCTGTTCTCATTATAGTGAATAAGTCTCATGAGATCTGATGGCTTTTTAAAGGGGCATTCCCCTGCACAAGCTCTCTTGCCTGCTACCATGTAAGATGTGACTTTGCTCTTCCTTCATCATCTGTCATGATTGTGATGCCACCTCAACCATGTGGAATGGTGTATCAATTCAACCTCTCTCCTTTATAAACTATCCAGTCTCGGGTATGTCTTTATTAGCAGTGTGAGAACAGACTGATACAGAGAGACAGTTTAATTGCCCTTCTCTTGGGTATGGACTGGACCTAGTGACTTTTTTCTAATGAGTATGTTACGTGGTGAACATGGCAGCATGTCACTTTGGAGACCGGGTCATAAAAGGTTTTGCGGTTTCCTCTTTGCTCTTAGAACAATCACCTGGATGAAGCCAGCTGCCATGTGATAAGGATATTCAAGCAGCCCTATGGAGAGGTCCACATGGCGAGAAACTGTGGTTTTCTGCCAATAGTTTGAGTGAGAAATCTTAGAAGTAGATCCTCCAGCCCCAGTCAAACCTTCAGATGACTGTAACCCTGGCTGACATCTTTCCTGCAACCTAATGAGATACCCTGAGCCAAACCCTCCAGCCAAGCCAATTTTCTTATTCCTGACCCTCAGTCTTTGCAAGAATACTTTTTTGTTTGTTTTAAGCTGCTAGGTTTGCTAATACTTTGTTGCACAGCAATTGGTAACCAGCACACCACTTGACATCACTATTGGCAAGTTTCTACTCCTCTTGTTTTTTTCATTTTCCATTGTCTTCTCTGGGTATGCTCTCTTCTCAGCAAACATCTCAGTTCTTCATGGGCTTTATATGCTCCCAAAAGTGTCAGAGCCTGCAGAGGAGTAATGCTCCCCATGGTGACTAATCCTCACCTTTGTGAGAATGGCAATAACCCTGGAGGTAGACGTGGCCTCTGCTCTTGCTGTAGAAATGAGAACTTAAGGCAGGTGTATCCAACTATATGAGTATGTAAGCAGAGTTTATTATGGTCAGAGATTTTAAATTTCTGTTAGAGAGATAAATTTAATAATAATAAAAATAATTAATATTCACTTGGTGCCCACTATGTCCCTAGAATTCTGTAGCACTTCCCACAGTGTGTTCTGTGAGACACCGTTAGAGAGATAATGAGTGGCAGGTATTCCTGGAAACTTAGGGTGATGTGAAATCACATTGGGAATCCTGCTTCTCCTCAGGTCCTGGAAGTTTCAGGGCCCCTTTCTAGGCCTTACTTAAAAGGCTGAGGCATCCTTGGAAGAGCAGGCAGACTCCACGGATCCCACCAGGAGAAAGGAGCATGTTGAGGTATGCGCTGGGGTGCTGGTAGGACTGGAGCTCTCTCCTCATCCCAGACCCATAATCTCCTGCTCTGTGGAGGCTGTTCACATGTGTGGCTGATGACTGGATGAGAAAAAAGATGTGAAGAGCCAGGTTGGCACCTAGCACAAACCCACAGTCACCGATTCCTCCCTCCTCTGTCTTTCTCACCTCTCCTTCACTTTTCCTAGGTATGTAAAGAAGACATCAAGAACACATCAAAGGCCAAATTTACATTGACCTAAACCTAAGGCTGGTTTAAGACCAAAAATGCATGTGCTAGCCTGGCTTTCCCAGCCCAGAGAGAAAAAGGCATGGACTCAGCTCTGACAGCCCAGCCTAATGTGTGCAGAACATGCTGTGAGGTTTTAAATTTGCTGACAAGAAAGGTTAACATTTGTTACACATTCAATGTGTCAGGCACAGTGTTAAAAGCAACATAGCTATTATGTCATCTCATTTTCACATAAGTCCTCTAAAGTAAGTGCTATTCTTGTTCCCATGTAACTGATAAGACCAAATGAAACTTAGAGAGGTTAAGTCACCTAAGGTCACAAAATTAGTGAAGGATGAACCTGGTATTCGTACTCTTGCAGCTTGATTTCGTACTAACTCACACCCATTCCCCAGTATGAAAAACTAAGCTGTGTAATGCTTATAAATTCACACATTTGGAATAGAAGGCAGAGCTGGGGGCTGGGAGAACTCCCTAGAAGGAGTCTGCACAAAGGACTGACAAGTTTTCTACAAAGACAATAGAAACCATCTGGGTGCTGTGGTTCACACCTGTAATCCCACCATCTTGGGAGGCAGAGGTAGGCAGATCACTTGAGGCCAGGAGTTCAAGACCAGCCTGGCCAACATGAAGAAACCCTATCTCTACTAAAAATACAAAAACTAGTCGAGTGTAGTGGTGTACACCTGTAATCCCAACTACTTGGTAATCTGAAGCACGAGAATCACTTGAACCCTAGGAGGCAGAGGTTGCTATGAGCCAAGATTGTGTCACTGCACTTCAGCTTGCACAACGGAGCAAGACCCTGTCAGAGAGAGAGAGAGAGAGAGAGAGAGAGAGAGAGAGAGAGAGAGAAGCGGGATAATAGAAAGCAGCAGAGTTGGTGCAGAGACAAAGGACTGCCCCATGGCAGAGTGTGGCACACTTTGGGGTGGACGGAATTTCCCACTCCCTGGGGTGACTTTTGGCAGCTGAGGACATCCGTGAAGGCCCTGCCTGGAGTAGGAGTGATGGTATGCACTCACGGAGACAGCCTCCAGGGAGCCGTGAGCAGAAAGGGCCCTCCAGCTGCGCCCACGGCTCCCTCCCCCACCCAGCCACAACAGAGGGGAAGGTGCCACTCAGCTCATAGCGCATTCTAGAAACCCTGAATGCCAGCGAAGTCAGGGGGAGGCTGTGGGCCAGGGTCTACAGCGCTGCGCTGCAGCTGGGTGCTGAGCCAGAGGCCAGCCGCTTTGTTGCTTGTGCTCAGCCCCGTGGCACCCTATGGTTGGGAGGCTGGGGAAGGGCCAGATGCACAGGCTGGGATCTGGCAGAGCGTGCGGGCAGCCCCCAGGGCTGGTGAGGCTCCGCGTGTCACACCCTCAGTTTCTGCTGACTGAGTCACCAAGAACAGGGCCAGAGCCACCTGCGGCCTCCTTACCCCGGATCCACGTTCAGGCGCTTTCCTCATCTGTGCCCCAGAGGCCTCCAGAGCCTGCAGACTCACCTCCCCCGGACTGTGTAGTTTGACCAGTGCTCTTCAGCAGGAAATTGGGAAAAAACCAACATGCAAGGGAAAAACCAACAGGTCAAAAGGGGCACTGGCCTAGCTCCGTTCTCCCTGATGGTGCTCTGGCCCCTCTGACGGGACCAGCAATGCTCAGTGTGCCAGGCTGGGATCTCCCGGCAGGGGGCGCTCTCCACCAGGCAGGATCCAGAGGCAGCGCGGGGATGCAGGTCTCCAGTTCCAGGTCCAGGGCTCTTCCTCTTTTTCTGTCTCTGTCCTCAGGATTTTCAGCAGCTCACCCAAGTAGCGAGCATCCAAAGCAGAACTAGACGGGGTAAGGGAGCTGCACTGGGGCTACCCCTGCGAAAGTCCCAGCTCTCCCTTGGCTTTCTCAGTCATGTGTGGCTTTCATGGGCTCCTCAAAAACAGAAACTATTTTTTAAAAAATTATCTGTCCCTTTTCGCTGTTTTGATAACATTTATTTGATAGATGTCTGCACATTTGTCTCTTTTGATATATTTTAAAATTATTATTATTAAATGTGGTAAAATACACATAATACAAAAAATTACCGTTTTAACCATTTTTAAGTGTACAGTTCAGTGGCATTAAGGACATTCACATTGTTGTGCCACCATCAATCACCATCGTCCATCTCCAGAACGCTTCTTGTTTTGCAAAGCTGAAACTCTGTACCTACAGAATAACAACTCTTCACTCCCCTCTCTCCGGCGGCCCCTGGCGACCACCAATTTACTTTCCATCTCTAAGAATTTGACTGCTTTAGGCACCTCATATATGTGGAATTACACAGTATTTTTTGTTGTTACTAGTTTATTTCACTTAATATTTTCAAGGTTTTTCCATGTTGTAGCACGTATCAGAATGTCATTCTTTTTAAGGCTGCATCGTGAGTGTACCACATTTTCTTTATTCGTTCATCTGTTGACGGACGCTTGCGTTGCCTTCACCTTTTGGCTATTGTGAATAATGCTGCTATGAACATGGGTGTTCAAATAGCTTTTCAAGTCTCTGATTTCAATTCTTTGTGAATATATCCAGAAGTGGAATTGCTAGATCATATGGATAATTCTATGTTTAAGTTTTTGAAGAGCAAAAACTGGTTGGTTTTTGTTTTGATTTGATTTTGAGACAAAGTTTCACTCTTGTTGCCTAAGCTGCAGTGCAGTGGCGAGATCTCGGCTCACTACAACATCTGCCTCTCAGGTTCAAGCAATTTTCCTGCCTCAGCCTCCCGAGTAGCTGGGCTTACAGGCACGCACCACCATGCCCAGCTAATTTTTGTATGTTTAGTAGAGACGGGGTTTCACCATGTTGACCAGGCTGGTTTCAAACTCCTGACCTTAACCGCATGAGCAGCTGGGATCACAAGCATGAGCCATCATGCCTCATCCAATTTCTCCACATTCTCATCAACACATGTTATTTTCTATTTTTTCTAGTAGTAGCCATCTTAATGGATGTGAAATAGTAGTATATCATTGTGGTTTTCGTTTACATTTTCCTAATTACTGGGGATGTTGAGCACC
Organism: Saimiri boliviensis; assembly: GCF_048565385.1. NCBI lineage: Eukaryota > Metazoa > Chordata > Mammalia > Primates > Cebidae > Saimiri > Saimiri boliviensis. Next base: position 49,884,730 of record NC_133449.1, on the reverse strand, counting down.
CTTTCATGTGCTTATTGGCTATTTGTATATATTATTTAGAGAAATGTCTATCCAAGTCATTTGACCACCTTGTAACTGGGTTGTTTGCTTTTTTGTTGAGTTACAGGAGTTATTTATATATTCTAGATGTCAACCCCTTATCAGAGATATGATTTACACCTATTTCCTCCCATTCTCTGAGTTACCTTAACATACTACGGATAGCATTCTTTGATGTATAGAGGTTTTAAATTTTGATGTCATCCAATGTATCCATTTTTTCTTTTGTTTCCAACTTTTGGTGTTACATGCAAGAGATCATTGCCAAATCCAATGTCATAAGGCTTTCACCTATGTTTCGTCTAAGGGCTATAATTTACATTTAGGTCTTTGATTCATTTTGAGCTGATGTTTGTATGTGGTATAAGAGTCTAATTTCATTCTTTTGCATGTGTGCCATCAGCACGTGCTCCACCATCACCATCATCACCACCACTACAACTGCCATCATCATCAGTATCACTGTGTCACACTTCCTCTTCATCATCATTAAGAACAATATCTAACATATTGAACATTCCGATATAGTAAACATTTTAAAAATAAGTTCCATTGTTTTCACAGAAATGAGATTACTCAAGTTACCTACTTCTTCTGTGGGTTTTGGTAGCTTGGCTTTCCAAATGTTGGTCCCTTTTATCTAAGTTGTCAGATTTATGAGCATAAATGTGTTTGTGGTATCCACTTATTATCCTTCTAAATTATGTGTAATCAGTAGTGATGTCCCTCTTCTATTCATGAAATCGGTAGCCTTCTCTCATTTCTCTTAATTTTTTAATAATTAGATTTGAGCTTCATTAATATTCTCTACAGCTTTCTGCATTCAGTTCTATTGATTTTTGCTCTAACCTTTTAAATTTGTTTACTATTCCTTGCTTTGAACTTGTTTAATCCTCTTTTCTTACTACCTTAGGTGGCATCTCAAACTATTAATTTGACACCTTTCTTCTTTTCTAAACATTTAATGCTATTTATCTAAGCATATTTTAGCCCAAACACTCCAATTAAAAGATTGTCAGATTAAATCAAAAGCAAAACCTTGCTACATGCTACCAATGAGAAGTGCACTTTAAAAATGAACACACAATTATGCTAAAAGCAACATGATGGGAAATGATACGCCATGTTAACACCAATAAAAAACAAGTTGGAGTGGCTATATTAATATTAGACAAAGTAAGCCTGGGCAACATAGTGAGACCTTGTCTCAACAAAAAATAAAATAAAATAAATAGCTGGACATGGTGGCACATGCCTGTAGTCCTAGCTACTCCAGAGGCTGAGATGGGAGGATCACTTGAGCTCAGGAGTTCAAAGTTACAGTGAACTATGATCATGCCATTGCACTCCAGCCTGGGCAATAGAGAAAGATCCTTTCTCTAAATACACACATGCGCACACACACGCACACACACACACAAACACACACACACACACACACAGATATAGATATATCAAAGTAGATTGCAGAATAAAGAATATTGCCAAGGACAAGAAGTTTATTTCACAATGATTAACAGTACACTGATACACTGAAAATTTTTAAACTTTGCTAAAAGGAAGTTTTTTTAAAGGCCTAAATAAATAGAAAGATACGCCTTCCTCGAGGGTCAGAGATTTCAATACTATTAAAATGTAAACTTTCCCCTTGATCTGTAGATCCATTGCATTCTTGATCTGTAGATCAATACAATCCCAGTGAAAATCCTAGCAGGTTTTTAGTAAAGAAATTAACATGCTTCATGTGGCATTGGCAAAAAGATAGACAAATGGGTCAATGAAAAAGACTAGAGTCCAGAAATGGACCCACACATATATGAACAACTGATTTTCAACAAACATACAATCAGTGTGGCTGGGTGTGGTGGCTCACACCTGCAATTCCAGCACTTTGGGAGGCCTAGGTAGGTGGATCACCTGAGGTCAGGAGTCCAAGACCAGCCTAGCCAACATGGTAAAACCCTTTCTGTATTAAAAATACAAAAGTTAGCTGGGTGTAGTGACACATGCTTGTAATCCCAGGTACTCAGAAGGCTGAGGCAGGAGAATTGCTCGAACCTGGGGGGCGGAAGTTGCAGTGAACTAAGATCACACCATTGCACTCCAGCCTGGGCCACAGAGCAAGATAACAACAAATACAATCAGTAGAGAAAAAAATACTAAGTTCAACAAATGGTGACAAATTAATGAGATATTCATAAAATGACTACAAAAAGGTGAGCTATGATCCACTTCTTGCAGCATATGGAAAAATAATTCAAAATGGATTATAAATCAAAATGGAAAACCTAATCTATCATATTTCATAATTAAATATAGAAGAAAATCTTTTTCATTCTATTAAGCAAAGATTTCTTAGACACAGTGAGAAATTATGGTATAAATGATTTTTTAAACTGCTAAATTTGAATTTATTAAAAATAAAAAATTTCTTTTTGAAAGATTCTATTCAGAGAATGAAAAGAGAAGTCACTGATTGGGAAAAATACTTGTAATGCATATCTCTGAGGAAGGATTTGTATCCACAGTACATAAAAAACTCTCAAAACTGAATAATAAGAAAACAAAAAAAGACAGTTTTTAAAATGGACAAAAGCCTAGAACAGATATTTGTATCAAACAGTATATACAGATGACCCCCCCAAAAAAAGCCTACAAAAAGATGCTCAATATAATTAGTCATTGGGAAACTGAAAATAAAATAACAATGAGCTATTAGTATTGCTTACCTATTAGTATTGCTAAAATTAAAAAGATTAGCTATACGAAGTCTTGGTGAGAATATTAGAGAACCAGAATTCTCACATAATAGTGGTGAAAGTGTAAAATGAAAAAAATAAAAGGCAGTTTCCATTAAACATATATCAACCTATTATCCAGCCATTCCACTTCTAGGTATTAACGTAAGAGAAAAGAAACCATATGTCCATACTAAGACTTGTACATCAATGTTCACGGTAGCTCTATTTGTAATAGCCAAAAAGTGGAAGCAAACCAAATTTCTGCTAAAAACTGAATGGACAATAACTAAAAAGAATGACCATTGGAAAAACTTAAATGAATCTCAAGGACAGTACACTGATTGAAAGAAGCCGGACAAAACTGACCATACACTGTGTGATCCCATTTATATAAAACTACAAAATAAAAAATGAAAACAAACCTACCGTGACAGAAAGCAGATCTGTAATTCCTGGTAAGGAAGATGAGGGATGGTAGGGAAAGTCAGATGCCAGGAGGCATGAAGAATCTTTGGGGGATGATGAATATGTTCATGATTTTAATTGTGGTAATGGTTTCACAAGCATAGATATATGTCTAAACTTATCAAATTGTATATTTTAAATCTGTGCAGTTTATTGTGTGCTGATTATTCCTCAATAAAGTTGATTTTTTTTTTTTCAAACCCTGATTGCAGGATTAAGGGATGTAGCTAGCTTGGGCATTCTAGGAATGACCTATTATTTGTCCCTGAGTAGTGAGAAGCCCTGGAAAGTCAAGAAGACTCCTGCCCTAATAGAGGTTCCATTCTGGATACAACAACGTAGGATGCCAGGTGAATGAATAGGTGCCTCAGACACAACCTTCGAAACACTTCAGCTGCTGAAATGCATGGCTGGTGTCAGATGCACCTCCTAGTGGTCGTTCTTATGCAGTGAAGTCCCGCTCTCTTTCTCCTGATGCTCCATATCAGATGTCTTTTGTCACTGCTCTCAGCTCCCTGGAAAAAGCCTGCCAGCATCCTTGAGGGCAAAGTCACCTCCTTTGCAGGCACTGAGACCTCTTCACCACCATCCCAGAAAGCCAGCCCATTTTAAACATTAACTTGTTAACTCGGGAGGTTGAGGCAGGAGAATCTCTTGAGCCCAGGAGTTCAAAGCTGCCTTGCACTAATGATTGTGCCTGTGAACAGCCACTGCACTCCAGCCTACGCGACATAGGTGAGACCCTGTCTCTAAAAAAATTAGATTGTTTAACTTTTTATTTGCCAGTTATACCAGTTCTTTATACATGCTGAATATCAGTTGCTTATCAGATGTATGTCTATGACTTGCTGCTTGTTTCCTTAACAGTGTCATTTGATGAACCTAAGTTTTTATCTCAGCAATGTCTAGTTTAACATTTATTTTCTTTCCTTGTTATTTTTTTCTAAGATCTGCCTATGAAACCTTTGCTCACCCTCAAGTTTCAAAAATATTACCCTTTTTTTTCTCTAAAAGTGCTAAGGTTTTAGCGTTCATGTTTAGGTCTATAATTCATCTTGATTAAGTTTTCAATATTATGTGAGGTAGGGTTTGCGATTCACTTTCTCTCCTGGAGATCTAATTGTTCTGTCACTGTTTGTTTAAAAGTATCTCTTTCTCCCACTGGATCACTTTGGCATCTTTGTAGAAAGAGTGTGGGTCTATGACTAGGCTTTCTATTCAGTTTGATTGTTTTATCAATCTTTCGTGGTTCAGAGAGTGATTTCTTGGATTGTCTTTTTACAAGCTTGCTTGACATTTTCTTTTCTTCCTCTTTTTTTTTTTTTTTTTTGGCAGTCTTGCTCTGTCACCCAGGCTGGAGTGCAGTGACACAATCTCGGCTCACTGCAGCCTCAAGCCCTGCAGGCTCAAGTCATCCTTCTGCCTCAGACTCCCAAGTAGCTGGGACCACAGGCACAAGCCACCATACCTCACTAATTATTGTGCTTTTTTTAGAGACAGGATGTTGCCAAGTTGCTCAGGCTGGTCTCAAACTCCTGACCCCAAGCGATCCTCCTGCCTTGGCCTCTCAAAGTGCTGGGATTACAGGTGTGAGCCACTGTGCTGGCCAGCTTGGCAATTTCAACAAAAAGCCTAGTGGTATTATGGCAGAGACTTCACAGAATCTATAGACCAATTCAGGGAGAACTGATCTTAAAAATAGTGAGTCTTTTAATTTATGAACATGATATATACCTTCAATTATTTAGATATTCCTTAATCTCTCTCAGCAAAGTTTTGTAGTTTCTGGTGCACAGGTATTTTATATACTTTGTTAAACTTATTCCTAAGTAGTTTAAGTTTTTGATGCTATGTAAATGATTTGATTTTTGCTTTCATTTTCTAATATCCTGCTGCCAATATACAAAAATACAATTAACTTATCTTAAAAAACAGTGTATCCTGCAGCCTTGCACTTACTATTTCTAGTAGTTGTTATGTAGATTCCTTCGGATTTTCTATATAAACAATCATTATTTAAAAGACAATTTTCCTTCTTTTCTGATTTTTATTTCTTGTATATTTTTAGCAGATTTCTCAAAATGACTAGGACTTCCAGTTACATTGTTGAACAAAAGTGGAGAAAGCAAACATTCTTGACTTGTTATAAATTTTAGGGAAAAAATCTATTCTTTCACCATTAAGTATGAGCTGCAGACTTCTTTTTTTTTTTTTTTTTTTTTGTGGATGCTTTTTTAAATGTTGAAGTTTTCTTCTATTCCTAGTTTGCTGAGAGTTTGTATCTTAAGTAGATGTTACCTTTGGCCTAATACTTTTTATCTATTAAAATAGGTGGCATTTCCCCTTTATTACATTAATCTAGTTCTGCTTTACAATTCTTGTCTGGGTGGTTTCAGCATTGGTCTTCATTGATGGTCTTTATTCTTGATGCAGAGTCCCATCTGTTCCCTTGTTCTTCAGGAAAGACCGTTGGATTTTCTACACTGTGCAACTTCGGTCTGCCTGCCTTATGAAACTTTCAAAAATGGGAAACTGACCCATGCAGATGATTTTCCCCAAGTGACTATGCCCTCCAGGGTCTGCCTTGTGATTATTCACCACTGTCAGCAGGTTTCCCCCACTTTCCTACCTGACCCAGGTCTTGTAGTTGTTTTTGTCAAAGCCCTGGTCCAGTACAAGCAAACTCAGTGACACAAAAAGAAACTTGTGCCTTTCCGTTTTAAGAATGTCTCTTTTAATGGAGAATTAAATTCATGTAAATCAACTATGGTTTCTGAAATATATGGATTTATTTCTACCATGCTTTCATTTTTCTTTGCTTTTTTTTTTCCTGATATCTCTTTTTCTGTTCTTTTTTTTCTCCTTCCCTTTACACCCTCAACTAGATTGAATGAGGTGGTTTTGTTTGTTTTTCCTTTGTTCAACTTCCCCTCTAGTTTGGAAGTTATATATTGTCTATTAATTTGATACATACTGGCTAGCATATTTATTTCTAGGTGTATTCAGATGAGAAGCCAGCGTGAGCCTAATATTATAATATTGTGGACTCTATTTTATCAGTTCTCCTTGACTTAACGAAACACAAAGTTAATCAGTATTTTAAGCCGGGGAACTGTGCCAAGCTGAGGGTGGCTGCAGGGGTGGGATAGTGGACACTTGCTGGTGTAATTTGGTTTTTCCCTCTTTGGATGTTCCCTTAGTTTTGTGACTGGGACACACTGGGAACCTTCATTTGGTCTTGTAATGATCTTAGTGAGGGGTCAAGCAAGAGCAGGTTCAAATGCTCTGTGCCTGTCCCATTCCTCATAGCAGACACAGACTATGTCCTTGGACCCCCAGATGACCGGAGTGAATCTCATATCCAGGGGCCAACCTGTGCTATGCTGATATCCCAATCTAGAGAAAGGAGGCTGGATGCAGAAATTCAAGACTACCTTACTTTTCCTTCCTCCTCATCTCTTAAACTTAAAAGACAAAACCCATGGTGACTTGCCTTCACTCTGGTGAGAAGGGGACATGGGAAAACATGGTTAATCCAGTCTGCAACTGACAGTCTCCCACTGAGTCACTCTCATTGTAGCATCCATCACCCGAAACAAGCACCGATAGAGATCAAGCAATGAGAGGACGGCCTCTCTCCAGGATGTCTGAATTCATAGACTCTCTGTAGCTCAATCTTTTATCTTCATCTCTGTCTCTTGACCTCCTTCTCCTGCCACTAGTCCTTGAAGCCATGAAATTTACATCTTCTCTCAGCTTTCTGGGATTATCCCTTCCAAACATAACTAACCCCACAGGCTCCCATCTGAGCCCCAGGCTTGAAGTCGTTACTGTTCTGTGTCTGCCCCTACATTAACCAACCCCCTTGGTGCGTGGCCAAATTGGACTAAGACTCGAGGATGTCACCCAGAACCGCACATCTCACTCTGCATGAAATACCACAGGGAAACAACTAGAGGTCACAGCTGCGCTTGAAATCTACCAGAAAACTACTTTCTTTTTGGAACTCAACCTTCTAAAGAGGAAGCATGAAGGAGAGATTTGTTGAAAGCGAATGGGAAAACCTAGAACCATTTCAGACTTCCTAGTACGAAGGCTCCTCTACCTTCACAGAAACAGAAGTGGCACAGGATGAAGTCTGGTGCAGAATAGCCAGAGTAGGCACTGGGCAGCTATCTGAGCTCAGTCAGCAGTGAGGAGCACTCTAGAGCTGGGATTCAGGATCTGGTCCAGGGGTTCTGTTCTCAGAAGGCCTCTCTTTCAACAACTTGCAGCAAGAAGAAAAGCATCATCCCTGTCTGGAAAGTGAAAAGCTCAGATCCCAAGCTACCTCCTGGCCCAAATTATCAATACAGTCTGTTCTCTGGAAATATCTCAGTCCCACTTAAGGTTTTGTAAGTTCCAGGGAAGGACCTTTGAAGCTAAGGAGGACCCAAGGAGGACCAGTACTATCAGACTTCAAATGTCAGGGTTCAAGGCTCACCAAACACTCCTCTTACTCAGATCTACCCTAATTGTGAAGCATAAACTAAAGAAAGAAACCTAAATTATCTATGCAACTTTAGTAATATCAGCCACTCACTTCTTTAATTAACCTAACCTAATTTGAAATCAACACATAAAATGTAATATAATGTTGATAAGAATTTACCTCCACAGCATAGAATCTGATGGTTATTAAGGCCAATTGCCTAAAAAGTACTTATGTGTGTACAAAATGATGTTAAAACATAGAAGGACAATCATAAGGACATAGAAAATTTCTATCATTCATATTATGATATGAAGACTGTATGAAAACAAAGTATAGACCAATTGGATTTTCTAAATGAGGGGCTCTTCTAAAAAAAAAAAGCACAAGGTTGCACTCTGTGAATCCACAGGGAAGTGTCAGGGAACTCCAATTAACTGGAAAGTGGCTGTGTGCTGGGAACATCCCTGGGGCCTGTGACAGGGAAGGACATGGACACAGTGGACACACAGCCTCGTGGATGTTGAGAGCCACAGGTGCCTCCATCTGTGGTCGCTGATCCACACAGACACTCACGATCATCATGGGGAGGGAAAGAGGGAGAGGCCACCTGGTTCTCAAGCACTCCTGAGCACACCTAAGAGTCAAAGGAGGAATTCAGAGCCAAAGCTCCTTCAACTCCACAGTTTCAGCTGGATCTTAGCAATTGTGCTGCCCACAGTTACTGTAACTATTACATTCCCCAGACTGGAGAGTCGGAGAAGGGCAAATTCCCTGCAGGTGGGATGCAGGCAGGGGAGGCAGGCTGCATAGGTCAGTGCTGACCTAGATTTTTTCTGGCCCAATGCGGTCCCTTCTGACCGGCTGAATCACCAAGGCTGGGCCTTTGACATCATTCACCTTCCACCACGCCAGTAAAGGAGCACCTGGGCTCTCAGCCTAAAGAACCAGGATGAGGCGCTCGGGGCAGGATCAAATGCTTACTCATTCTATGGTTCACAGGCTTCTGAAAACCTGAGTGTGGCTTATCCAGGAATTGAGCTATTTTGGCACCCACAGAAATGTGTTCTTCCTGGGTGCAGGAGGAGGAAATTCCTGCTCATTACTGACTTTGTCACCAGGAAGGACAGAGCCTGAGTCAGAAACTCCAACCTGGGAATGAAAACTGAGCTTCATATCAAGAGTTGGTGCCCTCGGCTGCATTCATCAAATATTTATTTTTCTCTCTGAATGAAAAGAGGAAAGATGCCATGGTGTATGGTTGAATAAGCCCTCCTAAATTTCCTATATTTATCTCCTTAAAGAAGACTCAGCACCCACTTGGTGGAAAAAAAAAAAAAAAAGAAAGCAAGATGATAAATAAAATGAGGGCACAGAATGTGACTAACTAGTTTTAATCTTTTTCATAACAATACAAGCATATATTTAAAAATAATATAAAATCAGGCCATGTACAGTGGGTCGTGCCTGAATTCCAGCACTTTGGGAGCCCAAGGTAGGTGAATCACTTGAGGTCAGGAGTTCAAGGCCAGGCTGGCCAACATGGCGAAACTCATGTCTACAAAAAATACAAAAAATGAGCCAGATGTGGTGGCACATGCCTGTGATCCCAGCTACTTGAGAGGCTGAGGTAGGAAAATCTCTTGAACCTGGGAGAAGGAGGTTTCAGTGAGCCAAGATCACACCACTGCATTCCAGCCTGGGCGACAGAGCAAGACTCTCTCTCTCTCAAAAAAAAAAAAAAAAAAAGAATCAAAAAGTTCAAAATCACAAACAACAGAGCCCTGGCATGTCTTCATGTCTTCCCCACCAAATCCCATTCTCCTGAACAACCACTTCCCTTCTTTTATACCAATCCTTGATCCAGTCGGGAAAGGCATTCTCTATTCCAGAAATACAGCTTCATCCTAGAATCTTCAAACTCCCTCCCTGAGTGAAGCCACTATTTTGTGATTCTTGGGATTGTCCTCTTCTTAATCTATTTCTCTACCTAACTCATTTATTTAGCTAATCCATTTATTAACCAGCAAGTCATCTAGGCATAAACATCAAAATATTTCTCTCTTTCTTTCCTTTTCTTCTTTAATTTCTACTTTCGATATTGCAATATTCGCTTGCTTTTTTCTCACTGGATATGAGGTCTTCTAACAACATCCCAGTCAAACTTCACTTCCTTGTTTTTTGTTTTTTGTTTTTTTTTTTTCAGAAGTTCTTCTCAGGATGGTGGGCATAGGTGCATGGATCATGTTCCCCTACCAGTGCTGAGATGTTGGGGGCCAAGAAAATGCATAGGAAAGGATAGGAAAGGCATCGTTCTGGCAGCACTGTCTTTAGGTTTCCAGAGGGAGGGGTTCCCACACTTCTGGTACAGTCTGGTTTCCTTTGATTTCAGTACACAGTGTGTGTAGTTTTTTGGACAGTGTGACCATCAGTGTCACCTTGCCTGTCTCTATCATGAGGTGCTCACAGGACTTAAATAGCTCCCAGGTTCAAATTCTTTTGATGGTTAGATATCCCATTACTTGACACATTGATCCCTTGGAGAAAATCTCATTATTTCAACCCTTCTGCCAACCACTGGCTTATTTGCATGGAGTCATGAGAGCCTTCAGTCTTCTAAACTTTTAAGTGTCTAAAAGTTCTTAGTCGGGGTGGGGGTTTCTGCCAAATTCTTCCAAAGAATGTGACCCCCCAGTTTCTTTAGGCTCTGCTGGTGCTGGGAGTCTCTCCTCTCCTGGACGCATTATGGATTTTTCAGTATCCACAACTGAAAGCAAGACCTGTGTTCCAGCTAGTGCAGCATGCAGGAGACTATGACTCACAGAAGGCTTGTCACGTAATGGTTGAGAATAGAGAGACTTGGCTTCTAACTTGGCTACATGTCTTAGTAGCTGTATGACTTTAGGCATGTTCTGTCATCCTTCAGAGCCTCTGTTTTCTTACATGAGAAATAAGATTAATGGCCCCTAAAGAGTTGTGTGTGAAGATTAAAAACTTATTCAGGTCAAGCTCTTGCAACTTCTATCAGAAACAGAATAAGCTCTCGATATTTGTACAATATGAATGTGACACAGTGGGTGTGTAAAACTTTTGCAAGGAGTTCTGTGTGATTGGCCTAACATCAGAGGCAAACACAGCAATGGCTTCATGCAGTTTAGTGACTCAAGAGAGTCACACCTCTGCCTCCAAGGAAGACCAGTAAAGGCATTCTCCTCAACTCACCTTCTGGTCTAATCTGCATTTCCTCATTGCTGTTTTCTGATGGTGGTTCTGCTCTTGTTAGTCAGGAAGCACAGACCAGTTACACTCGTGTTACTCCACTATCACTCATCCAGAGCCTCATAAGACTTTCGGGCCCTATAGGCTTTCTTTACAAAATGAACACACCCAAGGGCAGGAGAGGATGCTCTTTCCTTGGTCACTAAGAGGCCTGGGAGTCTTGGGACAGTTTTCAGAACACTTTCATGCAGCTAGAGCCTAGACTTTGAGCTGGGGATAAGAGCATCTCTTGCTAAAGGTAACTTCTGCTGCTCAGAAGCCAGGTATGGGGAACTTCTTTCACTTCTGTGTGTCTAGTCTTAGGGTACCTCTGGGAGTCTTGTCAAAGGGCTTACAAGGGTGTCAAAGGGCTTACAAGGGCTGCTTACAAGGGTGCAAGTTGGTGATCTGTTTACCCACCGTGTAGGAACAACTATTGAGTCAGACATCAAGGATCCTGAGGGAAGGAGGGTTGTGAACAACTGGTTCTCGTTATGGAGGGTCTGTGATATTCTTGGGGACTGTTCTGGTGCCCTAGCCAGAAAGAGGCTGATGACCCCTAATAGTCAAAGCACCTCATGAGGCCCATCAATGGCCATGTGCAGGATACTTACAGATGCCTCCTTGGTTGAAGAATGGAGCAAGACGGACTCAGTGAGGCAGGTTAGCTACCAATTACTTAAGAGTGTTCAGCTTGAAGTCAGGAAAAGTAGAGATTAACCCACTATGTGGAGGGCTAAAATGGAGACACACACACACTCCCTCCTTCCTCTCAACTCATGAGACTCAGAGCACTAGAAGGTGCCTGTGGTGATGTATTGGAATCTCCTAACAATGCCAGATGTGATTAATGGAATGTATGCCAAGACCATCACAGCCTGGAGACATAGGACTATGCCAGCCATAACAGAGATGGGAGCTTCAGTTCAGGGTTTTCTCACCTTGAAATATGCTGTACCCATCATTATTCTCAAATATGCATCTGGGAGAGGCTCTTGAGGCAGTTGTCTTTAAAGAATTTTTACAGTAAAATTGTAGGGGGAGAGGAGAAAATAAGGATAACATTTTTCTTCTCTCCTTTTGTCACATGGCCAGCTGTTGACAAACTCCTTCCCATCATCTGATCTACCTTGTCCTCTTCACAAAAGGCTCTGAAGACATCATGAACCCACATAAGCAGTGAATTGCAAATGAGCTTGGAAATATCTGCAACCGACCTCATCAAAGACAATAGGATGGAAGGACCCCTATCATTTGCTAAGCTATAAATATATTCACTCTTGCTAAAACAGTCAGTTCATGGAAAAAACCACCTTAAACTTCGTATGGAACCAAAAAAGAGCCCACATAGCCAAGACAATCCTGAGCAATAAAAACAAAGCTGGAGGCATCACACTACCTGACTTCAAACCATATTACAAGGCTATAGCAATCAAAACAGCATGGTACTGGTACCAAAACAGAGATATAGACCAATGGAACAGAACAGAGGCCTCGGAAGTAACGCCACACATCTGTGACCATCTGATCTTTGACAAACCTGACAAAAACAAGCAATGGGGAAAGGATTCCCTGTTTAATAAATGGTGTTGGGAAAACTAGTTAGCCATGTGCAGAAAGCTGAAACTGACCCCTTCCCTACACATTATACAAAAATTAATTCCAGATGGATTAAAAATTTAAACATAAGAACTAACACCATAAAAACTCTAGAAGAAAAACTAGGCAATACCATTCGGGACATAGGCATAGGCAAGGACTTCATGACTAAAACACCAAAAGCAGTAGCAACAAAAACCAAAACAGATAATTAGGATTTAATTAAACTTAAGAGCTTCTGCACAGCAAAAGAAACAAACATTAGCATGAACCAGCAACCAACAGAATGGGAAAAAAAATTTTGCAATCTACCCAACCGACAAAGGGCTAATATTCAGAATCTACAAAGAACTTAAACAAATTTACAAGGTAAAAAACAAACCCATCCCAAAGTGGGCAAAGGATATGAACAGACACTTTTCAAAAGAAGACATTTATGCAGCCAACAAACATGTGAAAAAATGTTCATCATCACTGGTCATTAGAGAAATGCAAATCAAAACCACATTGAGATATCATCTCATGCCAGTTAGAATGGCAATCATTAAAAAATCTGGAGAAAACAGTTGCTGGAGAGGATGTGGAGAAATCCTCTTTTACACTGTTAGTGGGAGGGTAAATTAGTTCAACCATTGTGGAAGACAATGTGGCAATTCCTCAAGGATCTAGAAACAGAGATGCCATTTGACCCTGCAATCCCACTACTGGGTATATACCCAAAAGATTATAAATCATTCTATTATAAAGACACACACATGCATATGTTCATTGTGGCACTGTTTACAATAGCAAAGACTTGGGACCAATCCAAATGCCCATCAATGATAGACTGGATAAAGAAAATGTGGCACATGGAATACTATGCAGCCATAAAAAGGATGAGTTCATGTCCTTGGCAGGAACATGGATGAAGTTGGAAACTATCATTCTCAGCAAACTGACACAAGAACAGAAAACCAAACACCACGTGTTCTCACTCATAAGCAGGTGTTGAGCAATGAGAACACATGGACACAGGGAGGGGAACATCACACATTGGGGCCTGTTGGGGAGATTAGGGGAGCTAGGGGAGAGGGAACAGAGGGTGAGGAGATTGGGGAGGGATAACATTAGGAGAAATACCTAATGTAGGTGACGGGGGTGCGGATGTAGCAAACCACCATGGCACGTGTATACCTATGTAACAATCCCGCACAATCTGCACATATACCCAAGCACTTAAAGTATAATAATAATAATAATAATAAACTCAGTTCATAAAACAGCCTTTGAAAATCTCAGGGCATTTAGCTCTTTTGTTGTTATCTGTATTTAGAATTCCTTGTTTATTTTGATAAGAGGACTTTTTTAAAAACAACATACTGATAACTAATTTAAATATTATGGGGTTTTGTTAAAACCTAGATATTTTATCATTTGGCAAAGGACAAGTCACTAATAGCCCTAGAAAAAGGTGAATCTTGGGACTGTGATTGCACATAGATCCTTTCAGATGCTTTGATTCACAAACTAGCCCCTGCCCTATCTCCCCTCTATTTATCTTTATAGCCACTGCTTCTCAGAGCAATAAGACTCTCTCCAGAAACTCAAAAGCCATTAACACCAGGATGCAACTGGAGTCCTGAAGTTGATAACCTCACATGTATTTTGTGCATTTTTGTCATCTGGCAGTGGAGGTAGCACCCAAATCCTATCTTATTCATGATTCTCAAAAGATGATGTGGGTCCTGAGTGGAAATTCTTTAACAGCACCTCCTGTTAGCAGAAGTGTTAAGCCTGGTGAATGACAGTCAAGCCCACTGTTGTTTCTTGAGTGGATGCCAGCTTCACCAGGAACGAGGCTGAGCTTGCACAAGGCTGGCCCTGGACCTTGCCCACTTCTAGGCACCAGCCCAATGGTCAGAAGAAGGTCAAGTGAGAAATGGCACTATGATTCTTTTTGACAAAGGAAATCCCATATCTAGAAATGACGGTGCAAGGAGTTGACAGCTCCTCTTACCAAAATAAAATATCTTCAGATTAGAAGGGCTTATCCATTCAAGCAACAGCTGACCTTCCCCTTGGAGTTTCTCTCCTTCAGTTTCCAAACATGGCTACCTATGTCCTGAGATTCAAACTCCATGGTCTTTCCACAACCAAACCTACACAGCTTTCCAAGTTGGCATCCGCTTTTCTAATAATGGGGAAATAGTCCTTCCTCCCATCAAAAGGCAGTCCATCTCAGCTTCTTTCCCTTTCTCCAGAACATCAATGTTTGATTTAATTCCTTGCTTCCCTGCAAATTCCACCTTTGTTTACTGGACCCTTTCTATTGCCGTCAGACATGCTGTAATTTAATATCACCAATCTTACTGCTAAAACCTTCTTGATTCCCACATTTTATTCCTATCAACACATTTTCTTATGCCAATCATAGCCAAACTTCATGAGAGCTGGCTGCATAGTTTGCATCTGCTTCACCTCCTAGTCATCCTTACATCCAAACATTCTAATGTCTGGGTTACTCTGACTACTCCCCCAACATCTTATCTCACCCATGACCTTCAAATACTCAAACCAAAAGGATGCTTATTGGTCCCCATTCTATTTGGCCCTCAGCTTATTAGTGTAATGAACCATTTCCTTCTTGAATACTCTACATCTTCTCCTTCTATAAGAACATTCCTTCTCATAAATGTTCATGAGGAACATTGAATGTTCTCAACCAGCCATCATTTACGAACCCTGTAAATGGGTAGTGAGCTGGTCTTATGGATTGATGAATCACCCCTACGCTCATTTACTCTTCCATTTACACTTCAAACACTGATCTCCTCTCTGAATAGCTTATCCACATCCTTTTGAGGTCCTCTCAGAAACCTCTAACTTCATGTATTCTAAGTGGAACTATGCGTCTGTCTTCTCAAAACCATTCATAGTCTCTGTTAGTGGCACTTCCATCCACTTCATTTCCTTGAGCCAGAAATACAGGAGACATCCTTGATTCCTCCTTTCCCTCACTCTCCATCCAATCTATTAGCAAAGACTGATAGGTCTGGGTGCAAAACATGGCTGATTTCTAAGATGACATCATCTCTTACCTGGAGACCACTGCCATTATATTCTCACTGCCTTCCTCTCACTTTATCTGTGTAGCTCCCATCCCATCTCATGCTGTGGCCCATGAGATATGAGCTCCTCACATTTATCTCATGGGCTACATCTTAAGCAAATGACCACGTTTTGCTGCAAGGGTGGTAGGAAATTTTACCTTTATTTTTGGGAAGCAATGTGTCCTGGTAACAACTGGGGTTCTGATAATAAGGAAGAAAAACAAAATGGGTTTGAGGAGGGTGATGGAGGGTCTCTGCCACATAGCTAATGGAAAGAGCCCGTCTGGGAGGAGACTGTCACTATTCCCTGCCTGGGAGGAGTAACTAAGTGTCAGACCAGAAAGACTGAAACTTCACGCTACTTGGAGCCTAACATCTTCTCCATTTTCCTTTGTGTTTCCAGTCACTCTTGATTTAACAGCCTGTAGAGAGACAGAATTTGGTGATGAGAAAAAGGGTAATGTAGTTTACCTGGGAATCAAGGGAAAAGAGCTCCGTCTCTTCTGTGCAGAAATTCAGGGCAAGCCTACTTTGCAGCTTAAGGTGAGTCATTGTGCAGCTAATGAGAGAAGTACCGTCAAATGAACTTTTGATTTCATTTAATATGTTGTTGAATAAAAGTAATATTGTTGCAGTTCTGGATTATTCAAAGTAGGAAAATAATTCTGACTTGGCTTATCCCCAAATCTATAAATGCTACCTTTAGAATGGAGATAACACTTTTTTTAATGTCAGAGCATAGATCCTCTGAAAGATAGCAAACACACAGGAATGTTTCAGAAAAGACAAAGAACAGTACTTTCTCCATTCTCAGTCCTGATTAACTACCTTCTGGAAATCCTCTAAGATGCTCTCACTAAAGCAAAGGCCACTGCACAGCAGAGGAGACAACAAGAGATTGTTAATGTGAATTTTGCAGATTACGTGTTTATGGTCTGTGTACCATAAACACACAAATCTTACCAAGGCAATATCATAGTTATGAACCTAATCCTTCTACTATTGATGAAAGTTGTAATGTATAAGCCCACTTGGGGGTTGAGAATACAGCAAGACTGGCCTGAACCTGCAAATAAATGCATCCCAAGAGCACCAAAAAGACGTTTAAACTTCCCTCTGTTCCAGAGAAGACAATGATGCTTCAAAGAGTCAGAAGCACCTTGTGTCAGAGGATCCTGGGGAGGAGCTAGGCTGTGGAAACCGAGCGAATTCCCTGTTTTAACAGCCTGATGCCCTGCTTTATCTGCCTGTGTCCCGAGCCTCTGTCCCTTCCTTTGGGGGCAGCAGTGACTCTCCTGTTGTACACTCAGGGCTGAGTTACTTTAGCTTCCTCCTCCCACCTTCCTCTCTAACGAGCCTCTTTTCCACCCCTAGGCGAAAAATATATGGACCTGTACATGGAGAACAAAGCAGAGAAGTCCTTTCTCTTTTTCCACAATAAAGAAGGCTCCACCTCTCTCTTTCAGTTAGTCTCTTATCCTGGCTGGTTCACAGCCCCCTCCTCCACAACAGGAGAGCCCATCATTCTAACCTAGAAAACGGGCAAAACTAATAACACTAACTTCTACTTATATTCTGTGAATTAAATCAGCCTAAGCTGAGGGTGGCTAATTCCAGGTTAGAGAATTAAGCTGTCAGAATCATCTTAACAGATCATCATGCAACTGAGTTCACCAGTTCAGCCCATCCATAGCTTACCTCATTCTTACCATCCAAAAGCTACCACCTCCTCCAAACATCCATTTCTGCACCAAGACCCTCACATGAATGTCATTATCCCAGGATAATGACTAAGAATCACTTTCCATCCTTTCTTGATCTTACCCCACCATCCGCTCAGCTACCATGCCCAGTTTAATCAAACCCGCAAATGCTGCTTGATGCAACCATCCATTCCTATTCCTTCTGTGAATCCATGGTGGAGAGATGTGGATCCGTGACATTTTTGTTCATACAATTCTTTCAGTAAAAGAATAGGATGCATTAATTTTTTGCATGTGTATTATAAACATTAGAATATCTACCCCAAAGATAAAGCTAAAGAATGAGATGAATGTGAAAGTTTGCATGTCTTCATAATCATAAGGGATTCTTAACGTCATTAGTTAATAATTTGACACACAGTGTATACACTTAACCTTTGAACAACATGATTTTGAACTGCACAGGTCCACTTAAACACGATTTTTTTTTCAATAAAATTTACACCAAATGTCCCGGCTTCTCATGCTTCCCCCTCTAACTCCTCCATCTCTTCTGCCTCTTCACCCCTGAGACAGCAAAACAACCCCTCCTCTTTCTTCTCCTCAGTCAACGTGAAGATGATGAGCATAAAGACTGTTATGATGATCCACTTCCACTTAATGAATAATAAATATTTTCTCTTCCTTACAAGTTAATAGCATTTTCTTTCCTTTAGCATACTTTATTGTAGGAATACAGTATATAGTATATCTAATATACAAAACATGTGTTAATTGACTGTTTATGTTATTGCCAAGGCTCTGGTCAACAGGAGGTTATTAGTTCATTTATTAGGAAGTCAACAGTTATATGTGAATTTTTTACTGTACTGCTACCCCCATGTTGTTCAAGGGTCAACTGTACTTTGGTTAAGATCAGTTGTTAACCATGGTGAATGTAAATCAATCCATATTTCAAAAAATCATTTATATTGGTTTTAAGTTCTTTCAGACAACTTCTAGAATGGAATGTTTTTGTTTTTACTTTACAATGTATTTGGAAGGAGACGCGTCAGCTATGATATATTGTTATTATTCCTGTTTTCTGGAAATTTTGTAGTATATATTCAATCTACAGTTTCTTTATAGGGATACTTTTAAACCAGTTGTCTATTTTGTAAAGGTTATTTTAATTAAAGTTTGTAATATAATCTGCAAATCCACTAAGACCATGTAGACTGCAATAAATATACTGTAATTTCCTGAGCATGAACACAAGCATAATATGACAAGTAGGTGTATTGGGTCTTGCAATGGATATCTACTGCTAAATTCAAATTTCTCAACCAGGAATAATTTGTCCCAAAACCTATGCCTCTGGCATTATCTCTTATTGCTTCAGTGCCCATGATTCTGTTTGAGACACTCCTTGAACCCCACCTTACATGCTGTTAGCAGAACTTTTCCTCCAGTCATTGCCATGCAACAAGCTTTGAAGAGGTGTAACCCGGCAGTGTATTGTCTCAGCAACATTGAGCATTTCTCTCTTCCTGCTCCAGGGCTCCCAAGATAACTTCCTTCCAGGAAGGAAACTTGCTGGAACCTAAGTTGGAATTCACATGTGCATAAACCTGGACATGAGAGGGAGCTGCTCCATGGGAACCCTTGACCTATGGGAAATGAGAGTGGGTGAGGGGCAATTTCTCTTATCCATTCCACAGGTGGACAATTCTGAAATACATTCAATCTTCATGGTTACTCAGGGAATTCCAGCAGTATTGAGACATAATCACCAATGGCAGGGCTAAGTTCAAGAACACATCCTGAGTTGACTTACCTCATTTCCCTGCTTCCATTTCCCCGGCCTCTCCTTATGTTTCCTAGGGTCACTTGTCATCATCTTGCATGCAAATTCTTGTCTCAGGCTCTGCTTTCTGGTATAAACCTAGGCTAAGACAGATTCTAACCAATTTCTCTTCTTTACTAGCCGCCTCCAACACATTGGATTTCTTCCCTCTCTGTCCCTGCTCATGCCTTTGCACATATCTCAAACACTTCCATTGCTGTGCATCTCACCTGCCTGTATCTTACTAACATCCTAAATCCCTTCCAACTGTTTAGGGGACTCTCCTCATCTTCTCGACCAAAGGCAACATCTTATCTTCTGTGAGGTCCACAGCATTTTTGCCTTCTCATGGGACATTTTTTTTAAGGCTTTGTGCTATAGCTTCTTCTCTTTATCTTGGCCAATTTGCTCTCTTCTCCTCAACCAAATTCTAGGTCCATAGAGGCAGAAATTTGTCTCTTTCATTTATGTACTCCCTTTAGATACCAAATCTTCCCTTCTACATAGCAGTTTCTCAGAATAAGTTGTTGAAGGAAATTAATTTTCATTTCATGTATTAGCATCTTCCCATTGATACCAAAGTATGTCAGGGAGAATCTTGCACTATCATGGCCAGGGAAGCCCTCAACTTCTAGAAGAGTCCAAGGAACTACAAAGCTTCTCAAATAATATGGAGAGGAAAAACATAAAAAGGCTGTTTGAAAGCTTCCCTGTCTCAATTCCTTCTCCTCTTCCCCATATGCCAATATGACCCCAGGGACTGTGACGATACAAGGTCATCCACTCGGGAGGAGATGGCTACTAAACGAAACATAACCAAGAGTGTTCCCAGGAGCTTCTAGCCAGTATCCACTGCCTCCCTCTTGGAGAGCTCAGTGCACAATCTGAGGGTTTGCACTTTGTCCAAGCCTTTCCCCACATGTATTTATGTATATCCACAACTGCAGAGGGGCACAAGAGAAGGAGCCCAGGGAAGTTGACCATTGCAAATGTTTTCTCTGACAAGGTCAGGACTAAGCATAAGATGGCTTCAAGGGTGGCCATGAGAGACTTGCAACAATGAACTTGGATACACAGTGCACAGGTTTTCTGAGAAGGGCTACAAACAACGTGAGTTCTGTAAATAGCTAAATGTAGAAAAAGAATCTATAGGAAGATGGTGATAAAAAAAAAAACACAATGTAATCCTGGGCTGTGCTTATAAATACCAGCTTCCCAGTTATCCTAAGGTCACTGAGCATGAGCAAGAGATAGACAGCAGCCAGCCCACCTTACATCACACCACTTGTGCCCTCTGACAGAGGAGTGAGAACATTGTGGTGGTGAAGGAGGAACAAGATGAGGAGAAACCACAGAAAGACCCAAGAGATGTCCTCAGGTATTTTACTTGCTCTCCTGGATTGAGGGATATGATGTTCTTTGCTTAAATCTAAGAACCACAGTAGAACACATAAGACAACAGATTTCTGTTCAATCAGTATCAGAAGGCACTTTCCAAACAATGTGGGTTTCCTAAACCTTGCAAGGAGGTAGGCTAATTCCTTGTCTATCTGTAGCATGGAAAAAGTAAAGCCAATACACACACACACACACACACACGAAATAGAATATTGATAAATGGAGAAAGAGCATGAGGAGTGTTACTCCCCCTGTTCCAGTCTCTGAAGCACTAGTTACTATGACTTTTTTTTCCCAACCTGTGTGATACTCTAATATTCCAGGAGATGTTGATGCTTTTGTTGCTTTCTTAAGCAAGAGTCATGGTAACTGTCCTCAGACCCAGGACTATTGCATGGTGGGTTTTCAAGGGGTGTTAGAGGGGGAGTTCACCCTTGTGACACTCAAAGACAGTTTATCCCCTGAATCTCTTCCATTGAGAAACCTGAATGCAAGTCCATTTCAGAGATCCCTACACCCTTCCATCCATCCTTTCTTTTCAATTTCTATCAGCATACATACCTGCCTTACCCTTCCCTCAACTTCAGTTTTTTTTATTCTTCAGAAGAGAAAATGTAAAAGGCTCTGTAAGCTTGCAACTGAGAATCTTTGTCTCTCCCTTAGGTCAAGTTTCTTTTAATGTTGTTGATGATCTAATGTGAATTAGGGTCAAGAAAACAACACTTGAGTTATCAATAAGAAAGAAGGTAGAAAAATACGCAGTAAAAGAACTGATCAGTTAACTACCTTATTAGTTTGAGTCACTTACAAGTAGAAGATTTCAGATTACCTTCCAATATCTGATACCAACCATCAAAAGATCAAAAACCATACACTAATGTCCTCTATTGCTTGCACAATTTAGCAGGTTAAATTTTTGCAGATTAAAGCTCTAGTTCTCTAATACCAGTTTTCTCTATGCCTATAATAGCAGTGTGGCCATAATAAAAGCCACAGCTAACTGACTGAGGTCAAAGCCACTAGCAATGGTTTCTCCAAACTCACCATGTGGTTTGAGCCCCAATCAACAAAGCTTGTCTTCATCACAAAGAAGTGTCAAGATCAGTAATTGTACTTATTCAACAAATATGTTTGGAGCACCTACACTGTTCTAAGTTCTGGGGACATAGTAGTAAACAAAAAGGGGAAAATATGGCTATCCTCATGGAACGGACATTAAATTTTGAAGGTTTGCCTCCTTCATTCACATTCGAACATTTAGAAATTACGTTGATGGCAAAATCAAAATCACAGCAGTGCCTTATTATTGTTACAGCTGGGTTAGGGAAGTGAGAGGTGCCTTCTAGTCTTCACCTCAATCTAGACTTTTGGAGCCAAAACCATGCCCACTAACTCTAATTTCACATTCTCCAGCCACTGTAATAATCCATCACTCTTCAGCAGAACCAAGTGAGTAAGGCTGAGTGGAAGGCAAACTCCAAGCTGCTCCAGACAGCCTCACTGTAGAATCTGCCCTCTTAGCCCCTAGTTTAGCAAATATCCACATCTTGCTAAGCCAAGGAGCTACTTCTCCTCTCCTGGAGGTAGAAAGAAGTGGAAGAGTTTCCTTCAACATCACCATCTCAGGAAGAAGGACAAAGATTTCCCATCCATGTGGACCAACATAGGAATGCCAGGAAGGATGCAGAAATAAGAGGAGGAAGATTCCCATCTCTACAATCTTTGAGTGGGTTTGGTATCAAGGAAATGCTACAAATGGAGTAAGTTACAGAACTTTTTCTCATTTCTTGGGTTCTGGAGAGTTTGTAAATCAAGGACACTATCTATTTTTAAAGAGTTGGTAAATCATACCTGTGAAGCTAGAGAAGGTTAGGGTCTTTTTAGGAGTAGATTTGGACTATATAGCCTGTAGATGAGTTTTGCTCAGTCCTTAGAGTGTTTTTTTTCAAAAATTGTAGTCAAGATTTTCATGAAAAATGGGAAGATCAGACAACATTCTCCTGAATTCCCACAGTAGGCTTTATCTATGCCTTGTTATTCCAGCCTCATGTGTTTACTTTCTAAACTCAGTGTCTCCATTTGGGAGCACAGAGCACGATCCCACTAACTCACTGCCCAACAAGAAGCAGCTGTCCCTTTGATTCCAGCACAAGCAAAGACCCTCATCAATGGCCAGGGCCAGACCAAAGGGCCAGCAGTGAGCTTGGAAGCAGAGGCCAGGAGCTTCCAGCATGAACCAGGCCAAGGAGTCCAAACACGAGTGTGGGTTGGAGTCTCCATGTTCCAGTGGACATGTGGTTTCTCTAACAGCGCCTGTGCTCCTTTAGGCAAAGGAGCATGTGAAGCCTTCTTTCTCTAGAAAGTTGCTTCCTGTTGAGGCTTTGGATGGGGAAATATCAATGGCAGCACAGGTCAGACTGCTTAGAGATACTCAAGGAAAGAAGGTGAGGGAAATCCCCGACAGTAAAAATAAAGAAATGGAATGACATCAACATTTTGAGGGACTCTCCCAAGTCAGTTTCCTGGATGCTGCTCCAGCTGAACATGGGCACTCCCTGGGGACAAGAGCACACCTCCTAGGGCTGAACAAAGTTGGCTCTACCTAACAAGCCTCTGTACCTCAGAGTCCAGGGAAGGCCAATTTTCAGATACTGAGGAATATGTTTTACTATATCAAATGGAAAAAATAAGGAGTTCACCTAAATCCAAATTAATACCCCATATGTCACCAAAACAACCTTGTACTATAATGACATGTCATGTAATGTAATTTTCTGGTTCCTAAAGATAGGCTCAAAATCTCTCATTTAGATGTCCAGAAGAGAGAAGCATCTTTTTGAAGCCTGAAGCATTGGCTCCCAGCATTTCCCAGTGCCCTTTTCCCAATTCCCAGTGCCTGGAAATTAAGGGGGTTTCAATGGAAGGTACTTGTGATTACTATTGCCTACAATGTATAAGGTTTATATTCAGCAGCTGTGAGTCCAAACTTTGGAGTTGCCCCCTTCTAGCTATATGGATTCAGTCAAGTTTCTTCACAGCTCTGAGTCCCAGATTTCTCTTCTATAAAATAGAAACCATTTTCAGGGTGGACATTGTGGTTATGAAAGATCATACACTCAGCACATTATTCACTCAACAGAATAAAATCACATAGACCAGCTTCATTAATAGCTACTTCTGTCTTGAAATTCATGTGTATCTCTGCGCTCTCTTGCTTCTTTTCTTGGACACTGAGTTAGTCACCTTCTGTGCCCTAAATCACTCTGACTTTTCCCTAACAGTTTTTTTCCTTTCCAAACTGCAATTTTATTATAGGCTACCTTAATTCTTGATGATCTTGTTCCCTCTTTAGCCTACCAGGCCCCTAAAAGTCACCTTTCTGGGAATTGTCAGCATACAGAAGAACAAAAAAGCTGTTCTCGGGGAGCCTCCTGGGCTCGGAAGCTCTGTCCCACAAAGCCCACTTCTGAAACACCTGTTGAAGGAAGCACTCTAAATGCAGAGGAATAAATCCAGGATGATTATTCAAAAGATTCAGTAGGTAAGGTTGAAGGCATATTAATAATTTAATAAAGTTTAATGTTGTTTTTAAAATGACTACAAAGATCCAATTGCTCAAACCATAGGTTTAAAGAAAGATAGATTTGATGACAGCAAACAATAAGAATTTCTCTCTTTATTGAAGACACCCCAGGAAAAAGTTAGCAGATGACAAGTTAAAATGAGAGAGTTGCTACAACTAAAACAAATAGTGAATTAAGACTGAAAATACATGATAAATTTCTACAAACAAACAAGAAAAAGAAAAGATATGATGCCATCAAGGAAAGAAAATGGGCAAATGCAATAAACAAGCAATTCACAAAGCAGAAACTCAAGTGGTTAATCTGATCCTGAAACCATGTTGGATAGCAGATTTTCAGATACTGAGGCATATGTTTTACTATATCAAATTGAAAAAATAATGAGTTCACCTAAAATCAAAATTAATACCCCATATATCACCAAAACACTCCTGTAATATAATGACATGACATGTAATGTAACATAATTTCTGTATTAAAACACTAATTACTTAACAAGCAAGAACTTAATAGTGGGTATGTTTATGTATAGATTATGTATAGATTACAACAATACTCCAAAGTATATCAGATTCAACTATCAGAAGAAAATGAAAAGAAAAGCAAAATAAATAAAATAAGACCAACCAAAAAATGCAGGAAAGATGTCATATTTAATTCTGCATACTAATCATCAAAATAAAGGTGAATGGGCCAAATTCAATACAAATACAAAGACTATCAGATGACTTATTAAAACAACACACACACGCACATGCACACACACACACACATCAGTTATATGCTATTGATAAGAGATAAGTGTGTAAAGGAAAATAATTCAAAAAGACTGAAAATGTAGGGATTGATGAAGGTATATGTCAAGCAAATGTTAACACAAAAAAAGCAGTTGACAATATCATGTTACATTGACTCTAAAATGCCATAGATTGTAAGATGTACAATTATTTTACGTACTACCAAAAAACAAAAAAAATTGCCCAATTACAATACTTTCTTAGAACCATATATATAAATGGAACTGTTTTAAGGATATATGTGTATAATCTAGTATTGTTTTTTGTTCATAAAAAGGTAAATATAAATGAGATTAGTCTATTAAGGTATTCATAAAATTTCTTACCTTTTTTCTAACTTTTTTTGGAGACAAAGTCTTACTCTGTTACCCAGGCTGGAGTGCAGTGATGTGATCTTGGCTCACTGCAACTTCCACCTCCCAGGTTCAAGCTGTTCTGCCTCAGCCTCCCAAGTAGATGGGATTACAGGCATGCCTAGATAATTTTTGTACTTTTAGTAGAGGCAGGGTTTCACCATGTTGGCCAGGCTGGTTTCAACCTTCTGGACTTCTGACCTCAAGAAATTCACTCTCCTCAGCCTCCCAAAGTTCTGGGGTTACAGGCATGAGCCACTGCACCCAGCCCTAAAACTTCTTACATTTTGGGTGTACTTCTGCTTGATCACTTCTGACTCAAAACTGCTAATGTTTGTTTCCAGTAAAACTCTCCTGTGCCAACAAGAGGACTGGTGATACATTTAACAAGTTATCTATCCTTGTCGCCAGACATCATTCCAAGCGGCTGACCTCCATTCAGCAACTTTTGTTGCTGTTACTTTTTTAAATTTACAGGATGTGTCATTAGAAGGTTTATCACCAACAACCAGGATCATATTCCTTCAACGAATGGTTTTTCCTGATGATTAACTGAATGAAGCATCAGATGGCGAACATTTGTCCAATAACAACATCAGAAAACTAACCGTATTTGCACATGCGTAGGCAATGACCACTACGTCATGACTGCCACTTGGCTGACAATACTGTAAGATGTCATTCATTGTAGTAACATGCATCTAGGTTTCAGAGATGTTAAAATGCAAAAAAAAAGTTTTCTTCAAGTAACCAATTAATGGTATGCACAGCCAACAAAGAAGTTAAGGAAAACATCAGTAATGATTTGAAGATGAATATTTCACTGGGATAAAAGATATGAAGCAACAAGAAGATAAGGCATATATGAACCATTAGGTACCAAGAAAACTTAGAATTAAAGTAGTCTAAGCAAATGGTATAAAATAATAACATAATTTGATTTAAAATAGTCATAGTAAGGTAATTTAATTCTTCCTATGAGCAGCTGATAGATCAAGCAAACAAAATATAAGAATTAAAAATACAGAGTAAATAGTTAACAAAATTCAATTTCTAAATATATAAATACATATATGGCATATGGTATGTACCTATTAATGTTAACATGTTAAAATATATAATATATATATAATTCTATGTAATATTACATGTTCATATTATATAATATATAATATATAAATTATATATATATATATATAAATTTATACCTGAAATCATGTTAATTTTTCTTAGGTTTGCATGGAAAATTTATTTGTAATGCACAAAGTCACAAAGGAAATATCAAAAAATGCTCAAAGTTGATATCATACAGGCCATTCCATCTAACCATAGGCAATAATAAACATAGACTATTCTGAAAGAGCCTCTAGATAATCCAATCACTTGAGAATTTAAAAATAATATATACAATTCATATTTTAAAGGAAAATAATAACCAAAACAGTTAGAAGTTGAAATAAAGACAATGAAAACACTGCATCAACATTGTAGGATGTGTCCTGATATCTCTTTGAGATCCTGATTTTAATTCTTTGGGATGCATAATGACAAGTGAGATTTGTGGGTCATATAGTAGCTCCATTTTAAATATTTTGAGGAACCTTCACACTGTTTTATAGTGGCTGCCCTATTTCAAATTTCTACCCAAAGCGTATAAGGGTTCCAATGTCTCCACATCCTCTCCAACACATTGGTTTTTTTGGTAAAAGCCATTCTAACAGGTGTCAGGTAATATCTCACTGTGCTTTCCATTTGTATTTCCCTGATTATTAGTAAATGCTAAGCATCTTTTCTTATACCTGTTAGCCATTTGTATGTCTGGAGAAATGTCCATTCAAGTCCTTTGCCCACTTTTAATCAGATGCTTGTTTGTTAGTTTGTTTCCCATTGAGTTGTGTGACTTTCTTACATATTTTGAATACTAACTTCTTATCAGATACATGGTTTGCAAATATTTTCTCTCATGTCATAGGTTGCCTTTTAACTCTGTTGATTTTTTCTTTGGTTGTACATAAGCTCTTCAGTTTAATAGTCTCACTTGTCTACTTTTGCTTTTGTTCCTTGTGATTTTGGTGTCATATCCAAGAAATCTTGCCTAGATTAATGTTATGAAACTTTCCCCCTGTGTGTTCTTCTAAAAGTTTGGGCAGTTTCTGGCCTCACATTAAAATCTTTAACTTATTCTGCACTCTCATGTTTATTGCAGCATTATGTACAATAGCCAGGTTATAAAAACAACCTAAATGCCCATTTATGGATAAATGGACAAAGAAATTGTGGCATATGCACAAAATGGAATATTATCCTGCCTTTAAAAAGAAGAAAATCCAACCATTTGGGACAGCATGGGAGAACCTGGAGTATATCATGCCAAGTGAAATGAGCCAGTCGCAAAGGGACAAATACTGCATGCTTCCACTTACAGAGAGGATATCTGAAATAGTCAAATGCATAGAAACAAAGAGTAGAACAGTGGTTTCCAAGGACTGGGGGAAGGAGAAATGATGGGATGCTCTTCAATGCATATAATCTTCATTTAAGCAAGAGAAGTAAGTTCTAGAGATCTACTGTACAAGAGTATGCATATAGTATACTGTATTAACAATATTGAACATTAAAAAATTTATTAAATAGGTATATCTCATATTAAGCCATAATACAAGTAATTATAGGATGTATCCAAGAGATACTAAGAAAAAAATGCAAGATTTTATTCATTAATAAGAAAATAGGCCAGGCACAGCAGGTGATGCCTGTAATCCCAGCACTTTGGGAGGCTGAGGCAGGTGAATCACTTGAGGTCAGGAGTTTGAGACCAACCTGGCCAACATGGTGAAACCCTGTCTCTACTAAAAATACAAAATTAGCTGGGCTTGGTGGCACAGGCCTGTAATCCCTGCTACTTGGGAGGCTGAGTCAGGAGAATTGCTTGAACCTGGGAGTTGCAGTGAGCCGAGATCATGCCGTTGCGCTGCAGCCTGGGCAAAAAGAGTGAAACTCTGACAAAGAAAGAAAGAAAAAGAAGAAGGAAAGAAAAGAAAGAAAGAAAAAGAAAGAAAGAAAGGAAGAAAGAGAAAGAAAGAGAAAGAAAGAAGGAAGGAAAGAAGGAAGGAGAAAGAGAGAGAGAAAGGAAGGAAAGAAGAAGGGAGGGAGTAAGGGAAGGAAGGAAGGAAGGAAAAAAGGAAGGAAGAGGATAAAAACAAGTAGGCACAAATTTCTAAAGAGGTTGAATTGCTTCTTCCAGAAAACATCCAGGCAATGTCAAAGATGGCCAGATTCCTCCCCAGCCCTGAGTTTAGGAAATCAGATACCCCAGCTGGTCTAAGAGCTGGTCTATTTCTCCCAGTTTAGGTCCGTTAACCCAATGTAATTATTAATAGGCCCCTTTCACTCTCCTAAGTGTCCTGGTCATCCCACAGGTCTAGAGAAATTACAGACACAGGAAAAGGCAGAGGAGAAACAGTTGTACTTTTTTGTAGGAACCATGAGAAATGAAAAACCTGATTTCACCAGGAAAAAATGAAATCTCTGATAGCAATGTGGTGACTCAAATGCAGAATGGAAGAAAGCACCAGCATGGGATGAGGAGGTTGGGGCAATGCCTGCAGGGCCCTGGAAGTCATCAACATGCTCAGGTAAACAGTATTTCCACATCTTCCTCCAAAGCTTAGGGACAAGTAAAAATATAATGGAAAGTAAACATTACAACAGAACTACACAGATTAACCATTTTGGAAATCATAATATGGCA
This sequence comes from Saimiri boliviensis, assembly GCF_048565385.1. Classification (NCBI taxonomy): domain Eukaryota; kingdom Metazoa; phylum Chordata; class Mammalia; order Primates; family Cebidae; genus Saimiri; species Saimiri boliviensis. The sequence continues at coordinate 49,855,654 of NC_133449.1, read as the reverse complement.
AGAAATAAAGTTTCAACTAATATTCTGTAAGAAGAAAACTTACTTCAAAATAAGAGAGGATTAAAAACAATATTCTCTAGATGAGTGGGAGCAGGACACTTTAGGTGTGTGAGTTCACACAAAAAATTCACAGGAGACTCTCAGAAATCCTTGCCAAAAGGGGCAGGGAGTTTTTCAGCTAGCTGTGAACCTGCATTGTGCACTGAAATATGGAGTGAAATTTCTACTAGTGAAGCACTATTTGTCCCATGCACCCCATTAGTGAGGCCTTGAGAAACCCAAGTTTAGGAAGATACCACCCTCCCCAACAGTCTTCCTGGTTCCTCTTAGAAACGAGAGCCTTCATGTGAGCCTGCTTTACAAACTATAAAACTCCTTATAAGTGTAAGGAATCAATACTATTACCACTGTATTCCATTAAAGCCATTGAATTCACAAAAGAGTGACTGAGAAGACAGAATTTTTATTTCACAAGTTTAATGCTTTCTGAGATCCAGTGATAAAACTTTAGGTGAAAGCTTCATAAACAACAGCAGTTCTTCACCCAAACCAGCACCATTGTATATCACTTCACTGAGACATGAGCCAAGCCCAGGAGCGGTGCAGCCTTCTTTTTGGGACTCCTCTTTCTGATGGAACATCCATATCTGCTTCTCCTTGTCCAAAATGTCTTGATACACTATCACAGAGGAATGTTATCTGAAAATCCAGAGACCTGGACTTAAAATTCAAGAGTCACCCTCTCATTTTTACTTGGAGTATTATTACCAAGTATGTTAAGTAGAGCTTTCTTTATTATTCCTGTAATGGTGCCATAGTTCAGCCACATGCTCATGGCAAGGCCCTCAATTTCCCTGGACTATTTTCCACACGGACCCAGGGAGAGGGCATGTAGCCCAGTCCAGCACTTAGGTCACTGCATGAATATATTGGGAGGCAGCAGGATACCCTTATGTGGAAAGTCCAATAACAGATCCTCCCTACCCATTTCAGGCTAAGATTATACTAAGATTTTCTCTGCATGGAGACCAACCTCAAACCCAAACTTACCTTAAGACAGTGTAGTTAACTCAAAGTCAGTGGTGTCGGCCAACCCCAGTTCTTGGGTAAGGATGACAGGACAGCCTCCTTCAGAGCTGACAGCAATGAACCAGCCAGGGAAGGCCACAGACTCAAAGGTGGAGCTTCTGCCACTCTGAATGTGGTAGAAGAGAAACAGCTTCACAGGCTTGGGTTCGTCATACAAATCCATTATATCCTGTTCCTGAAGGGTGCGAAGGAGACACCAGCAAGAAACATAACTGTTTGAATGTTTCACATTCTCTACGCACTGATATGCCATGTCCAAGATAGCATTCCCTACTCATTGAAGCAGCTTGGAGACCTCTGTTTCATATTACAGGATTGGGGGGCTAGGGGAGGGACAGCAGAGGGTGGGGAGGTTTGGGAGAGATAATATGAGGAGAAATGCCAGATATAGGTGATGGGGGGATGGAGGCAGCAAACCACCTTGCCATAAATGTACCTATGCAACAATCCTGCATGATCTGCACATGTACCCCAGAACCTAAAATACAATAAAACACACACACACACACACACACACACACACACACACACACACACACAACTTAAATAATTTTCTAATCTAACAAAGCATTGATTGAGCCATTATTTGTTGTTCAGAAACAGAGAAATTTAAAGAGTATTTATGTAACAGTTACTATGAATTCCAAATTAAAACATAGTTATTTTCTGTCAGGTTTCTGCATCCTCAGCACTATTGACATTTTGGGCAAAATAATTCTTTGTTGTCAGGATCTGTCCTGTACAATATAGGATGTTTAGCAGCATCCCAGTCATCTACCCACTAAATGCAAGTAACACACCCCCATCCCAGGTTGTCACAACCAAAACATCTCCAGACATTGGCAAATGTCCATGGAGCAAAATCACCCCTGATTGAAAGCCACTGTTTTATATCCTGTCATCAAATTGAGTGGCTGCCTATGCTTGTTTACTGAAAATGATCAAGAGCGTTCCTGTAGCACACAGAGGCCTGCTTTAATTATCTTTTCTTTAATAATGGAAAATTGCAATTATTAAAGTGTTTGTTACAGAGAATTTATGTTTGTTCATTTTAAATTGCAATGCATTTTTTGCCGAAAAGATGTTTTAATAAGTTCATCTACTATGGAATAATTAACTGCTAAAATGTCCTTGCTGATTTTACCGTGTGTATGTGTGTGTGTGTGTGTGTGTGTGTGTGTGTGTGTGTGTGTGTTCTATTGAAGTTAGACATCATCCTTGCCAAATTATTAATATTTTTGTAAATTAAAATAAGTCACTTTAGTAGATTTGTTTCAAAATATTCCTGAAACGTTTTCTTATTCTTTCATAACACATTCAACCCCAAAGAAACCAAAAATAAATATGCATAGCATAATAAGTATATTGTCTTTTAAAAGATCCTAAAATCTGAGTTTCTCTCAAATAAATGAGCTCCTTTCCTAGTCAAGCACTGGCAGGACCTGTCTTACACACTCACCTTCGGCTGCAGTGCAGGCTGCTCTCCGACCTTAGCACACATCAGGCAGTTTGTGCTCATTCAGTCCCAGGTAGACGGGGTTCCCTCTGTCTTTCTCAAGGGTCTCCACATGTTGGCATGAGATTAAGGCAATAGTGACTGAGAACACGACTTGAAAAGTGGTATTCAGGTGCCATTTCGAGAGTGGTATCTCTGAGTCAGTTTTGAGGGCAACAGGGGCTGGAATCTGCTAACCGACACTCACAGTGCACTCATAGAGTGGTCACCCTGCCACTCACCACCTAACCCAAACACCCACAGGGATAAATACATAGCCTGGTGTGGGTTTGCTCTCTTACATTCAGCCTCAGCTGTAACCACTATCCAGGGGCTTATGGAATCCCATATGATACAGCATCCAACCAGGGACTCCAAATCAACATAGCATCTAACCAAAACACTAACCCTATGGTGAAGGAAGAGCTGAAACAGGTCCATGATCATTAAGTTCATTTAATGGAATGCTAGTATATTTTTAATAACTGGCTCTCCAGAAAAAAATAACAAAACAAAACAAAAACCCTGATTTGTAGTATTTATCAATTTCCTTGATGTAAATACTCCTATAATGGGCAATTCAAGCTGCCAACTGGCTCAAAAAATCCTGGAACACCATGTAAGTGATAATACTCTGGAAGGATGGGCTGCTATCCATCAAGATGCAGTATATGTAAGAGAAGATATAGCTGCTTTTACACCTAAAGACAGGGAGGAATATGTGTGTAACATTTGTGGAACCGAGGTGATCTATTGGACACCTCTTGGTATTCCCTTGCCTAACTAACTGTGAATAGACATGCAGCAAACTCAGCTCAAGACGTATATGACTGCCAGAGTGAGGGGTTTGATCACACCCCCAGGAAAGCCACTAAAACCTGCCAAGCTATTAGCTTAGGGTAAAGGAAATTTAGAATAGACAGTGGAGGCAAGAGATGATGAGAACAAATTGTTAGTCCAACTATAGAAATGGGTGCTGTAGTCCACTCACTAACATTCCTCTGCTAAGTTTCCCTTCAGGAAGACACCCATGGGAATCATGGAGGATCTGCTCCCAAACGTAGATAGAGGATGGGGTCCATGAAGTATAAGAATGGATTGTGAGCATGGAGGTGTGACTCTCAGACTTCCCTTTAAGAGAACCTGTTACAAGGATAACAGTTGGAAGACAACTTCCAGCTGTAACAATTTTGCATCCCTGGTAGTGCTCCTGCCAAGGACGCTCTCTTCTTGGACTGCTCCCAGCCAAAGATGGCAGCCTTTCCTGCTGATGTGGAATGCCTCTACAGCCAAGCTTTGCTCTAGGGCTTTCTCATCTGTCAGGTTGAGACTTTCTCAGAGCTTCACAGCTGCCCTGCAGTCTGAAGCTCTTCCTAACCACTCCTCCTTCCTTCTCTCATTTTTTTTTTCAAATGGAGTCTTGCTCTGTTTCCCAAGCTGGAGTTCAGTAGCATGATCTCAGCTCACTACAGCCTCTGCCTCCCGGGTTCAAGTGATTCTCCTTCCTCAGACTCCCAAGTAAGTGGAACTATAGGTGCACACTGCCATGCTCGGCTCATTTTTGTATTTTTAGTAGAAGTGGGGTTTCACTATGTTGGTCAGGCTGGTCTCGAACTCCTGATCTCAAGTAATCTGCCTTGGCCTCCCAAAGTGCTGAGATTACAGGCATGAGCCACTGCAACCAGCCTTTCCTTCTCTCTTTTCTATCATTGGTGTCAGTCTTGCTTCACAGTCTAAATGCTCTCCCTGCCTACTCCTGATCCCTCTTTTTTTTTTTTTTTTTTTTTTTTTTTTTTTTTTGTCCTTCAGGCATGTCTCCCATTAAATCTCTTGACATCTTCTCATCAAAGCACTCAAACTGACATGACATATCACCATGAATGAATCCCAAGGATGTGAATAAGCAAGATGTAAAAGAATGCATACAGTATTATTTCATTTATATAAAGTTTAAAGCATACAAAACCAAATAATATCTATTTTAGGGCCATATACATAGATGATAAAACTATAACAAATTTTAAGAGAATATTTACCATCAAATTTAGGATGTCAGTTACATCTGTGGGAAGGAAGAGAAGGGGATAAAATAGAGCGTGGGCATACAGTTCTTCCAGAGCTTCTAGTTCTGTTTATTCAGCTGGGTAATCAGTTTATATAGGTCCCTTTTATTCAGACCTTGGATATATTTGTTACAAATATTCCTTCTTACCTACTCGGTATTTATTTTAGACCATAGAAAGAAAATGGGTCCTAAAGCAATTGCCTAGATTTTTCCTAGAAACAATCAGGATAATACAACCATAAGTGTTATTGTTTATTGTCTTTTAACTGTTTTTGATATTTGCCTCCATATTTATTTATTGAGTTTATTGTTATTTATTTAGTGTTTATATAATCTCATTACTTAATTAAATTCTTACAGAATCTTTTATAAAAGTCACATGTTAATCTAAACAAAACAAAATAAACCAAAATAATAAATATTTAAAAGACAGAAACAAATCGGACATCAGTAACAAAGATGAAAAAATAAAGTCAGTCATATGAGAAAGCCAGAAAGTCTTTTATCTAAACATTACAGAAGGAAAAAATAAAATAAAATCCTTTATGAGCATTTTAAAGGATTTTATGACCATATAGTATATTTATACTGTATAAAAATGTAAAGACATAGACCCACAAAGAACTAAAATACATAGTCCCTCTTCCTAGACTTGGACTCTAATCCAAGACAACCTCAGAGTAAGGTCTCACAGGCAGAGTGATGGTGCATCCTTCCAGTGCAGAAAAGGAGGGTTGCTTTCCCAGTCTATGGCTTCCAATCCATTAACAAAATTGACAATCACAATTTGCTTAAAACAGAAAAAGTGTTAATAACAAAAGGAAAATATGTAAAACTCAAATATCAAGGGGTAGACAACTTACTTGAAAATAGTTCACCCAAAGACCATGACCACGGCCTGAGTTTTCCATATAGTAAAACAACAAACTTTTTCACCAATCATCTTGGTTCTGCTATTTTCATATCCAGAAACAAAAGCTTCACATAAATGTATTCTGTTTTCTCAGGCCTCACCACCTCCTAGGAAGGGTTAGACTAACAGTGATGACTCATTCTGTAAGCTGGCTCACACCATTATGGGTTGGAGGTAGTTCATCACTGTAATGCGGAGGTAAGCTGGTCTTTCTGTAATCCCCATTCCTCCCTGTGGTGAATGGCGTGTGACTGCACCTCTTATAGCTTGGAAACGACATTTGGTTTCCAATCCACATAATAGAGGAAGATTCCAGAATAGTAAGGAAACAAGCTTGTACATGGACTCCTGCTAATGGCATCTTATGTAATTAGAGAAATGTTATATTGCTACTGGAAGACAGCCCAGCCAATATGGAAGCAAAATTTTCAAAGATTCATTGAAGTTGTACTTGCACATAATGTTAAAAGTCAGTGAAGGAGGCAAGTCTTGTTACAAAACAGAACAGTCATTTCCTGCTGCTCACAGAAAACCAGTTTTTATTCTTTTAATTGTTTTTTATATTTACCTCCATATTTTGAAGTACTATGAGTGTGGTGCTACTTCTCGATTTTTCAGTTTGAGCCACTATGTATAAACATCTTTCCATGGAAAATAGTTTTAATTACCATACACAACTCATCTAACTCCCTATTACACAAATGTACACACACTCATGCATCTATGCATCCTTCCAAAATCTTTACATCATAATTTTGGATAGAGTATACACTATTATTGCAATATAAACATCACTGACAACTAGGCCATACAGTAAATTATGATTACATTTCATCTCCTGCATCACTTAATGTTTTCTTTAGAATTAAGAACTGCTGTTGGGGGCCAAGATGACCAATTAGAAGCAGCTGCCATGTATGGCGCTCATAAAAAGAACAAAAGAGGGTGAGTAAATACAGCACCTTCAACTGAAATATCCAGGTACTCACATTGGGGCTGATCAGGGAAATAACTTGACCCACAGAGAACAAAGGAAAGAAGGGTGAGGTGTCGGTCCACTTGGTAGTGACACAGAGCCAAGGCAAGCTGGAAACTACGCTTCTTTCATGAATCTTTGCAACCCTCAGATCAGGAGGTGGAGTGAGCTCACACCACCAGGACCTAGGATCTGCCACAGATCTGTGTGAAACCTCCACACAGCAGCTGCTCAGGCATGCAGAGAGACCCAGGAGCTTTACATACTCCATCAGGCCAGGTGCAGTGGCTCACACCTGTAATCTCAGCAGTTTGGGAGGACAAGGCATGAGGATCACTTCAGCCTGGGAGTTTCAGACCAGTCTGAGCAACATAGTGAGACCTTGCCTCTATAAAAAAAAAATTTAAATTAGCTGAGAGTGGTGGTGCACACCTGTGGCACCAGCTATTTGTGAGACTGAGGCAGGAGGATTACTTGAGCCCAGAAGGTTGCAGTGAGCCATGACTGCACCATTGCACTCCTCCAGCCTGGGCAACAGAGTTAACACCCTATCTCAAAAACAACAACAACAACTCAAAACAATAACAGTGGTTTAATTCTTCCTTTGGCATTTTGGCATCTAGGTAAAACTGGTCTTTCTCTACAAAGTCTACTTTCTCTGGTCTAGTTTCAAAAAGCATAAACACACTGAAATTAAAACATGAAGTATTAAGAATACAAGATGATCCAGGGGCCAAAAACCATGAATGAGGTAGTCAACAGTGTGGCTTATATGACTCCCACCCCCACCACCTCACACTTCCCAGAGGCACACTCAGGAAGCCACTGGCAGCCACTGCACAAGGCTGCTCCAAGATTATATATCACCTGAACCTAAGAGTTATTTGAAACAGCAACCTAAGCCAACTCCAAGCTGGGCTGTTTTCTCCAAAGGAATTCCAACTGTCGTCTGCAATAGAATTTCTGTGCAAGTCAGCCCCAGATCCCAGCTTGGACATAGTTTCTCCAAGCAGCAGTGATGTTTGGAGATTAATACTGAGAGCTGTGCTTTGTCTGAATGTCATCAAGAAGCTGCTGCAGCTCTTCGTCTTCAAACCACCCTTTCGTGCCTGAAACTGGACTCCTCAGCAGTCTCTGGACAAAGGTTAGCCAAACAGACCAACTCAAATTTATGAAGCTTTTTCTAGAGTAACAAGATATAAACACTGGAAATGGTCTCCCTGTTTTCAAAACCACTGAAATGGCCTGTGTAATTTCATGTTTTCATGAAGACTTCTGAGAATTCTTGTTCATCCTCTGCACTCTCGTTTTGTTGCTTTCAATGTTCCAGAAGCATATGAACTTCTGAATTTAAAAGTGTCTGCTGTTTCAAACTCTTTAGGAAAGATGAGCTGTGAAGTTTCCTCCTCTACGTTGCCAGCTTGTAGATTGCTGCCACCAGCCACATCCATAATTTCTTTTTATTGCTGAGTAGCATTGAATACACCACAACTTGTTTAGCTATTCATTGCTTGACGGAAATTTAGGTTCTTTCCAATTTGGGGATATTATAAAATTTTATTTCAAGACGTGAACTTCTTATACAAGTCATTTTGTTCAATTTGCTTTTAAATCACTCAAGAGAGAACAATTTTACAGAAGTAAGCGTCAAAAAACAGCAGGAGGTATATATTTTTACATATCTCTTTATTTCTATAGAAGCACATAGGTCATTCCAAGCATGAATAATTTGTGTCTTACACACAAAAATTCAACTGGATGGTCCAGAAGAGTATTTTCCATGTTTACTTAATAATTAGCACTCCCTAGGGTCTTTGGTAAAATATCAATTCTTAGGTCCCACCCTAAATCTAGTAAGTGGCAATTGCTAAAGGAGGGGGTTTTAATTTACTAGGCATGGGGAGACCACAAGTGCCCTAGGTTTTCAGTGAATATCCAGGTGATTCTAATGTAGTTTCAAGTTTGGAAAATACAGATGTACAAACATTTCTGTATTTGTGTCAATACATAATGACATTTGGGTGCCACAGGTGCTCCACCTTGGTGACTCCCCCATGGGTAGGTCATTTGCTGACACCTTGCTAGACAGGGACAGCCCTAATGATGACATGTCTCAAAGTTTGCTCTGCCATCTTGCTTAAAGCAATTGTTGCTGATTTCTCACAGTAACAGTTTAAGAAACAAGACAATATTTTATTAACATGTATTATTAATTACGACCATTGTTTTCAGCACACTGTGGGCAGCATCTTCAGTCCCCATGCCCAGTCGTTCATGCATTATGAGACAATGTCTTCCTGTCCAGATTTAGGAAACAGCCATTACCCTTCAGCAGTCCTGAGAAGATATCAGCCCGAAAGCGACTTGACAGAGAAACATCCCACTCAGCTGTTTTATCTACAATTGTGACCTTTGGTGGCATCGTTATAAGACTATTAATTCCCCCCCGGAATCTCCCTTCTCCTAGTGCATCAGACCTTCTGTAACACCAATTGCTAAAGGTCCAAATAAACCAAATTCTTCAGTGAGTAATAGCCTACAGCTTGTGCTTCTCAAATGCAAACATATTTGCTATAGCAAATGTGTAAAAACCAGATGTGGACCAGGCTGTTCACCTGAAAATGAGGCTATTGCTCCTCATAGGGATCCTCCGTGATTTCATATACCATGGCATGGTACACTATTTCTCACATATGATGGGTAAGGCAGACAGCCCACATAAATCTCTGTTTTCTGAGTTCCACATGCTTTCTATGTGATTATTATAAATTTATGTTTTCATTTTGATTATACTCTGTCATCAGAGCCTCTCCTGTATCACCAGAATGAACATCTTACTCTTGAGCCCAGCCACATTATGTTAGGACTCATATTTGAGCTTTGTTTGAGCTCAAATTTGTGTCAAGTGAAAGTCTGAGGTATCAGTCCCTGAACAAACAAAGCACTTCACAGTAGAGAAAAAAGGTGGTAATACAAATCATCACACAGGCTGTAGCAGGATGGAGATGCTGTAACACTTACAACCATAAACATGTTGCAAGCAAATGTGTCATCAGCTTTCAATTAGCAATGTAAACTGGCAGCTGTAATGACCTGCCACCATTGATTAGCAGTGAGTATAGGAGTAAATATCCAATGACTAATTCTTCCACTTAATATTCCAGAAATAATTAGCTTTAATACCTATTTTAATGTTGATTTTTATAAAACTACAGTGCCAACATATTCAATTGAGGAAGAAAACATTAGAGGAGAGAAGCAGAGCAAGGAGATAAAGTAGGACTTTGCATTAATCATTCCACACAGAAACATCAATTTGATCAACTATCCATGCACAAAAAAAAAAAAAAATCACAAGAGCAAAGGAAACCAGATGAAATCACAGTACTTGACTTCAGCATGATAATAATAAGACATGCATTGAAGAGAACAGAAAGGACAGTTTTACATTACTCACATCATCCCTTCCACAACATCAGGCAGTGCAATACAGAGAGAGACATTATCTCTTTGGGTAAAGGAAAGAAAAAGGAATTTAGATTAAGACTTCACCTTGGGGCCAGGTGCGGTGGCTCACGCCTGTAATCCCAGCACTTTGGGAGGCTGAGGCAGTCAGATCACGAGGTCAAGAGATCGAGACTGTCCTGGCCAACATGGTGAAACCCCGTCTCTACTAAAAATACAAAAAAAAAAAAATTTGCTGGGCATGGTGGCTCACTCCTGTAGTCCCAACTACTCAGGAGGCTGAGGCAGGAGAATTGCTTGAACCCAGGAAGCAGAGGTTGCAGTGAGCCGAGATCATGCCACTGCACTCCAGCCTGGTGCCTGGTGATGGAGTGAGACTCTGTTTCAAAAAAAAAAAAAGACTTCACCTTGGAACTCAGTACCAGGCCTGCCACAGTAAAACCTACCACTGGGCAAACCACTTGATCCCTACCACCAGGCTTATACCTGTAGATGGAGCCTCTAGATCCACCCCAGCACCAGTGAGATGGATTTGAGTTTGGCACAAGTCACTGCCAGCAGTGAGCATGCCATAGTGGCAATGTTCTTGGGCATGCCTTCCCTAGTGGTATGCTGCTCTCAGAGACTATAAGCTTTAGATGTGGCCCATGCTGCCTCAGCCTCTGCTGCCAAAAGATTCTGGCCATGGTGGTCCTGGACTTAGAGCAGCTCCTAGTGCTGCAGTTGCTGAGTGGTCACAGTCTTAAGGGAATTCACCAGTCAAACTTCTCTGAATCTCTAGACAGGCTTACTGCTAAAGAAAGCTCTCAAACAAAACCAGATTGCAAAGACTAGATAAGGTACCTATATCAATGCACAGACATCTACAAATGGCTACAAGAATCGAGATAAATCAGGGGAAGATTATTTCACCAAGTAGACAAAACAAGGTACCAGTGACTGGTCCTAAAGAAATGGAGATTGGAGAACTGCCTGATGAGGAAGTCAAGATACCCGTTTAAAGGAAGCTCAGCAAACTTAAAGAACATACAGAAAAACAGTTCAAAATTTTGTCAGAGAAATTTAACAGAGATAGTGAAATAACTTACAAAAACTCAAGAAAGCGATAGACTGTAAAACAATAATTGTAAGGGACTTCAACACAAACAGAGCATTTCGTAGTTTGTTTGTGTTGAAATAGACACAAAATAGACTTAACAGAAATTCTGAAGCTGAGAAGAAGTGAAAAAAACAAAAATACAATAGAGACCATCCATAGCAGAATTGATCAAGAAGAGGAAAAGAATCTGTGAACTCAGAGACAGGGTAATTCAAAATAGATGGTCAGTGGAGAAAAAGGAATAAAAATAAATTTGAAGAAAGCTTATAGGATTTATAAGGTAACATCAAAAGAGCAAATGTATGGGTTACTGGTACTCAAGAAGGAGTAAAGAAACAGAAAGGTAGCGAATAACAATGGAAAACTTTCCAAACCTGGAGAAAGATATAAATATCCAAGTACAGGAAGGTCAAAGATCTCTAATCAAATTCAACCCAAATAAGACTATCCCACAACATGTAATCATCAAACTGTCAAATACAAAAAGAGTATCCTGAAAGTAGCAAGGGAAAAGAAGCAAATAACATAATATAGAGTCTCTATATGCCCAACAGCAAACTTCTGAACAGAAACTTCATAGGCCAGGAGAAAACAGAATGATAAATTTAAAATGCTGAAAGAAAAAAACCTGCCAACCAAGAATATTCTAATCAGCAAAGCTGTATTTCAAAATGATGAAGAGATAAAGATTTTTCAGACATACAAAAGCTGAGGGAATTCGTCACCACCAAACCTGTCTTACAAGAAATGCTAAAAGGAGTTCTGCAAATGAAAAAAAAAAAAAAAGATGCAAATGAATAACACAAAAACATCTGAAAGAATATAACTCATTGGTAAAAGTAGGTACATATCAAACTCTGAATACTCTATTAACATAATCATGGTTTGTAAATCACTTAGATCTTTAGTAATTTATATCTTTTATATTTTTATATCTTTAGTAATAGCTTAGTTAAAAGACAAAACTATTATAAATAACAACTATAAAAGTTTCTTAAAGAATAGGCAATATAAAAAGATATAAGCTATGACATCCAAAATTCAGAATTCTGACCGAAAGCGGAGTGAAATTAAAAAGTAGAAATTTATGCAATCAAATTTAAGTTGTCATCAGTTTGAAATAACCTGTTACAACCAAAAAAGTTTTCATAAGCCTCATAGTAACCACAAGGCAAAAACCTACGCACTAAAAATAAAAATCAGGAATAAAAATATACTACTAAAGAAAATTAGCCACAAAGGAAGACAGTAAGAGAAAAAGAAAAGAATAAAGGATCCACAAAACAACTAGAAAACACTAACAAAACGGCAGGAGTAAGTTCTTACTCATAATAATTACCTTGAATATAAATGAACTAAATTATCCAGTAAAAAGACATAGAGTAGTTGAATATTTAAAAAAAAAAAAAAAGACCCAATTTACACTGCCAACAAGAGACTCACTTCATCTCTAAGGATACATGTACAATGAAAGTGAAAGAGTAGAAAAAAGATGTTCTATGCATAGGGAAACCAAAAGAGAGCAGAAGTAGCTGTAGTTATATTGGATAAAATAGATTTTAAATTAAAAACTTAATTTTTTATTTAAGTAAAAAAGACATAACGAAGGTTATTATATAATGGTAAAAGGGTGAATTCAGCAAGAGCATATAAAAATTACAAAAATATATTCATCAATCAGAGCACCTAACTATACAAAGAAAATATTAATAGATCTAAAGAAAGCGATAGACTGTAAAACAATAATTGTAAGGGACTTCAACACAAACAGAGCATTTCGTAGTTTGTTTGTGTTGAAATAGACACAAAATAGACTTAACAGAAATTTACAGAAAAATTGCATTTAACAGCTACAGAATACATATTCTTCTCAATTGTACATGGAACATTCTTCAGAATAAATTTTATATTAGGCCACAAAACAAGTATTAACATATTTTAAAATATTGAAATCATAACACATATTTTCTCTGACCACAATGGTATATAACTAGAAAGAATTAACAGTAGAAGCCTGGTAACATTTACAAATACATGGAAATTAAACCACATGTTACTGAACAACTAATGGGCCAATAAAGAAATTTAAAGGAAAATTTTTAAATGTCTTGAGAAAAATGAAAATGGAAACACAATATACCAAAACATGGAATGCAGCATTAGCAGTTCTAAGACGAACATTTTTAGTGATAAACACTTATATTAAAAAAAAAGAAATATCTCAAATAAACAACCTAATGTTGCATCTCAAGGAACTAGAGAAACAAGAGCAAACTAAACCTAAAATTAGTAGAAGAAAAAAAATAATAAAAATCAGAGCATAAATCAACAAAATAGAGACTTTAAAAAAGATCAACAAAATGAAGAGCTGGTTTTTTAAACAAATAAAATTGACAAACTGTAAGCTAGACTAAGGAAAAATGAGAAGATTCAAATAAATAAAATCAGAGAGGAGATGTTACAGCTGATATCACTGAAATACAAAGAATCATAGAGACCACTATGAACAATTATTTGCCAGTGAATTGGAAAACCTTGAAGAAATAGATAAATTCCTGGGCACATAAAGCCTACCACTATTGAAATATGAAGAAATAAAAAGCCTGAGCAGGCTTTAGGAAAGGAAATTGAATCAGCAGTATAAAAGTCTCCCATCAGAGAAAAGCTCAGGACCTAATAGCTTCACTCCTTAATTCTATCTAACATTTAGTGACGAATTAACACCAAGCCTTTTCAAACCACTTCACAAAGTTGGAGAGGATGGAATTCTTCCAAACTGATTCCACAAGGCCAGCATCATCCTGATGCCAAAACCAGACAAGTACACAACCAGCAAAGAAAACTACAGACCAATATCCCTAAAGAACATAGATGCAAAATTCCTTAACAAACTCCTAGCAAACCAAATTCAATGGCAAATTAAAAAGATTATTCACCATAACCAAGTGGGAATCATCTCAGGTATGCAAGGATGGTTTAATATACACAAATCAATAAATACAATATACCACATTAACACAATAAAAGAAAAAAATATCATTTCAATAGATGCAGAAAAAACATTTGACAAAATTCAACACATCTCTTCTAACAACACATTATAAAAACGCTCAATGGATTAGGTATAGAAGGAATGTAGCTGGACACAATAAGGCCATATACAACAAACCTACAGCTAATGTCATACTGAATGGGGAAATGTTTGAAGCTTTTATTCTAAGATTTGGGGGAAAAAAATGTCCACTTTAACCACTTCTATTTAACATAGTACTGGAAGTCCTAGCCAGAGCAAGTTCAGCAAAAGAAAGAAATAAAGGGCATCCAAATTATAAAGGAGAAAGTTAAATGGTCCATGTTTGCTTTTGACATGCTATTTATATATTAAAAATCTTAAACATTGAATAAAAGTCTGTTAGAACTAATTCAGTAAAGTTTCAGGTTTCAAAATCAACATTCAAAAAAACAGTAGCTTTTTTTTTTTTTTTTTTTTTTTACTTTAAGTTGTGGGATATATGTACAGAACATGCTGGTTTGTTACATACATGGGCCATGGTGGTTTGCTGCACCTATCAACTCATCATCTAGGTTTTAAGCCTCACATGCACCAGGTATTTGTCCTAATGTTCTCCCGCTTCTTGCCCCCCATCTCCTGACAGGCCCCAGTGTGTGATGTTCCCCTCCTGTGTCCATGTGTTCTCATTGTTCAAATCCCACTTGTGAGTGAGAACATGTGGCATTTGCTTTTCTGTTCCTGTGTTAGTTTGCTGAGAATGATGGTTTCCAGCTTCATCCATGTCCTACAAAGGACATTAACTCATTCCTGTTTATGTCTGTATAGCATCCTGTGGTGTATATGTGTCACATTTTCTTTATCCAGTCTATCATTGATGAGTATTTGGGTTTGTCCCAGGCCTTTGCTCAAAAAACAGTAGCATTTTTATACACCAATAGTAAACACTACTTTAAGCAAATTATTAAACAAATGACACTACTTAAAACAAGTGATCAAGTAATAACATGAGATTTAATGATGAAGACCTACTGCCAAGGCACTGGGGACACTGATGAATTAGTCATGGCTCCCACCATTGAGAATGTGCAACAAGCTTTGTGTCAAATAAATATACCCCTCTGTTATATATTTATTATATTTTAGCCATTAGTCTTAATGGTTTGATGAGGCAACATTGAGAAAAAATGAAATATGAGAGATTTTAGTATCATCACAACTAATGCTGCTGAACAGAGTTATTAAAGGTGTGGGGATTATTGCATCCTTAATTAAAAAGATAATCTCTAAACATAGTTGGTAAGCTTATAATATATGCTATAATACAAAATCAAAGTCTGAAGAAGATCTACCTAAATAAAGTAGATATTGTTTTGTTCCCCAAAGAGAAGGGAAACATGATTTAAAACAAATAAAGCTTTTTGTAAGTCTCTTTTAATTTTTAATTCATGAAATAGAAAATTAATTTGCCTTTTGACAGAATTTTAAAGGACTTTTCTCAAGACTATAAAAATTGCTTTACACTAAACATACTACATCTTCTGTGGTGTTATAGTGCCTCTGTGGTAATTTGTAAAATGTTAAAACACAGACACACACACATACCTAAGAGTATTAAAAATTGTTATAGTAAATCCTATAATTGTCATTATTACTATCAAAAAATAATAAATAAATAAATCTCAGCAAACTGACACAAGAACAGAAAATCAAACACCGCATATTCTCACTCATAGGTGGGTGTTGAACAATGAGAACACATGGACACAGGGAGGGGAGCATCACACACTGGAATCTGTTGTGGAGGGCCAAGGGATGAACAGCGGGGAGTGGGGAGGTTGGGGAGGGATAACATGGGGAGAAATGCCAGATGTAGGTGATGGGGGGATGGAGGCAGCAAACCACATTGCCATGTGTGTACCTATGCAACAATCCTGCATGATCTGCACATGTACCCCAGAACCTAAAGTACAATTTAAAAAACAATAAAAATAATAATAAATAAATTACTTTGGGAAAACTGAATATCCACATGCAGAAAAACGAAATTAGACTCTTATCTCTTACCATATACAAAAATTAACTTAAAATGGATTAAATACTTAAATGTAAGACTTGAAACTATGAAACTACTAGAAAACACAGGAGAAACATTGCCTGGGCAAGGATTTTTTGGATAAGACCTCAAAAGTACAGGCAACAAACAAAATCAAAAATAGACAAATGTGATATCAGTCTATATAAAAGGAAACAATAAACAGAATGAAGAGACAATTTACAGAATGGGAGAAAATATTTGCAACCTATGCATCTGACAATGGGTAAATATCAAAAATACATAAGGAACTTAGCTGAAATAAATAAATAACCTGGTTGAAAAATAGGCAAAATACCTGAATAGATATTTTGCAAAAGAAGACACACAAATGACCAATAGGTATATGAAAAAAAAAAGGCTCAATATTACTAATCAGAGAAATGCAAATCAAAATCACAATGAGATATCACTTCTCCCTAGTTAGAATGCCTGTTATCAAAAAGACAAAGGATTAAGTGTTGTCAAAGATGCAGTGAAAAGGGAGCTCTTGTACACTGTTGTGAAAGCATTTAAATTAGTGCAGCCACTATGAAAAACATTCTAGAAGTTCCTCAGAAAATTAAAAATAGAATTATCATATGATCCAGCAATTCGAATATGCAAAGGAATTCAAATCCTTATATCAAAAAGATATCTGCACTCCCACATTTATTATAACACCATTCACAATAGCCAAGATATTGAGTCAACCTAAGTGTCCATCAACAGATGAGTAGATAAAGAAAATGTGGTACATACGCATAATGGAATCCTATTTAGTCATAGAAAAGGGATTGAAATCCCATTATTTGTGATTACACAGATGAACCTGGAGAACATTATGCTAAATGAAACAAGCCAGGCACAGAAAGACAAATACCACATGATCTCACTTATATGTGAAATCAAAAAATGTTGATCTCATAGAGGTAGAGAGTAAAATGGTACTTATCAAAGGCTGGTGTAGTAAGACAGAAGGAGGGATGGGCGGTGTCAGCCAAGGGTTACATAATTACAGTTATATAGGAGGAATAAATTTCAAGAGACCTATTGTACAGCAAGGTGACTATAGAAAATGATGATATATTCTCTCAAAAAAATGTAGAGAGTGGATGTTATGTGCTGTCACCACAAAAAATGATAACTGTGTGAGGTAATATATTTGTTAATTAGCTAGATTTAACCATTCCACAAATGTATATATACCTCATAACATCATGTGATACTCAATAAAAATATACACTATTATCTGTCAATTTAAAAAGATACATACAAATTGAGCTTTAAAAACTCTTTTTGGAAATTTAATTTAAAATGATTAAACCCCCAAAAAGAAAAAGCTAAAGAATAGAGAGGTATCACATTAAATCCATGTTTGCTGACCGCTTACTGTAACTTTTAGTTAAGAATGCAGTCTGATTATCCAAAAGTAGGAAAAAAAATTAAGTTGCTTATGCTATTTTGGAGAATGTACTTAAGCAAACAGAATGTTCTGCATTTTTGTTGTTAGAATAACAATAAAAAATCTATTATATACAGAATCAGATCTGAGGTATATATTTCTACAATTATACCCACAGTTAGTGTGTTAGGTCATTCTTACATTGCTATAAAGAAATACCCAAGACTGTGTAATTTATAAAGAACAGAGGTTTAATTAGCTCACAGGTCTGCAGGCCTTACAGGAAACATTGTGTTGGTATCTGTTTGGCTTCTAGAGAGACCTCAGGAAGCTTTCAATCATGACAGAGGGTGAAGGAGAGCAGGCACATCACATGGCAAAACCAGGAGCAGCAGAGAGAGTGAGGGTAGATGTGCCACACACTTTTAAACAACCGGATCTTGTGGGAATCCACTCACTATGGTGAGGACAGCATCAAGCCATAAGTGATCCACTCCTGTGACCCAAACACCTCCCACCAGGCGCCACCTTCAACATTGGGGATTACATTTCAACATGAGATTTGGATGAGGACAAACATCCAAACTGTGTCAGTCAGCTATTTAACTTTTTCAGAAGATATTGTCTAAAGGTGGCTGTTGGGAAACCAAGGTGTTCTCTTCCAAAAAAAAAAAAAAAAAAAAGGACACCTTTACTGAAGTTTTTAAAGAAAGTATGTGGATGGTGAGATGGTCTAAAAGGAAAAGCCTAGAGGAAGCAGGGAAAAAGCAAGGCAATTCAGCCATAAAGAAAAAAAAGCCAAATAGCGGAGCCCTGTTACATACTGAATTTCTCACCCCAACCCCATCACTAACCACCAAGGAAGGCCCTTTTGTCCCCAGCTAAGCCCCAGTCCCAGGCTTAACCACTGTGATGGCTTTATTCAACTACTCTTGCTAATTTCAGTTTACTCTATGTTTATATCAGTTTTAGCTTTATTATTACATAAATATACAAAGTTTTTTTAACTTTAAGATCACACATTACAATTAGGACAAGAGCTTAACACAAGAATTCTTTTTATTTACAAGGTCTTACTGCTGAGAAGGTTCTATTATGCACAATGAGGTATACTGGCAACATATAAAGACTACGGATGATCTATCCCAAAAAGAAATAAAGCAAAACAGAAACAGAGATCAGCTCCATGCTAGTCATGCTATCATGAGTAAGACACATGAGCTCTGAAGCATCTTCATACTCACCCCCAGGAGAAAGCCCAGTGGTTTGGTCTTTTGAGTCTTGAAGTCACTAATGCAGATGCCCTGTGAGCTACACAGCATCAGCTTGAGAGAAGAGCCTTATACCACCCAGCTCTCCCACTTCTGAGCCCACATCCTGTTCTTTGAAGTTGCTATGAAGTAATTGCTTCTTCTTCATTATAAAATGAGATAACAACAGCCTTGCTCTCATCTTAGCACCAGCGTAAAAATGTACACTACACTAACAAAATGTAGACAAAAACACATTGGGAACCAGAAACTTTAAAACAGAGACAAACCTGCCACCTCTAGGCTAAGTTCAGTCCTTTATATCTAATTCAAAGGCAGTGTTGTGTGACTTCCCAAGTTCTGAAGTCAGGAAAATGGGATGGTCTTTGTTGGAGGAGGCAATGAACCAGCCCGGGAAGGCCACAGACTCAAGGGTGGAGGTCCTACCAGTCTTGAGACGATAGAAAAGGAACTGTTTCATGGGCTCAGGTTGGTCGTACAGATCCATGATCTTCTGCTCCTGAAATGTGAGAACAAGTACCCATGAGGAGAAACAGAAGCTGTTTGAGATATTCAGCGTTATTCAAAATAATTCAATAAATATTCCAAAGTTCCAGAAAACCTTATCCATCAGGCTTAGAGAAACACATTTTGAAGGAACAGCAGAATAAACATACACGAAATGTTACCTTCCAAGCCCCCACCCTCAAATCCAGAGATGGTGTGGGAAGTTTACAAGAAAGAGTTTAATGAACAAGCAGCCACACTTGAACAACAAGTTAGAACTCTTCATACACAAGAGGCTGAGGGGAACCTTGGGAAAAGGAAGAAGTTGGAATTGCCTCCCTTACCAATACCACAACAGTGAGAGCCACTACCGTGCAAGAACCACTGGTACGACAAAGGACAGCCAGGTTAGGCTATGAATTTCTGACTAATTGTCAAATACATGAGAAAGATAAATACGAATGAAAAAGACACAAAAGGGTCTAACAAATCAAAGGATTTGTATCAAAGGAGGAAAATAAATAGAGCAATCAGAAAATGCCTTCTATATTGTATATGAAACTGTATTCTGTGTATCTGTATATTTGTATGTACATGCATTATGTATTTAGGTAAAATAAGTATTTCTAAATAAATTGCATGTGTTCAAGATCTCACGAGAGACAGAAATGATTTGTAATTCAGCCACATTCCACTCTGAATGGGAAGTTCTTCTCCCATAGGATTCCTTTACTCGCTTAATGGCTTCTAGTTAGTCTGATTCTTTGGGTGGCCAGAAACCTAGGACTCATTCTTGATGTTTCTTTTCTTTTTTCTTTTTTTTTAAAAAAAAAAAAAATTCCATAACATCTAACCCAGGAGCAAGGCCTGTGGATTCTATTTCCAAATATTTCCTGAATCGGGTCACCTCTTACACTCTGCACACAATGTCAACCCCAAACCAGGCTATCATTCTCTCACCTGGACTATTAGGGTGACCTTCTAAGTGTTCTACTTGAACTTACTCTAGTCTCTAGTAATCATTCTCCACAAGGCTGGTAACCGAACTTTAAACTGAAGTAAATAAATAAGATTATGATACCCTTTTGCATAATTTTCCATTGTTATTAAAATGAAACTCTGCAGCAAAGCCCACAGGGTCTGCAGCACCCAGCTCTTGTCTACCTGCTGCCCTGCCTTCTTCCCACTCTCCTGCCTGTTCATTCTGCCCCACCACACCTGTCTTCTTCTTTGCCTTTCAAGACACCAAGCTGTTCCCACCCAGGGTCCTGGCACTTACTCTCCCTGCACCTCACACCACCCCCACATCTTCCCATGGCCAGCTTCTCCCCATCACTCGTGTCACCTCCCTGGGGAGAGCTTCACTGAACATCCCATCCCAGCCAAAATAGGTTTGGAATTTCCCCTCCCACTCATTGCGATCACATTCCTGAGTTACTTTCTTCATTAGTACCAATTGCTATCTAAATGTAGTGTATTTATTTATCATTCCTAGAATTATTGTTAGACTTGTTCATCACTGTATTTCTCAACACAGAGGAAAGCCCCAGCATTCTACTGAATAGAGATTAGCTGTTTAATAAATGGAAGAATGCTTCCTCATTTCAAGCTCCCATACCTCTTCCATCATCACCTTCAACTTCCTACCCACTGAGAAAATTGAAGTAATTAGAGGAAAACTTGTACAAACCATCCCATAACATGGGATCCCAGCCTACTGCACCCACAACCCCACCTCCCTGCTCGAGTAGGACAGAGTGACAGGTCCCATCTGCACTTGCAATTTAAGGACATCCCTCTAGCCATTCTCCCTGCTCTCTTGTGCTCCATCAATTTTGCTTGCTCTGCTCAGTCATTCCCATCAGCATATTTGCTGTCATTTTTACCATCTTAAGCAACATAACTTGTTTGCTTACCCACCACCATCGCCAGTTCCCCTTTGCAGAAAACTTCTTGCAATCGCTGTGTATATTTACTGTCTCTGATTTCTTTCTTGTAATTCCTCTCTTTAAACTTACTCCATCCAACCTTTTGCCCCCACCACAGCAACAACACTGCTCCTACCAAAGTCCCCAAAGACCCACCCATTGCCACATGCAATTTTGCAATTCTTAGTCCCCATCTGAGAACAAAGGCACAACATAAGGGTGACTTAGCTGACAGGGCAAAGTAGAAAATGTCATTCTCAGTCCTTATCTTATTGGTCACACTCACAATCCCGTGTCCTTCACTTAAAATACTTCCAGAATCTGACCTGCTTCTCCCTATCTCTGCTGCTATCTCCTTGCCCATCAAATCATACCTCAATCACCTCAAAGTCCCCTGAAGGACTTTCGCCTTTGCCTGCCACAGTCTACAATCAAAGAGCACCCAGAGCAATCATTTTTAGACCTAAGCCCCTTCACGCCATTCTTCTGTTCAAAACATTCTAATATTTTACATTTCACTCAAATTGCAAGGCTGAGTCCTTGCAAAGGATAACGAGGCTTTCATGTCTGCCTTTATATCTCTGGACTCCTTCCTCAGTTCACTCTGCACTCCTTCCTCTGTTCACTCTGCACATCTGTCCTCACTGGTTCTGAGACGTGCCCTCACTGGACACCTGCTGACTAATTTCCCTAGCTCTTTCTACTCTCTGCGAACATCTCACCTAGGCAAGGATGCCTACTGCACTATTCACCACTGCAGCCTGACCCCGCCTGTGTTCCCGGTACTGCTGGTCTCTATCCTGCTCTAACCAGTTTTATTTTTCTAGGAGAAGTAAAGACCTCTAACATAGCACAAATATACCTACTATTACCTTTATTGTTTGCCATTTTTCTCCTTTCACTAGAATCCAAGCCCTGGGTAATCAAGGCTCTTTGCCATTCTGTGCACAGATATATCTCAAGCACCTACACAGTGCTGGAGGCCAGGAAGTGCCCGCACATTTGCTGAATTGAATTGGATTGGGTTGAATCCAATTGAATTAAACTGAAGTTTGTAAAACAAGAACAGTCATTAAAAAAATAAAAGAACAAACCAGAGAGCTTGGAAATTAAAACAGTAAAGGTTGAAATTTCAGGAAATGCCGTTCAAGGATGATTTCCAGAGGAGACAACACTGAATATGTAACCATGAGCTCGCAGAGCAAAGCAAGAAATTCTCCCAGCTGCAACACCAAAATTTTAAAAAGCAATGAAAGGATAGAAAGCATAAAAAATTAGATGGGATCTCGAAGTAAGATCCATAACTTCCAATGATGGATGAACAGGAATTCCAAAAAGAAAATAAGGGTGAGAAGATACTTGAAGAAATCATGGCCAAGAATATATCAAAAGTTAAGGAAGACAGAGCAGTGCGAAGACGAAGAGACGAGAATGACCCCTGGACCGACCAAAGCCTGCACACCTCTGCATCCCGCGCCCAGCGCCTGCGTCCCACCGCCGTTGCCACCATGCCAAAGAGGAAGACTGAAGAGGATGCTAAAGGAGATAAAGCCAAGGTGAAGGACAAACCAAAGAGAAGATCCACAAGGTTTTCTGCTAAACCTGCTCCTCCAAAGCCAGAGCCCAAGCCTAAAAAGGCCCCTGCAAATAAGGGAGAGAAGGTACCCAAAGGGGAAAAGGGAAAAGCTGATGCTGGTAAGAAAGGGAATAACCCTGCAGAAAATGGAGACACCAAAACAGACCAGGCACAGAAAGCTGAAGGTGCTGGAGATGCCAACACCTGGCATCTCCAGCATGTGAAGTGAAGTATGTGTATTTTTGATAACTGTGTACTTCTGGTGACTGTACAGTTTGAAATACTATTTTTTATCGTTTTATTAAAAGGCAGAATTTTGTTATACTTTTTTAAAAAGCTATGTTGTTACCACATAGAACACTTCATTATTTTTTGTGGGGAAAAGGGCTTATGTCACTAATAGAATGTCTCTGAAGCTGAATCGATGTGGGGAAAACACCTTTCCCTTCTGGTTTTGAGAGACTTCTTTCTGGCTCCCCGGAGGAGGGATTCTCTGACTTTGACACACATGGCCACCTTGGCATGAAAGCCTTGTGGTATGGAGAAACAAATTCATTTTTATGCCCTCTTCTCCCTTTCCATCTTTCAGCATAGACTTAACTCCCTTAAGACCAGTCTGTTAGGACCTGACCCCCAATAACTGGTTACCAGTGTGTCAATCAATCTGGACTTTCCAGTGATGCCACTAAGATGGCACTTGTCAAAAGAGCAGTGATTCCGTTTCTAGATTGTGGATCTTCAAATAAATTCTGCCATTTTCATTTCACTTCCTGAAAGTTAGGGTCGGCTCGTGAAAAGTTGTTAAACAACATGCTAAATGTGAAATGTCAACCCTCACTCTAAACTTTCCCTGTTCAGAGCATCAGAAGAAGACTTCACTGGGTTTTACAGTGACTTTCTGATTTTTGGTGGTCCACTGAAAAAGGGAGTTTGAAAGTAGTTTCATACTGTTAATGATTTTCTGACCATATCCTGGCTGAAATACCATGATTGTTTATGGAAAGTATTTTTAATAAAGTTGGATATAGTTTGGCTTGGAAAAAAAAAAGAAAGAAAGAAAGACAAGGGCCTCAACTTCTGACAGCCAGGATAAAAAGAAAAGTCTATTGCATATACATAACTTAAAAGAAGCTGGGAATAAATACGCTTAGGAAGACAAGGCTATTTCTTTTTTAATTCTAAAATTAGGTATTCAACCAAACACTTCTAAAAGAAAAGGCTTTTAAAGTATTTTTCTTAGTTACTCACTTTTAGCTGCAATGTGGGCTGTCCTCCAACCTTCTCACAATATAGACACATTTCTGGATTCCAGATTCCCAAATAAATGGGATCCCCTTTGCCTTGCTCAAGAGCCTCTGGATACTTGCATGTGACAGCAGCAACAATGACTATAAAGGTAAGAGAAGAGATGGTGGCAGTTTCCTTCTGAAGTCAGGGAAGATTATTTGATTTAGAAGGCAGTATCTGTAAGTGGGTCTGGAAGAGAGCTGAAGAGTGTAATGGCAGCTAGACCCATCAAATGGCCAACCCTCCTATTCATTCATTTATTTATTCATTCATTCACACCATGTGCCAATCACTTGCCCTAGTAAATGAGCAAACACAGACAGCTAAGCAAACAGCAGAGTCTGCTCCTGAGATTCTCATGCCTCTGCTTGAGCACATGGAGATGGGAAACTCCTACAGCAAGCAGCTCCTCTGATTCTTGGAGAGCTCGGTTCTTTTTGCAAGTTTTTCTCAATGTGATGCTGAAATCTGCCTTCCTGTGGTATTCACCCATTTAGTCATTTTAGGACCCCCTGAAGTCATGCAGAACAAGCTAAAGACAGGGCTTCAGGTGACTGAAAGCATCTTTCCTATTCCCCAGGAGGCTCCTCCGCCGTCTATGGCTTCTTCATCTTAGTGGAACACAAACTTCTCCCTGACTTCTCTTCCCAATTAGGTGTGAAATTCTCCCCGCTTCAGGTGGGCCCCATTGTAAAGTCACACTTTTACAAAAGGCTGGTGCCAGCTTTCCAGCCATGCCAGTGCAAATGGTGGTGCAGGCACAGGTGACCACTCACCTGGAGTCACACTGCTACTCCTTGGAACTGATACGAGGGTCTGACCCTGAAGGGTCCAAACTTGCTGATTTAAATCATTAACAGCTCCAGTCTTAGGTTGGATTACTAATTTTGGGATGGAGAAAAACAAACGAAGAAATATTATAATCAAGGCTGCTTTACTAGATCCAAGGAGAAAAGTATCTAACCCAGGTGCTTTTGTAAGGAAGGTGTAAGGTTTGCATCCCAACTGGCAGCATTCACATCACCCATCAGCCTAGCCTTTCTCTCTAGTGAAGTTGTGAGCTCTGTTGAGGAGGGCAAGGGCTACCGAGGGAAGTCACTGGTTTAAGAGGGCAAGCCATCAAGACAGAGGGCAATGAGCAGTCTCACAGAACCTGTGTGCCAAGGCCCAGATATCCTCTTTTGTGCTTGTTCTGTGCTTGGCTCGATGCTGAGAACTGGAGCTGGAGCAGTGACTAAGCAATAGCCCCCACCCTCCAGAAGCCCAGGGACCAGTGGTAGGTGGGCAGCACCATGTAGGAAGCTCAGTGCACTGAGAGGAGCAGAGAAGCCTGGGGCTTCCACAGGAGACAGCTGAGTGCAGAGGGCCTTGGCCTCCAGAGCCCCATCCCAATAGCACCTGTTTGTCGAGTGACCTCCCCTCCATCGTTACAGTGTCCTGGAGTGCCTCTCATAGCGCAGTTGTCTCAGCACCTGTGAGGCAGACGTAGGAGAGATGAACCATGGGAGATGTTTCCAAGACCTTCCAGGACACAAGCTCCTCGGGCCCTCATTCTAGACAGGGAGCTGGGAAACCTGGCCTGACACGAAGCTCTGGTCAGAAGTTCTGAGCCACAACTGGGACAAAACTTAAAGGAAACATCAGCAAAGGGAGAGGAGGTAGAATTTTCCTCCACTCGGAGATCCAGTTAGTATCATAGTGTCTCCCCTATGAGCTCAAAAGCCAAGCATAAAATTTTACCTCAAACAGCTCACAGGTACCTGATGCCCATGTCTCCTTTTCTCTGAAGCCTCTACCCCTCCATCAACATTGTTTTTGCCTAGGAGCAGGGGAGGGTCCCATGCCAGGGCTGCTCTGCCAGGATCCCAGCAACTCCCCAGTGAGAAGCAGCCCCACACAGGACAAGGCATAGAGCCAGCCTGAAGTGGCCTTTCTCTTCGTTGAGCCCCAAAGCACAGACAAGAGGAAAGGCTCCAGAGGGTGGGGGAGGAGCCAGCTATTAACTATACCTGGCAAAAAAGGGCCTTTATCTACAGTCCAGGGGACGGAATCGTGGCTCCAGCAGCTTCCAAGGGCAGTGGCAGGCTCTAACGGAGCCTGGGTTATTTATCTGAGCAGAGAGGGAGGCACCAGCTTCCTGGGTGGGGCATAAGAAATCACAGAAATAGCACAGGTATGACCCATCTGGGCTCCCTGAGAAATAAGTCTTGAGCCAACCCATACAAATTCGACCACAAGGAAATGAGATTGATGACAGATCCTAGGTTTCTCAGAAAGGGGAGACTAAGGGACTTCCCCGGAGTTCGCCTCTCCTGCCAAGTCATTCTGGGGCTAGGACTAGAAATGCCAGGCACCCTCATGTCAGGGAATCCATCTCCTGGGACTGGGAGCCTTGCCCTCTGCAGTCAGACTATAGGCATCCTGTGAGAGCAAAATTAGCCACACGTCTCAGATAAGAGCCCTATGGCATTTCTCGACTACCCTGCCTAAGGCTGCACATGAATTGAGAGCCAGGCAGTAGAGCTCCCCTACCTAACACTCTTTCAGCTCCATCAACATGGGGAGCCACAGGGACTATGTAGACTTGTCTTTTAACTGAGGAAAGCCTGGTCTCAGGTACCCCCAAAATGCGCTGGACTCCATAACTGCCTAAGGAAGTAAAGAGTTGGGCAGTGATTTCTCCCAAATCTGAGCCCCAGATGCCAGTTTCTCCCCCACCCTTTGCCCTAGTAATGCAGGACATTTCTAGATTCCTGATCAGTGGTAATGGTTATTTTTATATCCTGTTTATGCACCCCATCTTATCTGCTATAGTCAAGCCTAAAAAAATTGCTGAGGTACAAGTTAACTAGAGTGAAGTGAGTTTTAGGAGACAGACTTGAAGCACCAACAGCTTCAGGTTCACCTATCTATAAGGAAGAAAAGTACAGAGAATGAGACAGAATCTTCTAGATAAGCTCATTCATGAGCCCCTCTTTCCAGCCCTGGAAACATTCTCCGGACTCAACATCTCTTACTTTCCACCCCCATCTTCTGGTATTGGAAGAACACAGTCCTTTCCTGCTGTGGCCCCAATCCTATCACTTTTGGCTTATAGTGTGACCCTAGGAGAGGGTGTGGTAATGTCAGGTGCACCTTTGTTCAAAGTCAGCCTGAGCTACTGCCACCTCACTTGCGTCTCCTCTGCCCAGTTAATGATCCCCTCCACTATGCATCAGTCAACATATCCCCTTTCTTGGGATGCTCACCACAAAACAGCATGCAAAATCCCCATTATTTGACCCCCCAAATCCCTTAAGCCTGAGTTTCCAATGGAGAACCCTCTGAAAGCAGAACCCATGCTAGGAATTGCAAACAAAGGGAATTGAATAAAAAGACCTACGTACATGCATGTTGGAAGGCCAAAGAAGATTAAGGGATTGCTGTAGTATCCCAGATAATAACAACTACAGGGAGGAAACAAAAGGAAACAAAATAATCTAGGGTCTCAAAGGAGGGTTTTTGTAGGACTTATCTCCAGATATGAGTCAGGAATGGGAGATTCTCAGCCAAATGATGCTCAGACCTCTGAAAAGAGAGTGCAGTCTGGTGGATGCTTGGTTCTGGAGGGGAGGAGTCAACAAGAAGATGCGCAGAGGATCCAAGGAACACAACTCAAACAGCTGAATTTTCTTTGATTCGAAAGCCTGTGGGTATAGTCGGAACTTCCCATGCCCAGATGAAGGTTGCAAAAAACTATATAATAGGCTGACATGTGTCCTTTTCAGCCTCAGCCTTCTATTCCACTTGGTCCTGACCCTTCAACAGCTTGCAAGCACTCAGAGAATCCAGCCCTTCCTAGAATTCCCAGCACTCAGCATCCATCCTGAAGTCCC
This sequence comes from Saimiri boliviensis, assembly GCF_048565385.1. NCBI lineage: Eukaryota > Metazoa > Chordata > Mammalia > Primates > Cebidae > Saimiri > Saimiri boliviensis. Next base: position 49,827,640 of record NC_133449.1, on the reverse strand, counting down.
CAGTTTAATTGTTAGTGTGAATAAGTACCAGAAAAATTGCAGGGAAAAGGAGTGATGATGATAACAGGGGAGAACCAAATCACCACAGCTGATCAGTAAAGAGCAGAGAGCACATCTACTGAAGAAATGGCCCAGAACTTTTATCTAAAAGTGGAAGGGACAGATGTTATGATTACATGATACCCTGGCTGTACTTCAGAAAACCATCAATATTGATTCTGATTATAAAAAGTAAAGAACATACTGTTGCTACATTTTATTTATTATCATTGATTGTTTTATTTATTATCAATGATTTATTATCATGAGGAACAATGACAATGATGTTTATCAGTAAGTGTGGCTTGAATCTAATTACCATAAGTACTAACAAGGCCAAATTTCCTAGATATGAAAATGATTGTAAGAAAACACTTAGTCCAGATTCTAATTTCCAAGCTTTATGACACTGTCAATCTACATTCATGTGGTAATAAGCCCTGCTAGCTAGTTTGTTCTCTTAACATGTTCATGACCTTATTAAGTTGAGGGAACATCAGTGAAATGCAGGTAGGGTAAGAGAACTTGATTATTGACCACCACTGCAATCTCTATAATCTGTTGTTAGATGCTCAGTCTCTACAACACCTTATTCATGAAACCAGGCAGACAATCATAGCAAAGCAGAGGGAGCCATATGGAGTAGTAAAAGTTATCAATCCCTACCTTTGCCAACCATAAAAAACCAACTTAGTAGTAGAACTAAACTTAGAATCTATAATCCCAATTCCAAATCCAGACCTCTCTGCTGGAGTCATAGGTCTTCCTTGGAGGCTCTACAGGGGAACAAAGCCATGTGGCTTATGATCTCTCAAGGGTTCCCTACAAGTAGGCTGACAATCTGGCCTGAGGATTGCCACTGGAAAGAAGTTGGTGTTCACCTCCATTAAACTGGTGGGGCAACATGGTGTGTACCATGAACCACAGAGACCACTGTGGAGTAATTTGTACTCCAGCAGACTTGTGAAAATGCCAAGGAAACTCTTGGCATAGCCTCTGTCTAAAGCCTTTACCCAATGTAGATGAAATGATGTGCTTGGACATGGCTCAAAGCCTCTGCTCCTCCACATAGCCCAAGCCCATTGAAGACTTGCTTCCTGTGAGCTGATCCATTACATCTTCCTGAAGCTGGTTGCCACAAAACCCCAGACTTTAGCACATGAGCCAACATGCAATTTAACAGTTTCCTTTTCCTCATGTGCAAATGAAGGACAGAGTAACAAAAATAACCCCAAAGCTACTCATTAAAATGGCAGTAACAAATAGAAACATTAAAAGAGTTAAGAAAAAAGAACCAAACCATATAGGACTATTGTAAAGGTATATTTCTCTAAATTTAAAACAAATATTGGTTAAATTGCCATTTATGTGCAACAAAAACACAGAACTAAGGCAATAAAAAGCCTTGATCAGACAGCCCATAACGCAACACTTAAGGAAGGGGTCTACGTTCAATGCCTAGAGTTTCAAATTCCTGGACAAAGAGCCAAATGACAGAGAACTCTTAGCCTTCTTTGCCCCAAATAATACAAAATGCAAAATCCATGAAAAAAAAGGATGATAAATTGAATGTCACCCGCGTTTTAGAATTTTGGACAAAACACATCATGAAATGAATTTTAAAAGACAGACTACCCAAGAGAAAACATTTGCAACACATCTAACAAATAATATCCAAAGTTTGTAAATAATTCTTACTAAGCAGTACAAAAAGTGCAACTAATTCCACAGAAAAATGAGCAATTGTCATAAAAAGTATTTTACTGAGTAGAAAATATAAGTGTCCAATAAATGTAAGTAGTTATAGTAAACCACACTGGTAATTAGCAAGATGCAAATCAAAGCAATACTGCAATTCAGTTCCCACCCATCAGGAAGGCACAGATTGAAAAGATGGTAGGCAACAGTGTGAGGAAATAGATTCATTCACCACATGGATGGCTGCGTGAATCATTGCAGACTTTTTGGAAAGAAATTTTGCAGACGCCATTAAACATTTTAATGGGTGTGCCCTTGATCCCATACCTGTACTTATAAGAGTCTATCAATTAAGTTAGTTTCAGCTTTAAAACCTGAAAAATTCTACTCAAAGTGGCTAAAACAATAAAAATATTTACTAGGTTACATAATTTGAAGTCCAGAATTATTGATTATCAGAGTTGCTGATCTGATAATTCTATGAGATCAGCAAGGGTCAGCAGTTTTTTTTTAATTCTCTGGCCTTAAGTTTAATTCTTAAGGCCAGGTTTCTCCAAGGCCATAAGATGGCTGCCCATGTCAATCAAAACTGTGGGCTCAGTCATTCACATCTTGTAGAAAGAAAGGAATGTCTCTCCTACAACTATCAAAGTCTTTCTGGTCTGTTCGAGCCAACTTGAGAGTCATGCTGTGTCAATCGGGGTCCTAACAAAAAACAGATGACACGTTCGAATTTGGCAATTGGAGGTAAACGTAATGAAGGAATTATTTATAAAGATATGGATAGAGTACAGGAAAATCCCAGGGCATAGTACAGAACCTCAGGCTACTAGAAGTGGGTTGTACCTCTGGCCACCCCTAGGCCTGAAAAGACAGGAGGAGGAAATGGTTACTAGCACCGAGGGAGAGAGAGAGAGAGAGAACAGGGCCAGTTAATAGGAGCTGTGGCCTTCATCACGAAATAGCCTGCAGTGACCTCATGAGAAAGGAACCAGGGCACAGAGTCATGAATGGCTTAATGACGTTTCATAGTGCAAACATCATAGAGCATATTTACACAAATCTAGATAGCACCACCTACTACACTCCTAGGCTACATTGCATAGCCTGTTGCTCCTGTGCAAACCTGTACAGCATGATACTGAAGCAGGAAGGGCCGCAAGAAACAAACCTCTCAAATACCCAACTGGGAAGAAAGGAGTGATTTATTCAGCCAGGAGCAAGGCGGCATAGTTGCCTAACAGCCAAGCTTGAGCTCACAAAAAAGTCCCTGCCCTTTTAAAGGCGTACAACTCTAGAAATTACATGTGAAAGGGTCTTGGGCTTACAACTTTGGAAATTACATGTGAAAGGATCTTGGCCCATGAAGTAGGTGTGGGGTGGGAGTTTGATCCTGTTTAAGTAAAAACAATGCCTTCTGGAAAGATTCCTCCGCACCATGCCTGCGATCTATAGGGGGGCAATTAAAGTGGCACCTGGTCTGCCAGCCTTTACTTCTCCTATTGAAATGCAGTGTGGAAGTGAAGGGGGAGGTGGTCTTAGATGCTGAGGTCTCCTTCCTCAATACTATACTGAATATTTCAGGCAAATGTAACAGAACGGTAATGATTTCTGTATTTAAACATATCTAAACATAGAAAGAATATGGTAAAAGTGTGGCATTATAATCTTACGGAACCACCATCATCTATGCAGACTGAAATGGCATTATGTAGCAAACACCCTGTACTCTTTTTCTTCCTGATGTATAATAATGTATGTTTTGCCATCCTAAATGTCTCAAAATAGAGTCACCTGTGACAAGTGACTCAGCCTACAGTGAAATTGCTGATCCCTCAAAGTGATAAACGCACGCATCTGAGGGTAAATGTTACACCCACTGTGGTCAGGCACTCAGTCCAAGACTGAACAAAAAGCAAAGCCAAAGGCTGTGGGGATCATGGCTGTGTACACTCCTGTGGAGGGCCTTAAAAACCACAGAGAAACGGGCCATGGCAAGATACTTGTAGAAGCTCTGCTCATGAGAATTCCGAGTCCTCTTTTCTATCTGGCATCACCACCAGGAGGCCCATTGGGAAAAAAGCAGTGACAACCACCTCTCCCCAGTCCCCCTGCAAAAGATATTTGCATGATTGTTAGTGTATGGAAGCCTTGCAATAATCCATTAATTCCTAAGCATCTAATTGGCCAGTGAGTCACTGTGAAACTTCTTTTTCTCACTTCCACTCCCATTCCAGTTAGCACAAGTATGCTGACTTGAACCTGATATGACACTTGCCATTCTCCAAGTTCCTTTCAGTACTCCCCCTTGGCCAAACCCAGAAGCCAACGGCAACCAGAAACCAGAAAGCAAGGAAGCCCATGGATGCAGGTCAGCCTCCTGAGCAGACAGCCAGGAGGGAAGCCTGAGGAGCAGATTTGGAAGGGCAATTGGAAGTTACCCAGCATAGTCCATGCCTCTTGCCCCTCAGATCCATATTTCTTTTCTTCCTGAGTAGGAAATCTGTGTTCCCTCCCACAGGTGAAATTCCGAATCATCATGTTAGGTCAATGTAATCATACTCTGATGTGAAACTTCTTAAAGCCACTCCCAGTGTTACTCAAGTAAGGTGGTTAGAGGAAAAGGCAGGGATAGGGAAAAAACAGTTAAATAGTAAATCTTTACTCCTTGATTCTGTAGTTACTCACCAAAGACAAGTTTGGTAATCACAGCTGCCTTCTTCTACCACCCACCCCATGTTCCCCTTACCCTCTGGCAGCACCTCAGCTGGATGGTGTTCTTCACCTTACAGGCGAGTCAAGCCTCCATTTCTGTGCAATCCAGGTCCCAGCCAGTAAAGTGAACACTTTCTGCTGATTTATATGAAATCAAATACTGCACGCTCTCATTTATAAGTGGGAGCTAAACAATGGGTGCTATGGACATAAAGATGGGAATAATAGACACTGAAAATTCCACAATGGAGCAGGGTGGGAGAAGAAGAGCAAGAGCTGAAAAATCACCTGTTTGGTACAATGTTCACTGTTTGGGTGATGGGTACACCAGAAGCCCAAACCTCACCATTATGCGATATACCCATGTAACAAACCTTCACGTGTGCTCCTTGAATCTAAAATAAAATAACAAAAAAAAATTGAAAACAATTGTAATAATCTACTGGCATTCTCCACAAACCATGTAGTGTCTGCACCAGCAAAGAGGCAGATTCAGTGGGGATATGACATTAATACACTCACATCTTTCAAGTCTGTGGTGGGACACTAACCCTAGTCACTCTCCCACAGATGGAGTTTTGCTTTGGGTTTCTGGTTTATCATCTTGGCAGAGGGTAACGAGAAATTCTAGGGGCTTCCCCTTAATCCTCTCTCCATAACAACTTCCGCTTTCTAAGAAGGAACCCAATGTGGACATGCTGCCAATCACTAAACTTATATTGTCTCACTCTATATATTGAGCCCTCAAAAACAATCTCAGGCTGACTTTTCAGACAAAATCAGACCCAGAGTCTCTCTGTCTCCTGTGCTTTATCATCCTCTGCTGTGATTGATGGACCATTTTGGCATTTTTTTTTTTTTTTTTTTTTTGCCCCTGGAGATTTCCATCAATACAGAGCCAGTATCTGAAACCCCCAGATACTATTTCACTCTCCCAGTACACAGCCCTGATAAATGGCCATTAAGATGTCTGGGGAAGGCTTGGGGAAAGATTCTTACTGTATGCCAGTCACCATGTATTAGTCTGCTCAGGCTGCCATAACAAAATATCACAGGCTTGGTGGCTTAAAGAACAGAATTTCATTTCTCACCGTTTTGGAGGCTGGAAGTCCAAGATCAAGGTGTTGACAGGTTTGATATCTCCTAAGGGCTCTCTCCTTGGCTCACAGGCGGCCACCTTCTCTCTGTTCTCACATGACCCTGTGTACATCCCTGGTGTCTCTTCCTCACATTATTAGGTCATATTGGATTAGGGACCCACTCTTATGACCTCATTTTACCTTAATTACCTCTTGAAAGGCCCTATTTTCAAGTAGTCATATTAGGGGTTAGGGCATCAACATATGAATTAAGAGGGGGACACAATTCAGACCATAATATGCCACTATGCAAAGTTCCTCCTCAAACGAACCTGGCCTTCATCTTAGTCAAAGGAATCCATGGCTTTGATCTTCCTTAGACCTGGAAACTGGGTAAAAAGCCATAAATTTCCACTACAGCAATTTGAGTTTTCTGTATGCCACACCTGAAAACCTTCCTCCCATATGTGTTAAGCAGCCCCTTAGAAGCTTTTCCATGTATTTCCTTTCTACAGACCCCGAGATGAATTTTTCATTGCCACAGGGTCCTGAAGTTCAAAATACTCTGGTTAGTATCCTGCCCCTGTGGTTTACTGTGATCACTTCACTCACCTTGTTTATGATGAGAGGTGCCACCATCTGGCCTCTTCCACTCTGCAATCCTGTTCATTCCCGTCTGAGCTGAAAACCTGTTGCAGCACCCAGACTACCTCCAGCCTAGAGAGGGAAGCTAATAGTGAGCTCTCCCAGATGCTGGTGTGCCCCTCACCAATACACTTCTTCTTAGTCCCTTGGTCATCCTGAGGTGTGTGATTAATGGACACTGTGTGGATTGCACATAATAGATGTACTCCAACATCCTCATCACTGAGTTTCCTGTACAGAAATCACTCAAACTTAGCTACATGTGAAAATCACCTAAGGATATTCTTTTTTTTTTTTTTTTTTTCTGTTTTTTGAGATAGCATCTCACTCTGTCACCCAGGCAAGAGTGCAGTGGCACCATCTCAGCTCACTGCAACCTTTGCCTCCCAGATTCAAGAAATTCTCGGGCCTCAGCCTCTTGAGTAGCTGGGACTACAGGCACTCACCACCAGGTGCATGCCTGGCTAATTTTTTATGTATTTTTAGTAGAGACAGGATTTCACCATGTTAGCCAGGATGGTCTCCATCTCCTAACCTTGTGATCCACCTGCCTCGGCCTCCAAACATGCTGAGATTACAGGTGTGAGCCACCATGCCTGGCCACCTAAGGATATTCTTTAAAACCCTCTGTCTACATAGCAACACAAACCACTTAAATAAGGATCTCCAAGGGATCACTCAAGCATCAGTGGTTTTTTTAAAACTCCAAGTTTAAGAATCATTACATTATGTCAAAGAAATGATGGTATTTCAGACTTACTGGCTGTAAACCACCATATCTAAGCTTCCATTAGTCAACCTAGCAGGCAATTAACTAACATCACCTCCAGGCACTCAAATCAATTCATTGCATCCCAAATCCTACATGGGCCCACCCCTGTTGACAAATTCAGCCCAATCTTGGTCGAATACATTTACAATGTATTTCCACGAACACCACCCAGCTGGCAAGTTTCTTTACCTTTTTGGAGTTTAGGCCATTTCCTTTCACAGCAGCCTTGTAAATTCCCTGTCAGTGCTCTATGGGGGTCATGAGGAGATGTCATATTAGCCTGTGGGCAACTTGGCTCAGGTGCAGACACTGAAATGCTTCACATACAGTGGGAAAGGAGAATGATTGTCTACCTCGGTTGTCAACGGAGCCTCAAGGGCACATGGAGGTTTAAAGTTTTCCATTCATATGTGTCTGATCAAATGTCCACATATGGTGTCTCAGAGTCGATGCATTCCCCATCAGTGCCCTGACTTCAGCATAACAGACCTAGGTTAAGTGATTAATCAGTCCTGCACAACTGTAGCACTTAGCAGGAAGCACTAAGCGTCATTTTCATTTATTTCTTCCCTGAAACTGCAAGAAATGAGGGATTCCTCCTGCCATGAAGGCTTACTGATTGTCCACTTTGTTCTCAATGAGATAGTCACAGTTTTCAATTTGTCTTTCTCTCCTGCATGACTTCAAACTTGTCCAAAGAAGCCAGCTGGCTCCATCATCTATAATATCACCATTGTCACCAGAGCACTTGGCTTCCTGTTGCCCTGCAATCCACCTGCACTTTATCTCATGCCACCATGATAATGTAGTGTTTTTACATTCAGCTATAAGAAATGTCACATTCATTTACCTATCAAATTAAATCTGCTCACTCAGTTCCCCACAGTGACTGACCTATAAAAGGGAAGGTCAATTTCAGTCATCACTGGCGTTCTCTCTACCACTAGAAAACTGAGGAAGGGTCTGGAGTCCACAGTGGTTAACATCATTGCCTTTATTTTTCCTCCTACACAAATTCACAAAGAGAGGTCCTCACCTTTGCTCTCAAGACTAGAGGGTTGGGTTCCAACCTTGAAGGCCAATGCTCCCCCAATTTTTCACATTGTTTCAACATGGGGACAAACTGGAGGGGATTCAATAATGGCAGTATAAGTTTTGCGGGAAACAAAGTATTATGAAAGCACTAAACATTTAATTTATATAAATATTCCAAATACTTTTCTAAATTTTCAATGAGAAACTTGAGCTAGCTTCTCTGAGATATTTATTTTAAAACAGATTTTACACTAAGAATGCCTAATCAAGACTTTTAAACAATGATCTATCTCATCAAATTCTTGGATGCCACCATCAATGAGAAACTTTGTTCACACAAGTAAATGGTAGCAAATGGCAGAGTGTTTGTCATTTTTTTCTTGATAAAATCTGTCTTGCAACTACTCTGGATGGTTTGATACATTTAAATTGTGCTTCCAAGGTACAGTTATCCTTTGAATCTATACCTCTTTCCTTTCTTTTATTGAAATATATAATGTTACACTTTCCTGTCATTGCAGCCACATAATTAGTACACAGATCCCAATATAATTGTAATATTTTATTCATTTCAGAGTTTCAATATTTTGTCACTTTCAATACTTCATATGCAGGAGTTTTATTTGATACTTCCTTACAGAATAAATGATGTGCTTCCAAGAATTTCTTTTCAATAATTCTAATCGGTGTTATTAACTGAGTAATGCTAATATCTGTTTATTCATAAATTCACAGGAAATGCTTTTTTACTTCTTAGTCGTTAGAATTCTATTGCTTGCATCTTTCATGATGGCTTTCTGTCCAATAGCACTATTGCAAAATGGCACCATTTTCTTGTTCCTTTGCTTCACTGGTCCCAAGCATGGTACCAACAACTACCACACAGACTGGTAACTGAGCGATTTTGTCATGTGCCTTTAGCTATTAATGGTAGCACTCCATAACCAGCATCTTAAGCTCAATTTCTTGAAAGAAATGTGTTTCTTATTTTGTACTTGCAGGTATGTTTTAAACTTATAATCTTCTTATTCATACTTTAAAATTAAAATAGAATAATAGAACCCAGAGAAGGAAAAAAATACCCTCTAGTCTATACTAATATAAATAAATAGTTAAATAAATAAACGGTGGGGGGAGAAATAGCTCCTCTTTACAGAAAATGAATGAAGAAGGAATTTGGGAAATACAGAGTTACCGTTAAGCAACCACAGTAATAATCATTACAGGAAATATCTAACAATAAATTCCAAAACCAGTAGGCAAAAGTTTGAGGAGATACAGAATATTAACATAGTCTCAAAATATCTCATGATATTTATAAATTACAAAAGGAAAAAGAACAACTGTATAGTGAAGAAACTCAGCAGATACCACCTTAACCAAGTGAGCAAGGTTAACATCACCAGTAATATGGCTTGTTGACATACTGTACCCAGTCTGGTATGCTGATAAGGACACATGACTTCTGCAGTATTCTTACCAAAAACAGAATCCTAATGCAATTAAGGATAACATCAGACAAACCTGTTTTGAGAAACATTCTATAAAACAACTAGCCAATACTTTCAAAATTGCCAAGGTCATAAAGACAAACCAGGCGACGGTCACAGACTGGCAGAGACTAAGGAGATACAACAACTAAATGCATGAATGGAACCATGGGAGCCTTGATTGGATCCTGAAACAGAAAAAAAGGCATTAGGAAGAAAAACTAGTGAAATTCAAACACATTCTATAGTTTAACTAATACTATTGCACCAGTATTATTTTCCTGGATTAGATCACTATACTATGGTTAAGTTTTTAACATTAAAGGAATCTGGGTGAATGGTATATTCACTGAGAATGCCACTGTTCATTCAATTTTCTCATTAACTACTATTTCAAAATAAAGTTTTAAAAAAAGAAAACATAATGAATGTATTATAGTAAACTGCTAGAGTTGGTTTGGCAAGTTGATTGTTTTATTAATTTTGCATGCAAATAAGATATTTATGATAAAGAAGAGAAGAATTTCAGGATAAGTAGATCCAAACTGAGAAATTCTTTAGTGTATCACCTAATTGGTGATTTACATTTTTAATTTCTTCTTGTTTTTCTCCAAGTAAAACAAACAGTGGTCACCTTATAAATCTGAGACTCCCCAGCTTTAATCAAAAGTTATCTATTATACTGGCCAGAAAATAAATATCCATAAAACAATATGTCTATGTACATATAAAGTATATAAAGGCCTTTATGGCTTCAGATAATTCCTAAAAATTTAGATTTTCTCTATTCTTAGGGATGTTTCAAAGCAAATCACATAAAATATTTGAAAAACAAAGTGTAATAACAAATGTGTTTCATTCAACAATAGAATTTCTGAACTATTCACAAGTTAAATACAATAAGATTTTGGACAATGTTTAAAAAAATAAACAATATTCTGAAGCCCTAAGCCTATCAGTACCCCCCTTAATGAATTGATTTAATTAATATGTCTCTCTATCTACTCTTTTTTTCCAAAATTGACAGCTTTTTGGAGATCTTTAGAATAAGTTTATTGAGTTTCTTAAACAATTCAACTGGAATTTGTACTGGGATCATATTAAACTTATAAATTAATTTGGGAGTAATATGAGCACTTGATGATACAGTTGGCCATCTGTATTCATGGGTTTCACATCCGTGGATTCAACTAACTGTGGATGAAAAGTATTTGGAAAAAAAAGAATGGCTGCATCAGTACTGAACAAGTATGTGCTTTTTATTCTTGTCACTATTCCTTAAACAATACAATATAACAACTATTTACATAGAATTTATACTATATTAGGTATTATAAGTAATCTAGAGATGATTTGAAGTACATAGGAGGATGTGCATAGGTTACATGCAAATACCATGCCACTTTATATAAGGGCCTTGAACATTCTCAGACTTTGGTATCCATAGCAGTCCTGGGATCAATCCTCCTGCAACATTTCCATTTGTTCAGATTCTCTTCTATATCATTTTTATATCAGAAAATCTATATAAGAGTTTTTAATGTGTTCATTTAGGTTTTGTGTATTCTTGGTTGTTAATCCCTAGATATATGCAGTATTTATTGCTATATGAGTAGTATTTCTTTATCATGTATTCTAGTTGGTTACTGCTGACAGAGAGAAATGTTGCTGGTGTTTCTAAGTTACCTTGCTTCTAACAACCTTGCTGAATTCTTATTAGTTCTAATAGTTAATCTTTCTTTGTTCTGATAATATAATGTGCAAATTATGATCATTTTGTATCTTTCTTTCCAGTGTTTATATCTCTCAGTCCTCTTTATCCCAAAGTATTTTCCACGATCTCCACTACAACATTAAATAGTAATGAGAACTTACTGATCTTAAAGAGAATAAACTTAAATTTTCTCTGTTAGGTTTTATGGTTGATATATATTTGTGACCTGTAGCCTTTCACATGTTAAAGAAATACTTTTTTACTACTAGTCTTAATTTTTAAAAATTGTCATAAATAGACATTAAATATTATCAAATGCTTCTTATGCATGTATGGAGATAGCCGTATGGCTTTTTACTTATTCATTAATGGAATGAATTAGGGACCAATTTTCTAAATGCCAAACCTTCCTTGTATTTGTAGGGTAAATACAAATCCTACAGGATCACAAAAATACTTTTAATATGCTGTTAGATTTGAAGAGCTAACACTTTATTTAGAACATCTTTAGGCACATCCGTAAGTGAAATAGTACTATATTGTCTATTACTGTTATCTTTTTCTGGTTCTGAAATCAAAATTATACTCACCTCATACAGTAAGTTGAGCAACTTTTGTTCTTTTCTTTCTGAAACAATTTGTGTTGTTGTTGAAAGCTTGATAATAATCATCTGCAAAATTATCCCATCTAGGGCTTTTAGGAAAAGGAGACTCTAGAATGCCATTTCCATTTCTTTGATGTGTACCAGCCTCTTTCATTTAGGCTTTCAAATGACTGAGAGCATTTTTTCACTATACTCTTGTTTTTTTGTGTGTGTTGGTGTTTTGTTTTGTTTTGATTCTCCTCTCTCAGTCTCCCGAGTAACTGGGATTACAGGTGCACACTGCCACGTCCAGCTAATTTTTTGTATTTTAGTAGAGACAGGGTTGCACTGTGTTGCCCAGGCTGATCTCAAACTCCTGAGCTCAGGCAATCCACCTGCCTCAGCCTCCCAAAGTGCTGGGATCACAGGCATGATCCATTGCACCCAGCCTGTTTTTAAATATCTATTGATTCTGTGGTCTTGCCAGTGCCCTAATGTCAAACAGAACATTTGAATAAATGGCTCTTTTCCTAAAGACACCCACCTTTTCTTCACTAAATAACTCTAATATGGGTCCAACAAGGGTTGACCCAGAGATAAAACTAAGTGAAAAACTGTACAGCATGTTCAAAGTCACTCCTCTGATTCAAAAATGTTGCTATTGCTAATGAGGTAACCTCCCCAACCCATGTATTTTCTTCAATTTCACTGACTGCTCTCCTGAAAATAGACTTCTAGTGAACTCACACTACTACTTGGTCATATGTAGCTAGAAATGCCTGAATCTCAGGTTAGATTCTAATTAGAAGCCCCAGCACTATCCACATTTTAGAATTGAACAAATGGGACTGCAAAAAGTTTATCGCTGTCAGGCAAACTTTCCACTTTTCCTAGTTCCTGATTCTTTCCTTGACCCAGGAAATGGGACCCTGAGAGACAAGTTTCTAGAAGGGCATTGCATATTTAAAGACTTAGAAGGAGCAGAAAGCTGGATCGAATCTTCTAATCATACAACAAACCAGGGACTTAACCTGGCTGGCTCAGTTCATTTTGAAACCATTCAAAAAGGAAGAATTTGGGGACAGTAAAAGTCAATGTGAAGCCATTATTTCTGAGATGAAATTCATTTCAATTTAATATGTACCAGTACCTCTCTTATCTTACTCAGATTAATTATGTCTGTTCATTCCATCATTCATACATATTTCCACTGGAATGATCTAATACATTGCTACTCAAAAGTGTGGTCCATGTGTTAGAAGTGCAGAATGTCAAGCCCTACCCCAGACCTACTGAATCAGAATCTGCATGCATTTTTAATAAGACTCCTAGATGATTTATACATAGAGTTTTTAGAAGCACTGCTGTAGAACCCATTTTAATCCATGAGTTGCTATGAAAGAAACTTATTCAGGTGTCCATACATACTTTGTGCAGAGGGCAAGTCTGCACACAGAGACATTTTCCTGGAAGACGAAGGCAGTCTCAGGCATGGGAAGCTGACTCACATTGTTCCACATCACTGCTGCTAATCTCTCTGCACTATTTCCCCAAATCCCAACTTAGGAAACAAGAATGAAACCCTCTAGAAGTCACTTTACTCCTCTGTGCTTTGGTTTATTTACCTGTAGCTGAGGAAACTGGAGCTGCTCATCTCTGTAATCACTTAGAGCTCAAACTGTCAATGATTCTAAACAACCATGATGCAACTCAATGACTCCCAGCTCTCAGTAACTGCCACTTTGATTTTAGTCTTCATCAACAGAGATGAAGGTTGTGATATAAGCAGCCATCACTCCATTTTACCATTCTGGTCCACTATATTTAGCCCCCAGTATTGTTTAAGTTTCTGCTACAATAATGCTACATAATAAACCCCAAACATTAGAGACTTACACTTGTTTATTTCACTCTCAGATCTGTGGGTAGCTGCAGTTCAACTGACCTCGTCCAGGCTCTGCTGTCCTTCAGGCTTTGAGTCAAGTTCATTATTCTCCATGTTTGTATCCTAGGACACAGGCTAAAGGTACAGTCCAGGTTATTCTTTCTTCAGGGCCAAGGGAAAGAGTTCTGAGGGGGCTGGCATAGGCTCGCCGTGGTTCACAAGGCCTTAGCTTGGGACTGGCTCCCAGTCATTTCTGCCCACATTCCCTTGGCAAGAATGTCACATGACTAAGCCCAAAGTCAAAAGGACAGGAAACTTCAGCCCATCAATGGGGAAGAGAAGCCATGACAAGAGCAAAAGAGAAGGAATCTTCATAGGCAAATAATGCAATCTACCCATTCCGACACTCTATACACACACACACACACACACACACACACACACACACACACACACACACAGAGGACATAGTCATAAAGTAAACTAAGGAGCCATCAGGAACCACCTAATATCCTTGTGGGCTTCAGTACTTATATAGACACAAAATGGGGATACAGCTGGGAACACAGGCCAACTCAAATGTGAGAATCAGATTATTTCTGGACAGCCTGGTCCAGCTATCTGTGGACTCACTAAAAGCCTTCTCCAGAAGGATCTGAAGAGCCTTCCAAGAGAGAAATCACTCTAAGGGAAGACAAAACAAGGCTTGGTGAGGTTAATCCAGTGACAGCATATCAGTTATTAAATAAAGGAAGGGATTTTTGAGTTTACTATGATCTCTGTGACTTGGATTTGCCTCCTGGAGCAGCTCCCACTGACCTCCCATCTGGGCATCCCTTTCCAACTACACCCTGGCCACCGTGCAAGGTGGTAATGTGAAGACTCATGTGCCTCTGGCCTCATAGCTGGCCAGCCTCTGCAGAGCAGCAGCAGCAGCAGCCTCAGCAAGAGCAGAGGAACAGCAGGAGTGGACTCGTTGTGAGTCTATGTCCACACTCAAAGAGGGAGCACCTTACAGGGCTGAAAGGCAATGCCATCTGTAACCCATAGGCTGGTGAGACCTGACACAGAATTTATTTTGTTTAAAGTCATGACTGTAAAGCACAATGTGTATGTATGTAAAGACAGGGGTTAGGCTCAAATGACGTTTGTGGGACAATGGCAGTGACACTGACTAAGGATGGAGGTAGACCACAGGTTTCGGAGCCATCTATGAACTGTTGTCGGCCAGCAGAACTCCACAGCCTGCTTCAGAGCCCTTGGAAGGATATTCTGGAAATAAAACAACTTACTCTTACACTCAAATATTTCCTGAATGCCTCCCATGACCCAGGAGCTAGATTCGACAATGAGAACTAAGCTTTAGTGGAGCTGTCCAGAGATGTTGATTTCCTTGATGCCACTGGAGAATCTGGAAATAAAAGTACCTAGAACATGCCCTTTAATCCTCTTCCATGGGCTTTCAAAAGTTGCTAAAAAGAAAGTCAGGCAGCATCAGAATGACCCTTGGCACCCTACCCAGGAGGTGACTCAGACAGTAGGGCAGGCAGTGGGAGAGCCTCATCAACCCTGTGTGAAAACCATTTAGGCCATGTGGGATCTGTCAGTTCAATGAGGATTACAGACCAGAGGGTGAACCTAGAACATCAGTAGGTAAAGCAAGGAACAGAAAGAGGCAATTGCCCAGAGGTAACTTTTCTTATTTCAACCTTTTTTGTAATTATGGTAAAACCTGAGAGGGCAGAGTCAAGATTTAGCCACACACTAGCTGTGAAACTTTAGAGACAGATGTCACTTAGCCCCTCTGAGGTCTTGTCTTAGTTTAGATCCTGGGCGTGGTCCACACAAGGACCTTGCTGCCATTTTCCATATGCTACAGGGTTGCATCTGACTCCTTGTAGGGGTCAGCTGGATCCAAGTTTGTTGGAGAACCTGATATCGGTTTCTCCTACACAATATTCATCCCAGATTTTATGTCTCAAATACTATGCAAGTCTTTGTTTCTTTTCAATCAGAGAAAACAAAGGCAGGCCAGCCTGCAATGACATGCCAATGACATGGAGATGATACATACATGGAACACTTTGAGAAGTAGAGAGTTCAAAACTAGAATGAGCTCTCCACCCCACCCATCTCCAGAAGGGCTCAATACTCTAGGATACCCAAATTACAATCAGTGTTGTGTGTGATCTCTAGTTTTGATGTCTCATAAGCAGGCTGGCCTCTACTGCAGGGACCACAATGAACCAGCAGGGCAAGGCCACAGACTCAAAGGAAGGGACACGGCCCACCTCCTCAGCTTGCTGTGCCCTGCGTGCTCGACGCTCCTTCTGTTAAGGCGCTTCCCACCCTGTGCTGTTACTCTCTTCTACATTCAGGCCCAGGCTTGAGCAGCCCTGTCTCCACATCGCCTGGTATGTACCGGAGCATCCAAAGGGGTCTGCAAGAAATGAAACCTTGGAATCAGGCACTTCTGTCTGGATTTGAACTCTGGGTTTGATTCTTTTTTTTTTTTTTTTTTTTTTTTTTGACAAGGAGTTTAGCTCGTGTTGCCCAGGACAGAATGCAATGGCACAATCTCGGCTCACCGCAACTTCTGCCTCCCAGGTTTAAGCACTTCTCCTGCCTCAGCCTCCCCAGTAGCTGGGATTACAGGCATGCACCACCATGCCCAGCATTTTTTTTTTTTTTTTTTGTAGATATGGGGTTTCTCCACATTGATCAGGCTGGTCTCAAACTCCTGACCTCAGGTCAACTGTTCACCTTGGCCATCCAAAATGCTGGGATTACAGGTGTGCCTGGCTCGGATCTGATTCTTATGGGTCCTATGACCTTGAGCAGATTACTAAACCTCTCTTGAGTTCCAACTTTCTTATCTGTAAAATGGTGACGATGCCTGTCTCAACACATTACTACAGATGTGATCTTGTAGTATAAGGAAAATGGCAGCAAGGTCCTCAGCACAGGATAGGGGCTCAGGCTGTGTTTTTCCCCAGCAACAGCTGCTGGTGAGAGAGTAGAACATCTTTTCCAGTTGCCCCATGGAAGTTCTTAGTGCTTTCTCCGGAGGAGTCAGGGCCCCTGCTCACCTGACAGCTTGCTTTTCTTAGCCTTCTTTGCATCCGTGTAGATGAGAGGGAAACAGTTACAGGACTGACCAGCCACAGACAAGGCCTCCTGCCTCTGGGACTCAGTTGGGAAGAGACTGGGACAGGAAAGCTTTGGGGCCGAGTCCCCCAGGATGTCATTCTCCTCTCTAACCACCAGCACAGCTCTCTCCACAGAGCCTCCTGCCTGGTGACCGGCCCCAAATCGCAAGGATTCCAGGTCAGTTTGAAAATTGCCCCACCTACTGGTAATACAGACATTAGCATCATCCACAGTCTCTAAACAGCTGTGCTTAGAACTGTGTTCTCAAACTTCTAAGATTCCAAGCCCTTTGAGCATATAATCAACAAATACTTTTGAACACCTGCTATGTGCCAAGTACTATTATTGGTGCTAGAAATACACTACAAAAAGAAATATTCTGGTGTTGAACAATGAGAACACATGGGCACAGGGAGGGGAACATCACACACTGGGGTAGGATGGGGGGTGGGGGGCTAGGGGAGGGACAGCAGGGGCCAGGGAGGTTGGGGAGGGATAACACTGGGAGAAATGCCCAATGTAGGTGACAGGGGGATGGAGACAGCAGACCACCATGGCCTGTGTGTACCTGTGCAACAATCCGGCAAGATCTGCACATGTGCCCCAGAACTTCAAGTACAATTTAAAAAAAAAAAAATTCCTTCCAGAGATTACATGCGTATGGATAGGAAGTAAACAAAAAAAGTAAAATTAAAACTAGAAAATAATTAACGTATTTCATTTGAAAATAACAAGTGCTTTGAGAAGAAAGGAGTGGAGAAGGATAAGAAGGCTAGGGTGGGGTGCACACTCTCAAATCTCAAAGAGGTGGTGTGAGGAGACCTCCCTAGAAGGTGATATTTAAGCAAAGACTAAAAGGAGACGAGGGAGAAAAATCATGTGAACACTAGGAGAAGTGCATTTCAGACAGAGAAAAGAGCAGATGCACAGGTCCTAAAGCAGTAGCTCGCCCAGTGTGGACAGCAGGTGAGGTACCCACTGCCCACACCATCTTCAAGGGAGAGCTCCTGCCTAGTCACTGGAGCATCAGGGTCAGTAGACGTTCTCCAGCTGTCAGCTCCCTTGAGATCAGCTTCCGCCGCAGACAGCACCCTCCTTCCTGGGGCTGCCCACAGTCTGTGCTTGAGCAAGGTGGAGCATCTAAGATCTGGCTATTTGAGCCTGGTGTGGAATATTCTGATGGACAGTTCCCATTCCAGAATGTCTGCTGGGCTTGAATGGCAATAGAGCTGCTTCTTCCAGTCCTGCTTCCTCCCCGTCCCTGAGGTAGTTGGTCCTTAATAAATGTCTTTCACCTGCAAAACTTGGGTTTGCCCTTAGAGTAGAAGTCAGATATAAGAGAGAAGTGGATGATTTCAAGGGTTCTGGTTTCTAAGCAACTGTAAGGATGGAGGTGGCATTTAAGAAGATGGGGATGAGAGCAGGTAGAGCAGGTTGGTGGCTTGGGGCGGGCTTGGCTTGTGATGTCTGGTGGGCATGCAAGCAGAGCTGGTGTGTAGGCCTTTAGCTATGCACAAGGGGCCCTTAGCTACGCAAGTCTGGAATTCTGGGGAGATGTCCAAACCAGAGACACAGGCTTAGGGTCATCTGCAAGTTGTGCTGGTTATTTTTCTGTTGGCTCCAGCTTACCCTGGTCCTACTTAAACTGCTCTGTACCATATCACTGGAAGCCGGCCAAACTCTTCCCAAACTCTCCTGCCTCCCATACCACCTTTTTGAAATTTGAGAGTATGTACCCCTACCCTAGCTTTCTTGTTCCTCTTCACTAATTTCTTCCCAAAGAACTTATTACCTTCAAACAAACTGCATTAGTTGCTTTCTAGTTTTTGTTTTGTTCTGTTTTTGTTTTGCCTCCAGTAGAACTTGCCATTGTGAGACTACCTGAGGTAAATAAGACACCGTTCTGGTTTAAGTACTGGCCATGGTGGCCCCTCGTTAGCAGCTCCAGGACCAGGTTCAGAGAGTTGGAAGGGAAGCGCCTTCCCCATCTTCTTTCCAACACCCTAAATTCCCTGCAGTAAAGACGTCCCAGCATAAAACACTACTATAGTTCAATGTGTCCCTCCAAAAGTCATGTTGAAACCTAATCCCCAATGCAAAAATATTAAGAAGTAGAGCCTTTAGGCAGTGATTAGGTAAATGGGATCAGTGCTTGTATAAAAGGGATTAGGGCACTGACAGCATCCCTTTTGCCCTCTCACCAACATGAGGACACAGCAAGAAGGTACCATCTTGGAAGCAAAGAGTAAGTCTTCATTGGACACTGGATCTGCTGGCACCTTGATCTTGGACTTTCTCTATAACAGTGAGAAATAAATGTTTATCACTTAGAAATTACCCACACTGAAGTATTTTGTTTTAGCAGACCCAATGAACTAAGATAAGTGCCTAGAGTGGTTTCTGTATTATTGGCTGCATGCTAATACAAGGGTGGTCAGTAAAACCACGTGATAGTCTGCCCCTGCCCATCACACTATTTTGATATAACATGTTTAGTAATTGGTTTCCCTTCTGCATTTTGCCCTACTTTTCAAACTAGAAACAAGGAGATTAAAGTTATCTTCTGAAGAGAAGGAGCTTGGGTGAGAAATGTGGAGGGAAACTGGGAGGCTGAGCTTAGACCCTGTAGGTTCCTGCAGCAGATGGCATTTTCCAAGGATGGCTGAAACAATGTCTTTATCCCACATGTTCTTCTGTGGTATGACCTTGCCTTACCCTCTTCAAGATCTGGAGTCCTCTTTCTCCATCCCCTTTCATGTAGGCAGGCTCTGTGACTGTTCTGATCAGCGGAATATGGTGGAATTCTCTTATATTCTGGCCTTTTTGCTTCTATTTCTTCCCTCTTAGAATCTAGCCACTGCGTAAAAATCACAAATACCCTGGTAATTGAGGCTACCAGATAATGAGCAGCCCAAGTCACCTGGAGAGAGGCCAAGCATCACTGAAGCACCAGCCAGGAAAGGAAGAAAAGCGTCCTGGATATCCCACCCAGCAGAGCCTTCGGGAGACACTGCCCTCCTGCCATCAAACCGCAAGTGCATAAGACTCCAAGTTGCACCATCCCAATGAGCCAAATCAACCTGCAGAAAGAAACATGAGAAATGGTGCTATGTTTTGTGATTTATGCCAGTGAGTTCTGAAGTGCTTTGATATGCAGTAAGAGGTAGCCAGAAGAGATCATGTCTCAGGATACTCTTCACAGCTCCAGCATTGTTCTGGTCTAATTTCCCTGAATTGCTGATGAAACAAATGACAACCAATTGGGAGATTATGAGTATCACTGGAAATTAATGAAAAATTGTAGATGTTTCAGCTAGTTGAGTGGAGCCCTAAGGAGTCAAATCAAAAATGAAGAATGGTCCCTGCTGGCAGGAACAGAAACAGCAGTAGAAGGGAGCGAATGTTCCGGGAAATAGAGTCAACCACCAGTGGCTCACTAGCACCGAAGCATCCAATTACAAGCACTCAGCGCACAGCCCACAGACCACAGCCCACCTGCACGCAAGCATCCTATCTGCAAGCATTCAGCCTAAGCAACCTAACGTCATAAAACTCCCCTCCAGCCCCTGCCTCTTTGCAGACAGCCTTCTCTCTGCTGTATTGTCCATTGCTCCCTTGCAACGTATCTCTCCTTATCTCTAAATAAGTCTGCCTTTCTAAATTCATTATTGTCTTGATAAATTCCTTTATCACCATATGCTGGCCTCACACAGCCTTTAACCACGTCAAGTTGCATCCCCAAAGATATTTAACCTGAGGAAACAACTGCCACAAGGTGGCGCCACATTACAGCAAGGGAACAGACGGATTTGCCTTGCCAAGTGGTCCCCAGAATTGCTCACAGGCCAGCAGCAGGTGCTCACCAGGTCCTTTTATTAACCTCCTAATAACACAATTCTACACTTTATACTAATGAAGTTTGGGGCCCAATTAATTGCCTAATTTGGGATTTTAAATATTAAACTATTGAGACTAGAAAAGATCCCTAAGGAGGTAGATATTGATTAAGGAAAGAGAAGGGCCTTCAGCACATGCTAATTCTTAAAGCAGGGTTCCTTGATCTTGGCACTGTGGACATTATGAGCTGAACAATTCTGTGTTACAGGGACTGTCCTGGGCACTAGCAGCATCTCTAGCCTCTCCCCACTAGATGCCAGTAACAACACCCTCAAACAAAACCAGACATCTCCAGACATTGCCAAATGTCCCCTGAGGAGCAAAACCACCCATGGTGGAGAAGCAATCATTCAGAGGACAGAGGATTCAGCAAAATCAGCAGCCAAAGGGGAGGAAATCAGAGAGTGCAGATAGCGGAGCCAAGGGAGGAAAGGTCCCAAGGAAGAGAGAGTGATCAATTACATCCAATTGCAAGTGCCTAAAGGTAGGATGGCTGCACGTCTGCTTTCCTAAAACAGTTCCAATTTGTATCTATTGTCCAGGTACAACTACTATGCTTCCTTTCATTTATTAGGAGTGTTGCAGTTTGGATCATTTATGTGCTCACATGAGTCAAATAAGAGGAGAGCAGAGACAAACAGCACTGGGTTTGGCCACATGGAGGCTGGTGATAACCTCAGCAAGGGCAATTTAGGTGCAGTGGTGGGGACTATAGCCACACTGGCATGTGCTGTGGGAGTGACTTTAAAACAGAATAGGAAACATTACAGAAAGTGGGTCTGTATAACACTTCCCATGGGTTTTGCTATACTTACAGATAGAGCAACATGGAAGAGAGATGGAGAGTGTGGTGGAGATGGGAGGGAGAGCTGAATGCTTGTGCCAGTATAACTGGTCCACTGGAGAGGAACCGTGATGATGCAGGAGCATGAGGGGACTTGCTGAAGGCAGGCTCACCCTGAGCAGGTGGGAGGGTACAGGATGAGTGCATAAGTAAAAGGGACTTGGATGGGGCATAGTCAGCTCACCCCAAGGGACAGTAGGAAAGGCCAAGGGTGGGGGTGCCATGCTGCCAGATGGGCAGAGTGGTGGCAGCACATGGGATTTGCTTCTGGTTGCTTCTGTGTTTCAAGTGAAATAGGAAACAAGGTCATCAGCTGAAAGCAATGTGGAGGTGTTGGAGGTTAGCAGGGAGAGAAGGTGTGAGACACTCACCTAGGGACCCAGAAGACTGAAGGAACTAAGGAAAATGCATAATGCATTGCCAGGCAGCACCAGGGCATATGCAAGTCTGGAGACTGGAAAAGCATATTGACACAATGCCCTGTGGATGCGTGTGTGTGGATTTTTCCAACCTCTATCAGCCATGCTGTGCAGGTGCTGGCACAGGGCAAGGATAAGGCTGGACTTGACCCGGGCTGAGGTTTTGCCACACAAGGACAATGAAGCAAAAGGGGCAGAAGTGTTGACAGTGGCTGTGAGGGAGTGATTCCAACAGGCCTTGGAATTTCATCTGGGTAATAAAGGAATGAGAACCCTAGTGGGGTGAAAAATGGGGAAAGGCAGATGACTTAATGGATTGCATAAATCAAAGGATTTTTTGACTTGGAATAAGAATGAAGAAGTTGGAAGGTGAAGTCACAGATTAGGATATTACAAACTAGAATTAAGGAGGGGCTGGAGTTATTGGTAATGATCTGACAGTAAGTGGCTAAGTTAGGGAATCATTACAGAGTTATTGGAGGGAAGGAAATTGAAGACCTGAGAGGCTGCCCTGTTAGAAGGAATGTCTATGTGTGTATTGAACCATCAAGGACTGGGACAGGATTCTATTGGAGCAAATGACAGTGACCCTCCAAGAAATAAAGAGGAGGAACAGGAAGATAGTGAACGACTGCCTTAAGAGGGAACACTAGAGGGCAGCAGGGGTTGGAGCTACCGCAGTGAATTGGAGGAGGAATAATAATCTGGAAGCGTCAAGGAAAACCTTATTCCATTCCTGGGCCCTGTGGCATAAGAGTTGAGGGAGAGAAAAAGACAGCCACCCCTGGAAAGAACTAAGATAAAGCTGTACCCTCCAGCAGAGCCAGTTTTCAATAAGAGCAGATGGGCGAAGGGAAGGGTTAGAGAAGGGGTGCAGAAACATGCTGAGGATGAACCAAGCCTTCCAGATACACCCTGGAAGAGCCCCTGGAGATGGAGAGGAGTGGATGGAATTGGAGTAGAAGATGCAAAAAGCCATATCAAAATTACAGTGCAAGAGATGAGGATGGCCAGAGTGTTTGATGCAAGTAAGGATAAAGAGAATAATGAATTTCACCCTCATTTTCAAAGATAGAGAGCAGCAGCAAGGTTGCAAGTCTGAGGAAAATCATACTCCCTCCTCCTCCAACATAGCACACACATTTATAAAAACAATACACAGACTCATGGCTAATAAACCTCAAAACTGAGAAGAATTATTAAATTTAAATGTCCACTGCTGCATGAAATCTCTGTGGGTCTTGCCCTCCCTTCCCCATCCTCCTCCACTTAGGCTGGGGTACAGCAGAGATTCTCTCATCTATCAGAGTGGAGCCCGTGTTGGCTGCACTGAAGTCTCCAGAGATGTACACAGGACAGACATTCCTGGACCAGGGCACACGGAGTGAGGCCCCAATGCATACTTTTAATTGCATGAAGAATGAATGAGCCTCCAATATGGGCTGGGACAGAGAAGAGGATTCAAGGGGCCCAGGAGGGATTGGGTGGAACATACCAGGAGTGGCAGCACAGATTCCTTGGGAAGGTGGCAAGGATTTAGCCACATCCACTAACATGGTAATCTGGAGAATTTCCTAGCTTGAGTTTCTGGAAGAAAGCAGATTTCTGGATTGTCTGGTAACAGGTAACAGAGCCAAGTTCATCAACAGCCACCTGCAGTGTTAGCACTTGAAGCTGAGTTCCTGCACTAGGATGCCATCACTGCCCTGTCAGTGTGAGAAGATCCTTGGCTGAAGCACTGAAGAGCTTGGGTAAGTGACTTCACCTGAGCCTCTATCCCTTGCTCCCATAAGTCAGGGCTCATCGTGCCTCCTGGCAGGTTTGACTTCAGGGTTAACATAGAAAATGAAGGTGCAAGTGCCTTGTGAACTCTAAAACTCCAGACCAGTAATTTTCAAAGTGCCATCCACCAGTCCAGCACATCAGCATCACTGGAAACTTGTTTGAAATGCAAATCATCAGGTCTTCCAGAGCTATGTATGAATGAGAAACTCTGGGAATGGGGCCCTGTAATCTCTGTCAACAGGTTTTCCAGGTGATTGTGATGGAAGTTAAAGCCTGAGAAACTGCTCTATACAAACGGATGTCAACTCAAGCTGCTCCTCGGAATCACCTATAGCATTTATTCATCTGAATCCCCGAGAATGGAGCCTTGGGATTGCTATTTCTTAAAGTTCTCCTGGTGATCCTGAGATGGGGTGTGGGGACAGAGATACAAGGTGCTACCAGCTCTGAGGAATTGTTAGAAGGCAGACTTGGCTGTCACCTAGGGTGCTTAAAGGGCACAGACCCTAGGATTCTGCCTCCTACCTCTGAATCAGATTTTCCTAGAATGGGATTGTTGCCCAATGGCAGGCCTCCTGGGTAACTCTGATGTGCAGCCTGGGCTGGGAACCACCAGAGGATTATGTTTCAATGACCAAGTTGACAAACTTGCTTAAGACTCTGAGTTTCACACTTGATTTTCTAGCCCCTGTCCTTCGATGGACCACCTCCCCTCTTCCCTCCTCACCAGCAGCACAGTCAGTGGAAGCACTAATGTGGCCTCTGCTTGGCTGAAGGCAACAGGTGAAAGTGTGACAGTAGGTATGCAGGGCTGCCTGCCATCTATTAATAGCCACAGATTTTAAAGATTCAAGGGCAAGAGACTAGAAAAATTAAAAATAGCCAAGCATTGGCCCAGTAATGGCATTTTTAAAACCCACCGACATTAAGATGCTTTTTGAAAAATATCTAGAGCAATCATGTACAAGCGTTTAATTATTAATAAAAGCTGACATTTGTTGAGTACTTCCTGTGGGCCTGGCACTAGGCTAATTATATTTTTAGGAGTTGGATCAAAGGCTTCCTGTCATAATTATATGAAGATATATAATTATTAGCTCCAGGGTACAGATTAAGAAGAGGTTACATAAATAAGAAGTGATGCTCAAATTAGTAACCAGAGCCCATGCTCTTAAACACCATGCTATTATTTGTGGACGCTCACATAGGAAGCAAAAGTCAAAGGCTAGATTGGCTAGATATGCTCGTCCACGTTAAACAATTTAGAGAAAATATACAAAGCATTTGGTGTTACACACTAGATAACAGACAGCACAAGACAGTGATGTCTGAGAAAAGTGAGGAAATGAGGTGAATCTTAGAAGTGCCCCAGTTTACTGTGGGGCATAGTAAGGGTGTAGCTGCAGCACAAGGAAGCAGCATCCAACAGAGACTAGTATTCATCTGAGTTGAGGAAAATCCAAGTTGAAAATTTAGGAACACTAACACAGTTAGATATGTAGGCAAGAGTATCAGAAAGGAGACAGTTGCAGGGAAAAAGAGAGTTTTACAGAGAGAGAGTTAGCGCTCCAGAGACCTGCAGAAGATTCTCATGAAGTCACTAGCTGATTACTGATCAGTGTATACATGTGAGGATATTACTTGATATGTGGAAAAGGACAGAAGGAATGATGTCCAAAGCTTACCCAAGGACAGGAATCATCTGTGTTTCCACCAGCCAGAGTGGAACAACCTTGTAATGCATATGGAGTAGCATATTCAGATGAATGTTTCCTCAATAATAAGTTCAAATTAACTGAGACTAAAACCTTCCCACTTTGTCTGGATCTGCCTAACAAAGCTTTGAGGGAAGCCTCAAAAGAATGAAACTGTGTTCAAGTAACTTAACTGTGTCCCAGAAAAAACTCAAGAATATTTAAAGAAATAATAAAATATTATCAAACTCAACAAGGTTAATTCACAATGTCTGGCATCCAATAAAAAAATTACCAGGCAAGAAAATATTATTCATGATGAAGAGAAAAAGCCATCCACAGAAATAGGCCTAGAAATCATACATGTGATACAATTAGCAGACATTAAATGGTTATGATTTATTTTATATGTTAAAGAAGGTAGAGAAGAGCATAAACACATTAAAGAGAGATGGGAAAGTCCCACTGCTCACACAGGGCTAGGAGCAGTGCCTGTTTTCACCAGTCAGGTGGGAAAACTTCATATTTCATGGAGCGTTGGTAGAGTACACAGAGTCTTGCCTTAGTAGAGGAAAAAATGCTGACTATTTCCACCTAACCCATCTTAAAAGAAAACCTGAAAGGATCAAACTGTATTCAAATAATTAATTACATCCTAGCACACAGCTCAAGACTAGTTATAGAAACACAAAATAATATCTAGCACCCAAGAAGATAAAATTCACAGTGTCTAGCATTCAGTCGAAATTTTCCAGGCCATCAAAGAAGGAGTAAAATATGACCCATAAAGGGGAGATAAATCAACACTTCAAAATTGACCTAAACTTGCAACAATACTATAATCAACAGAAAAGGGCAGTTTACTCCATACATTCAAAATGTGAGAAGAAAAATTGAACATATTAAGTAGAGATGTATGAAAAACAAAAAGACCCAAGATGAACTTTTAGAGTTGAAAGCTATAATATTTAAGATAAATATACACTGGGTGGGATTAATAGCAGATTACACATTGCATAATACAAAAAAAAAAATTCATAAGAGGATCCAAGATGGCCGAATAGGAACAGCTCTGGATTGCAGTTCCCAGCGAAAACACAGCAGATGAGTGATCGCCGCATTTCCAAACAAATTTCTACTGTCCACAGACCAGGAGATTCCCAGACAACCTCAAAGCTCCTGTTCCTTCATCTATGTGCTAGGGCTGTTGTAAGAGTTAAATGCAGTAGAGAGAGAGGGTGCCTAACATGTATTATGTGCTCAGTAAATATGCATCATAATACTCACTGTTATGTATGTTCCTAACTGCTTTATCAATTTTTTTTCCTACATTGACCATCTGTTTTTGGCATTATGAAACATAATGATGCTAACAAATTAAAAATTAAAAACATTAAGGAATATTTGCCCAAAAAAAAGAACATGAAATCATCAAATAGCAAAGGGTCCATAGAAAGAAGTAAGCCCTTGGTGGGGCTTAGTTGAGAGAAGTCTCCAGGAGGTGCTTCATGTGTTAAAGAAGAGGGGTACAGGGAGGAGGTGGGGAGAGGTGTTAGTTGAGTCTAAATGAGCACCTGGAAGAAGATATGGGAGAGGCTACTTCTGCCTGGACTCCCTGATTGTTAAGAAAAATTAAAAAGAGTGGAAGTCTTCCCTGAGCGCAGCTTCACTCCCTGACTTAACCTGTTCTTTGCCCCTTCCCTCTCACTCATGACTACTTTCTGTGGTCAGCTTGTTGTAGAAGTGGATGTGCAGCCACCTTGTTTTCACGTGTTTTAGATGATTTCATGAAGTAGAAGATGGTTGCAGCAAAAAATGACAAAAATCCAAATAGCTCTACTATCTACTGTTGCATTGCTAACCACCCCAAAACAGGAGTTGAGAACAGCACTCATGGCCAGGTGTGGTGGCTTATGCCTGTAATCCCAGCTACTAGGGAGGCTGAGGCAGGAGAATCACTTGAACTGGGGAGGTGGAGGTTACACTGAGCCGAAATCATGTCACTGCACTGCAGCCTGGGTGACAGAGCGAGACTCCATCTCAAAAAAAAAAAAACAAAAAACAGCATTCAAATATCTTGTTCAAGAATCTGAGATTTGGGCAGGGTTCAATGGGGACAACTTGTCTCCATTCCCACAGTGTCACAAAGTGTAACTGATAGTGGAGGGTCACACCAAAGACGGCTCCCTCAAGTGATCAGCAAGTTGCCGCTTACTATAGACAGGGAGCTATTGACCCCAATTCCTCTCCATATGACCCCTTCTCAGGGCTGCATGGGCTTCTTTACAGAATGGCATTGGATTCCAAGAGCAAGTATCCCAGTCTACAGAAGAATGGAGAAATAGTGAAAGTTCACAGTCTCGACCTCAGCCCAGAAACTGGCAAAAGCTTCATTTCTGCCATATTTACTCATCAGTCACAGAACCTGCGCCAATTCAAGAGGAGAACATGTAGAGGATATCTCTCAATGGGCGAAGTGTCAAGGAATTTGCATCTATCACAATCTGTCTTTTGGATACCATCTATTTCTATTCCTCCATTATGCAAAATATACTCACAACCTCCTGAGGGTCCCAAAAGCCTCATTCAATTATGGCAAATATGGAACATATAATATAAATACAATAATATATTAAGGCCTTTTTTTAAATTTTTTGAATTCTCTGTTCCTTTTGGTCTAAGCTACTACAATTTTTTTATTTATGAAAAATAAATTTATTGTATAACACCTTGTTTTTAACAATGCTCAATTATTTTTTTATTCAGAATACTTGTGCCATTCATGTAAAATAGTTTGATACAGTATCTGGTATCTTATAGGGGTTTTTTTCCTCAAAAATTCTAAGGCTCTCATTTCTTCTCCCTTGCTGAAGTAAGGGCATCATAAGCAACGTGGAAACAGGTTTTAAAAAGAAAGAATCACTGAACAAATTTTTTTTTCTATTTCTTCTAAAAAAAAAAAAACAGGATAAATGTGCAGAACGTGCAGGTCTGTTACATTGGTATATGTGTGCGTGGTGGTTTGCTGCATCTATTAACCAATTCTTTAAGTACCCCCTCCTCACCACCCCCCAACAGACCCTGGTGTGTGTTATTCCCTTCTCTGTGTCTATATTGAACAGAATGTTAATAGCATTACACCAACCCACTTTAAAATCAGAACAAAAATATTTAAATTGGATGCTGCACCTTTTTAAGGAAGTTATTATCCATGTTTTTTGTTTTGTTTTGTTTTGTGTTTTTGAGACAGAGTCTTGCTCTGTCACCCAGGCTGGAGTGCAGTGGTGCAATCTCATCTCACTGCAACCTCTATCTCCTAGGTTCAAGCGATTTTCCTGCCTCAGCCTCCCGAGTAGCTGGGATTACAGGTGCCTGCCACCATGCCTCACTGATTTTTGTATTTCTACTAGAGACAGGGTTTCACCATGTTGGCCAGACTGGTCTGGAACTCCTGACCTTGTGATCAGCCTGCCTCTGCCTCCCAAAGCACTGGCATTACAGGCATGAGCCACCGTGCCCGGCCCACTCATGTTTTTTCGTCTTAAAGCATGCTCACAAATCAGCAACACCAATAGAAAAGATAAAACTCTATGACAATCATTTTAGTTTGTTTGCTGAACCAAACAGGTTTCTATCAATGAGGATATATTTAATTACTATCAACTAGCAGCTTTAATACCAATCGAGTCATAGACTGAAAATAAAAACAAACTTAAAAGTTGAAAATTAATCCTTAGGAGTTTTGAAACCTTTCTAGAAAACTATATGGCTTTTTGTACTTTCAGAAAAATTCAAGCAATACTCTTGGTCAGCAAACACTGATTAAGGCAGAAAATGAATCAACCCACTGATAAAACACTAAAAAGAAAGGTATACCCAAATAGTCTCATTTTGAGTCTTAGTTATTTCATTGAGTTAACACATACTGTGTGTTTTCGAGTTAAACCTTGTGTCTGTGTGTGTACTATCAGTCAGATAATGTTATTACACTGAAAGAATTCATGACATACCAAGGCAAATGTTTGCCCCTAGCACATTCACAGGTTCAACTGCTACAGACTGTCACTGAAAAAAAGGTACTGATGAGTCTGACCCATGTCCAGCGAACTATGGAAGTAGCAAATCCACAACACAAACTGTTCTAGCACTTTCTTTTCAAGTCTAACTCCAAAATAGGTACAACCTGGAAGCCACTACCCCAATCTGTGAAAATTGGTGGAACTTGGCTACTGGGAAGATGTGGTTGCACAGCACATTCTCATGGCTCATACTAGGTTCCCACAGAGAGCTGCACAGTCAGCCCTGCAGCATTTGTAACAGTGAGTTGACAAGACTCCAATGCAGCTCAGTACTCATGTGTCTGATGTGAGTACTGTGGACGCTGCTGGGAGGTAGCTGAGTATCCCATGCTGCTCTGTGGTTGTGATGTGCTTGGTCCAGGGTTGGGATATAGGCAGCATGTGGATTGGAATGCTGATAGTCTGAGACCATGATAAGTCCACCTGAGGTAGTAGCAGGAGGAGCAAGCCTTCCTTTATTCAACAGGAGTCCCTGTGTGTGGCTGTTGTCTTGATTCCCTGGGTGGCCAGTTCCATTAGTATGTTTATTGCCCTGTTGCTGGTGGTGGTTGTTTTTGCCTCCTTTTCATCAGGTTCTTCTTCCATTAAAAATTCTAATTTGGGCTAAGGAATTTCACAACTGGCAAAAAAAAGTCTGATGTAGGAAGTGGGTCTTCTAAGAAATAGGAATTGTGTTCTGATGGAATTTGCTTTATTGGGTCCATGGTGAACAACTGCTGAAACAAGTGGGATGCTTTACTATCTGGTTTAACTTTATGTTTTTCCATGTACTTGATAAGGCTGCAGTTAGTACACATATTTCTTCTAAAATCTTTCATTAATGTGGAATGTTCAGGCATCTTTTTTACATCTTCCCTATCTTTATTTGCAGGAAATCCCACTACACTGAATATTCTGTCCAGCCAGTCATGGTGATAAGGATTACTAGTTTTGATGTCTTCTTGTCAACTATGAAATATTGGTTCTGATATTAGTAGTTCTGCAAATATATACCCTGTAGCCCAAATATTAATAGTTTTGGTATAATGCCTTTCTCCAAGAAGTAGTTCGGAGGCTCGGCACCAGAATGTAACAATAACGATCCAAATCTGCTAATGTAACCTACTACAATTCTTTAAAATATCTTGTATTATCCATTTATAATCCATTTTGTTAGACCAAAAAACACACTTATGTTCCTTTTCAAGGAAGCCTTTCTCTACCTTGGGTCATGTGTAAAGCTTCCATGGGATCAGCCCTTAAAGTTTCTTAAAGGACCTATAAAACACACTCTTAAATTGTTCTAAGTTATTACAATTTCCCACATTACTTCAGGTAAGTTTTGCTAAACTTCCCATGACTATATACCTAGCATCATTTTTCCTCTGGCTTCCCATACTATTTTCCTCACTATCCTCCAACCTTCCCTAACAGTTTACTTGAGGCCTGCCAAGTTCCACCTGTCACTCAGACCCAAAGCCAAAGTCACATGTTTTAAGCTTCCATTACTGTAGCACCTCACCCCTGGTACCAAATTCTGTTCCAGTAATCTGGAACAAATCAGCCCCAAACCTAGGGGATTATTTTGCTCATAATTCTGCAATTTGGGCAGGGCTAAGCTGAGATGGTTTACTCTGTTCCACATTGATCAGTTGGGGCTGGAGGATGCAGTCCTAAGTGGTTCACTCACCTGGTGACACGTTGGTACTGGTTGTCAGCTAGGACTGCAGCTGGTGTTTTACATAAGACCCCAAATTATCACCATGTGGGCCTCTTAATGGGGCAGCTTAGAATTTCTCACTGTATGATGGCTGGGTTGCAAGAACAAGTATTCCAAGAGACAGAAAGTATTAATAAAAGCTACCAGTTCCTTAAGACCTGGAAGAGGGTAGAAATGGTTACAACATTATTTTCACTACATTCTATTGTTCAAGCAGTCACAGAGCCCTCCAAAGTCAAGGGGAAGGAACATAGACCCCACCTCTCAATGAGAGAAGTGTCAAGAATTTACAGTCATCTTTAATGTGTCCCATCAATGATGCTATTAGCTGATTGCTTATTGCTATCATAATTTCATATCTATCCAACCCTATTTTATTATTCCCAATGATGCAAGAGTCTCAGGTATCATTGTGCTAGAACACACACTAGAGGTCCAGGCATCCATCCACAGCTGTCAACATCATACATTCCCGAGGTATGTATGTGGTCCTCACCCTTAGATTGCTGGAATATCTCCCTAGGCTGTGGCACCAGTAATTTTGGTCTTTCCCATCCTCTGGCCCAGTTGTCTTCCTTAGCTATGAACCTGTGTGGCTGGGAAGATGAAACAGTATCATTGCCTTGGTCAGACTGTGTTTTCAACTAAGAGCTTTTCTAACTTTCCAAATTTTATCCTTAATATCTACTCTTTGCAACTTGCTGCAAGGTACAAGAGTAGTCTTTTTCTCCCAGGAGGGCTTGCACCAGAAATTAATGAGTTATTGGTGACATAGACAGAGGGAGAAAATGGAGCATGAGAGCATAATATCTTGGTGCATTGTGGCAGGATACCACTGGTGTCCTTTGCTCCTCTATTCCAGGGGCTGGGATGACTGATATTGAAGGCAGATAGGGAACTTGTCTTAGGAAAATGCTTTTGAAACCCACTGCTTTGGACTATCTTTGCTTGCTGGAGTTTGATGCCAAATGTCTGAATACAGCATTTTTTTTAGGCGGACTTGTGGATATCACTCAAGTGCATACCATCTGAAGGCCTATGGTGAATTTCGTCAGCCTTGTGACCAATTATGTTTGTAACTGAGTATCAGTCACCTAGATGATCCCAAGTCCTGCAGGCTTGGGATCATCCTGTTTGTAATTTTTAAGTAGAAATTTACTTAAATCCCTGTCCAACATAAGGTGGAAACCCCAGCTTGCTCTACCCTATTTCATAACACCTCAAGAGTACCTCTCATTTCACTAACTTCTTATATTTCTTGGCTTCTCTCTCATGGCCCACATATTTCAACTGTTTCCTGTATTGGTGCTAAAATGACCCAGAACTTACACACACACACACACACACACACACACACACACACACACACACACCACTCTCACAAAACATTTCCCAGTAATTCCTCAAACCTGGCTTTAGAAACACCTGGAGGACTTTTAAACAGCCTGATGCCAAGCCTGCTCCGTGGATTACTTCAATAAGACTCTCTGGCAGTGGAGCCAAGGCTTGGGTACCTTTCCAAACTCCTTTAGGTATTTCAATGTCAGCCACGCTTGAGAACCTGTCATCTAGCCCAGTGCTTCTCAAATGCCAGCATGCGTGAGAATCACCTGGAGTGCTTGTTAAAATGCAGGTTCTGTTTCTGGGGCTGTGGTGGGGCCCTGGATTCTGCATCTCTAACAAGTTCTCAAGTGATACTGATGCTGCTGATCCCAAGACCACACTTTGACTAGCAAGGAGTTAGCAGATATGAGGGATGACATAGGCCCAGCAAACAATTACCACCACACATCAGACATGTCAGTGACACTGCTATCAGGGGATTTCAGGGACTTGCTGTCCCACCACTAGCACCAGCTGGATCTGGCACAAGCAGACCAACACTACTCTCTGTGGTAGCCAAGAGAGTCACTTTCTAGATTCACCTCCCAGTGGAAGTTCCAAAGGGCTCTTGGATTAGAACAGTATAAGAAAGAAAGTAAAGAAAAGATAGTTAAAAGAAAAAATAAAAAGAAAGTAAAAGAAAGGCAGAAAGACAGTTTGTCTCTTGGTAAAAACTTGTAAACATGACTCATCCAATATCAGACAATCTAGGAGGAAATCTTAATCATTATCAGAATGCTGTGACACCTGATGGTGCAAACTGTTTCCAGTTAGGAGCCCAACCTTATGATACAGTGATTCTCAACCTTGGCTGTACAATAAAATCACTTGGAAAGCTTTCAAAAAATACCAGTAGCTGGGCTTCAACCCAGACCAGTTAGTTGAGTCAGTCTCTGAAGATAAGATCAAGAGATATTTATTTATTTATTTATTTATTTATTTATTTATTTATTTATTTATTTATGACAAGGTCTTGCCCTGTTACCCCAGCTGGAGTGCAGTGGCACGATCTCGGTGCACTGTAGCCTCAGCTTCCTGAGCTCAGACAATCTTGCCACCTCAGCCTCCCAAGTAGCTGGGATTACAAGTGTGCACCACACCCAGGTAATCTTTTTTTCTTTGTAGAAACAGGGTCTCACCCCATTGCCCACAGGTATAAGCCATTGCACTCAGCCTAAAAGTTTTTTGATGAGGCCCAATTTACCTACTTTTTTTCTTTTTTGGCTTATGCTTTTAGTGTCATCTAAGAATCAACCACCAAATCCAAGATCATAAAGATATATCCCTGTTTTCTTCTAAAAATATTACCGTTTTAGCTCTTACATTTAAGTGTTTGAGCCATTTTGAGTTAATTCCTGTATACGGTATGAGATGAGGGCCCAGTTATATTCCTTCGCATGTGCTATCCAGCCCCATTTCTTGAGAAAATGATTCTTTCCCTCATTGAATGTCCTTGGCACCTTTGTTGAAAATCAGTTGATCACAGATGTATGAGTTTGTTTCTGGTCTCTCAATTCTATTCCATTTATTTACATTTCTCCTTATGAGGTAGGGTGTGGGACTTGACTCTGGAGGCAGGGCTCAGACACCAGACCAAATTGAGAACTAGCTGGAACAGGGTTGGGGTGGAAGGAGCTTTTCACCTTCCTGCTGTCATCACCATTGGCATAGCTGGTGCCCGATGCAACAGAGATCCATGACACCCTGGGCATTGCTGATGGCCTGGGCCTACTAGTGAGAGTGCACAGAAAAGAGAGTTATCAATACTGCTACTACAAATGATACTAAAGAACTTTCACTGAATCCCTCTTTACTCCTCCTATCTACCCTATGTAAAATAGGTTTTATTATCCCCATTTTACTGATGAGTGAAATGAGATTTGAAATTTAGTAATTTGTTCAGCTTTTGAAGACATCTACATGTTCCTGATCATGTCTATCCCTCGTGACCACACCAGTGGGGGAGGCAGGAATTCAAGGCTTTGTTGTTCAACTCTGTATGAGAAATTTAATCATCACGGGTGAAGAGTGTGGATGTGCCACACAATGGAGTTTTTCCATAGTTCAGACACATATCATCTGGAGTAGGACACCTCTTATCATTTGTGTAAAAGCCTAGACCGAAAGCCAGTACAGTGGGCTACCGATGTCCAGTCACCTAGAAATAGTTCTCAGCCTGAAAAGCATGTCACCATTTTCTAACGAAATGTATGGGAGGAGGCAGTGTTTCTTCAAAGGGTGGACAAGAAAGAACTGCTTGCATCAGAATTACTTGGGAGTTTTTTTTAAGGCAGCTAGACCCCTGAGCTACATCCCAAAACAGTTAAGCAAGAATCTCAGATTGTACAATCTCTCTTTTTAGGAAGCTCCCCCAGTGAGTCTTAAAGCATAGTAGAGTTTTAGCACTTCAGGGGCAGTGCAAAGAACTCTGGACTAGGAGTCCCAACACCTGCAAGTCTGCCACTTAAAAGCTGCATGACTGTGGTCAAGTTACTTGATACTTCTGAGTCTTATTTTCTCACCTATAAAATGGGGACACAAATTCTCACCCTTCCTTCCTCATAGTGTTGAGCTGATGTGACAATTACCCAATGCATGTGAAAATTCTCTTATGGATTAGGAATCACCAGGACTGAGAGTGTGCTGAACAGTCTCCTCTGCATGGTCAGCAGAGAGAATCTCTCCTTTCCCCCTTGCTGCAACTGACCTCTGATCCTGTCCTGAGCCCCTGCATGGAGCCTCTCTGATGAAACAACTTCTGCAAGGGGCTATGGGCAAGGAACAAGGAGGTGTCCAGAGGCTCCAAATCCCCTGATTTGTTGGAATTTAGAATGGATTTTCCTATGGAAAATTGCCAAGGGAAGGTGGGCTAAGTAAAAAATAATGATCATAACATATTTTTGCAGTAAAAAATTGAGTAGACTTTTGAGTGAGAGGTGGAAAACCTAACTATCGTGCATTGCAGCCCTCTGGTGGAAACTGTGCTTCAGGCTCCAGAATGACTCAGGGATGAATGTTTGGAAGCTGAAGACAATCTGTGGTCTCTTGTCCTATAGAGCAGGAGTAAGCACTTTTCATAGAGTGCCAGATTCTATATATCCTGCCACATGCTTTATTGTTACAGCACAAAGAAGGCCATAGACAACAGGGCTGTGCTAGCAAATCACACAAACAGGAAATAAACTGTATTTGGCCTTCAGGCTGCAGTTCGCCATCCCCTGCACTAACATAAGGGTGTCAAAGGTGGCGGTGGTGATGTGCAGGAGCTAGCTTATATCAGCTTGCAATAGCCAGTTAACATCTCTTCCAAATTCTGTGTCCATGCCATATTGGTAGCTTGAAACTGGCCATATTTGTAGTAGTTACACCATGGAAATTGGCAAAAGCTGTATATCTACCCTCACCACCCCCTAAGAACCAGCCATTCACACCATTAGGCATGTGTCCACCAGGACGAGAGTAAGGGTTGGGGTTGGTTGAACCAGATAGTGCATGGGAATATAGGGAGAAAATATTAGATGTCAGTTCCTATTTTATTTAGCCCTTGTAAATTTTTGAATTCTGTGTAAGTTTCATAATGTACCAATGCCCACATTTCAAGGTACGTCCTAGACTTTGTTTAATTGATTAGGATAACTGGGATCAAAAAATGTTTAGAGTCTACCACTCCTAAAGCTATTTATTATAGTCTATGCTGGACAGCTCATTCCCGAACAGAGTGCAGGGTGAATAAGGGTCTTCTCTTTCTACTCCCAAGACAGCCTTTCTCTTGTCCCACCTGCCTTGCCCTGCCCCAGGACCTTGGATGGGGTAGAAGGAGTGCCCAGCTGTGAAAGGAGCACTGGTTGGAATGTTTCTGATGGGAGTTTCTGCTGCAGATCAAATGCCCTGGGATCACCTTTTGAGAGACTTTAAATTTCATGAGATGAACAGTTATAACGATGAACAGTTTGGTATTATGAGTTGAATTATATTGCCTGAAAAAATATGTTGAAGTCCTACCCCACAGTAGCTGAATGTGACCTTACTTGGAAACAGAGTCTTTACAGATACAATCAACTTAAGATAAAGTCATTCAAGTGAGCCCTAATTCAGTCTGACTATTGTCTTATAGGAAAGGGGAAATCTGCATACAGAAACAGAGAGAAGACAACCACGTGAAGCTGCCACCAGCCAGGGAACCCCTGAAGCCAGCACAAACTGAAGAGAGGCCTGCAACAGATACTCTCTCAGAGCTCTCAGAATGAATGAACACCTGGAGTTCAGGCTTCAGCTTCCTGAACCAGGAAACAATAAATTCCCGTGGTTTTAAGCCACCCAGTTTATGGTTCTTTATGGGAGTCCTCACAAACCAATACTTTGGGATTCTCAGGAGTAATGCATAAGGGCCAAAACTTTTTCACTAAACATAAAAACCCATGATTACAATTACAATTAGGAAAATGAAATTCAAACCACCTGAGTTTATTTATACACATTTTCCAAAATGCATCTGCTTTACAGGGGGAAGTCGTATTACTATAGAAATAAGGAGAAGACAATCATTTAAATAGAAACCTTCCTTTCCTTTCTCCCTCCCTCCCTCTTTTATTCTTTTCTTCATTTATAAAAATCTTAGGAAGTTCCTACAAGTACCAGGCACTGCAGTGGGTTCTTGGGATACATCAGAGAGCAAAGCACTCGTGGGACTTACATCCTAGTGGGAGACGCAAACAATAAATGTGAGAAACAAACTATATAGCATGAGAGAGTAAGAAAAATCAGACTTGGCAAAGGGGAGTCAGTAGTGCTGTGGTGAGAGAAGGTTGCAGCATTAAATGGGGTAGCACACATATGCGATCACCACAGCCATGCCTTTTGTGACATGCTGAGCCTTCTGACAAAGAAGTCAACAGTACACAGGGCCTGTGCTTCGGTAAGGTGTTGGTGCATTTGCTATCTTTGTGGAGCCTCACTGGAAGCATGAGTGACCCACGCCGGAGTGACTCGCCAACCTGACTTCCAGGTTGGAAGGGGATGGAGCAGGACAGAGCCCAGGCTGGCCATGTCTCCATTTGGCCTGCATGGTCGGCCTCTTCAAGGCCATGGTCAGTAAGCCCCCATTTCCTTTCTGCTAGTCTGTAAGGGAACCAGAGTCCTCACTGCCATGAGACAGCCCTGACTCAGAGACTAATTTGAATAACTGTGTGTCTTTGTCGTGAAAAGTTTTGTGATATTACAAAGAAGACATGCCTTCTTCTCCAAAGTGTCAGTGTTACCTGGTCACATTTTCTTCTTTTATATAGTGATACATAATATTTCACATATTCGTGGCATATATCTGAGTATTTATTACATGCACAGAATGTATAACGATCAAGATAGTGCTTGAGGGCCGGGCGCGGTGGCTCACGCCTGTAATCCCACCACTTTGGGAGGCCGAGGTGGGTGGATCACGGGGTCAAGAGATCAAGACCATCCTGGTCAACATGGTGAAACCCCATCTCTACTAAAAATACAGAAAATTAGTTGGGCATGGTGGCGCGTGCCTGTAATCCCAGCTAGTCGGGAGGCTGAGGCAGGAGAATTGCCTGAACCCAGGAGGCGGAGGTTGCAGTGAGCTGAAATCGCGCCATTGCACTCCAGCCTGGGTAACAAAAGCGAAACTCCGTCTCAAAAAAAAAAAGATAGTGTTTGAAGTATTCATTGCCTTAAATATTTACCATTTCTCCATGTTGGAAACATCCTCTAAGTATACTACGTACTTTTTCGTCACTCTGATGGTGTGAATCACCATCATCATCAGGATCAGAAACATAAGCAGCCAACCTTGTGAGAGTTCTTCCCATGCTTGTCATCTCACTTGAGGCTGTGTGCCAGGGGCGCTGTCCCTACTCCTCCTTTATGGCTGAGTTTTGCCTTCCTGCCCACCACCCACACACCTTTCTCCTGGAATTAGCTCTCCACCTCTGCTTGAGGAGCATCACTGGCCTCATGGGATACAGTCTTGGAGGGAGTGTTCATCAACGTGCTCTGCCTTTTACTGCCAAAGGAGTTGACACATGACCCAAACTAGGGCAGTCACATGCTCTGCTTGGAATCTCAATCTTTTGCTAACTGACAAAAAGCATGATTGGCTCTTACCCATCTGAGTGGTGGGACCAGCGTTTTCTGGGTTCTGTCATTTTTGGCCTGCCAGAAATCTCTGACTCTTATTCTTCAGCATGTCTTTCCATTCTGAAAGTTACTTCACGATAGGCAGAATAATGGCACCCCGAAAATGTCCACATTCTAATCCCAGACCCTGTGAATATGTTACCTTACATAGCAAAAGGGACTTTGCGATTAAAGTTAAGCCTCTTTGAGATGGGAGAGTATCCTGGATATTGAAGTGGGCCTGATGCAAATCACAA
Source organism: Saimiri boliviensis (assembly GCF_048565385.1). Lineage (NCBI taxonomy): Eukaryota > Metazoa > Chordata > Mammalia > Primates > Cebidae > Saimiri > Saimiri boliviensis. The sequence goes on along the minus strand of NC_133449.1, from coordinate 49,788,642 downwards.
GCGTTCTTACATGTGAAAGAGGAAGGCAGGAGAGTCAGAGTAAAGCAGTGTGAGAAAAACCGAAGCAGTGAAGATGGGAGGGGGCCACTAGCCAAGGAACGCAGGAGGCCTCTGGAAGCTGGAAAAGGCAAGGAAATTGACTCTTCCCTAGAGGCTCCCAAAGCAATGCAATCCTGCTGATACTTTGATATTAGCCCAGTGAGACACATTCCAGACTGACCTCCATAAGTGCAAGATAAGACATTGCATTGCTTGAACCACTAAGTTGGTGGTAATTTGTTACAGCAGCAGTAAGAAATAAATATTCCCAATACCCTTCTAGAAAGCTCCTTTTGTAGTATACGTTTTGCTTAAATAAGCTAGAAGTGATTATTATTGCTTGTAACTGAAGAGCCAAAACTAACAAACTAATTTCCAAGCCTCAGTCCCATCTCCACCCCTCACTCTGCTTCCAGGCCCTGATTTCCATTTGGCCAGCCTTCCTATGCCCCATTATGAAGATCTGAGCCCTGCTTAGTGATGTGACCGTTTCCTTGTTAACAGCCCTCCAAGACACTGACTGGCTGGTCTCCTATCATCTGACCCAGATTCCTTGTCTTTGTGCCTTTTCACAGGTCAGGTCACGCTGCTCCTTATTTGGGACCCAACTGCCCCTTTTCTGTTATCACTTAGCTGGATGGTGGCTGTTGCATTTCTTTCTTGCACATAGTGCCTTAAACATGGAGTCAGCCACTTCTTCCCCAGGATCAATGCCCTCAGCATCTACCAAACCCCAGTACGAAGGACTGATTCTAGAAAATAGCATGCACCCAGATGCTCCTTCCTCTTGCAAGTATAACACGCAGACTGGCCACATCATGGCATACGACACGCACATGGATGTCTGATGGTTCAGGGTAGCAGTATACAAGCAGAAGCTGGGCTCTTTCCAACCCAGAACTTTCTAATTAAACAATCTTCTTGCTATTTCCTAAAAACACAAATCCTTAAAGTATGAATGAGAAAGGAAACACACTGACATAAAGGTTAGTGAGCAGGATTTCGGTTTTTATATAATTAGGCCAATTAGCCAGGAAGGCATTCGATGGGGCAGTTTCCTAATCGCTGACCTCACTGGGGATCATTTCAGGTTTGCAAACTGGATGAAATGAAAATTCAATGTGTTTCTTATGGTCATGTTTTTCTGTCACTCCAACAGGTTCATTACAATTGCAGGAGGTGCAGACAAACCATCCAGGGTGAGCCACTGACTCCAGCAAGTTCTGGGAGCCCACCTGAGTCCTGTAAAAGATGAAGGGCCGGCGTGCTGATTCCTTTTGATCAGCCAGCTTCATCAGTTTCTTCTTCTGTGAGATAAAAGAGATTAATTATATAGACAGGCTTTGAGAGGGAGAAAAACCCAGCACATGTGCTTATCCTCCAGGCCTTTACACAGGAGAGGAGGAAAAGAAAGAAGGCAGATGGTCCTTGGGGAAGACAGCATGTCAGCCTTGGCACTGGGATTTAAGGGGTGATAAGTAATCATGCCTTCTTTTCTATGCCCTCTTGTCCCCCAATTTAAAAATAAATTGAGAGAGATGTAAGAGTCAGATGGACACCAAAATCTCAGCTCTATAGTTTTTTTTTTTTTTTTTGAGACCGAGTTTCGCTCTTGCTACCCAGGCTGGAGTGCAATGGCGCGATCTCAGCTCACCGCAACCTCCGCCTCCTGGGTTCAGTCAATTCTCCTGCCTCAGCCTCCTGAGTAGCTGGGATTACAGGCACGCGCCACCACGCCCAGCTAATTTTTTGTATTTTTAGTAGAGACGGGGTTTCACCATGTTGAACAGGATGGTCTCGATCTCGTGATCCACCCGCCTCGGCCTCCCAAAAGCTCTATAGTTTTTAAAGTTAAGTTAGAGTATGACTTAGATCTGCATCCACCTGGGCTTCATAAGATTTCTCCCCCCAATGAAAGGATGCTCCATCCAGGTCTAAATTTGCAGAGCAGACACACTGCCCTCCGAGTGCTCTCTCACACCCTCCTACCCTGCAGCAGACACCAGGGTCCTGGCCCAAGTGTGCTGCCTACCACAGGGAAGGACACAGCAGGAGGGGAGCGCCGCCCACCCAGGGCCAGGGCACATGAGCCTGGGAAAGGAGAAACAGTCCTCAGTTCCTCATTGTCTCCCTGCTATGTGGAGTCCCTCCTCCTTCCCCAGAAGAGGCAAGGAACCAGAGAAGAAGGTATGGGACTCTTCTGCCTGGTGCTTCCAGAAAGGTGGATGTCTCTGTTACATTGGCCAAGATAAGAATTTGCAGGAAAGTGAGAGGCATTGAGGATCTTGACCTTTTACTTTGGGGTAGCAAAAGGCACAGGACATTGAGCTAGAGCTCTCACCTTCAGCTGAAGGGACGGACGACTTTGTCCTTTATCCTTGTTACAGTAGAGACAAAACTCCCCTTTAGAGACCCCCAGGAGAATAGGACTTCCTTTCTCTGCAGAAGCTGAGCTCAAGGATGTGGGTAATATAAAGAAGATTTCTGGAAAAAGACAGTCAGAACATGGGTGGGTTCTCAAAGGAAGGAAAGGTCCCTTCTGTCTGCTGGGTTTCAGGCCTGACATGCAGTCCTTCTCCCCTTGACTCTGTGGTCCCCATCTCCCTCCGTCACACTGGTTTAAGCCTCCTCTTGTTCCAACCTAAGTGTCTGGTTCCTTCTTTTTTCCCCGCCCTTCCAGAAAGAGTCCTTTCAGATCTGGTTATTGCTAGAGACCTTCCATCTGTTGCCCAAGTCTCTGGGGCTTCTCCTCCCCGCTTCCACCACCTGCTGGAGTTGGGGCATGGTCTAGCATCAGCTGAGCCCACCTGGAGGGAGGCCTTACCCCTGCTGGGTGGGGACAGAAAACACAGCCAAAACTGAGAATCACCTGGGCGTATGTAGCTTTTATCTGGAACTGCTATGAGATTCCCAGAGTCCAGGACCAGTACTTTGTGATCCTGGTCATGAATGCTGAATTTCTTTGGGTTTAAGTTCTTCAACTTTGGACCTAGATCAACATAACCAGACATCAACACTTCACACTGAAAACGGAAGACTCAGCCCTTTCTTCCCCACATCCGAGGGCCCCAGCCCCAGCCCCAGCCTCAGCCCCAGCCCCAGCTCTCCACCCTGCCTGTGGGCTCAGGCATCACAGCCACTGAATATTTCTTCCACTCCCGGGCTTGCTGTCTTACTGGGATGAGCAATTTAGCATTCTGTGCAAGCACATGGGTTCCAGATTTGGACAGATGGATCAAAATCCAAGCTCTGCTGTAGGACAGAGGACAAGTTACTAAATCTTTCCCAATGCCAATGTCCTCATCTGTGAAATAAGAGTAAGAATAGCACCTACTTGAGAGAGGAGTTATGAGAACTAAAATGCTCACTCAAGTAAGTGGGACTTAGCCTGACCTAAGACCTATAAAAAGGACTTTTTATAATCATTGTTTATCTTAACTCGCTTTTATGCACCCTCTGACTGGGAGCATTATTCCATCAGAGCCTAGAGTAGGACAGACGCCCACACTGGCCAGGCTAAGGGAGTAGTGATGGAAGAGTTGGGAGGGGTGGAGGCAGGAAGCCCCCAGGAGCCCAGATCGGTGCAAGGCTTAGCTGGAGCATTAGCGGCTCCTTTGAAAAGCCACAAATCTTGCACCTGGCCCTGGAGGAACATCTTCTAGTGGCAGGACTAGCCACAACAGTGCTCAGAGGGTCTTAGGGTGTGGGCTTCTAGCAACTCATTCAGGCCAGACCTGCCTAGAGTGGGGTCTTAAAAGGGAACCTTTCCTCCTGGCCTCTGATTGGACAGGTGACCCCACCTCAGAAAGGAGCTCAAGCACTTGTTTGATAAAGGACAAGGGACCCCAGGCTGGGACAGTGACTGTCAGGAATGGGTGGTTGGCTGGAAAATGGCAGATGTCACAACATGATAACACAGTAACCAGCACACTATGTGAAGCTATAATATGGGTATCTGTGATCGGCAATTCTAATGCAGAGAATAATTCTAAGATGTTACTCTCTTCCCATGCCATAAGTACACAGCCGCTCCCTGGGTTTCTCACTGTGGAATGTCCTCCTCATCTCCTCATGCCCAGACAGTGGAGAGGACTCCTCCTGTAACACCGGCTCTCCAGCCACCTCCTCCCTGCAGCCCTCCTCTGCCCCCTCTGCACAGGGTAGCTTCCTCCTGTTGCTGCAGCACTTTGCACTCATCAGTGGTACTTGCACACAGGTATTGGTGTCTTTGTCTTGCCTCCCCATAGCACTGTGAGCTCCCCAGGAGCAGGCTCCCTGTCTGACTCACCTGCGATCCTCCACCTCCCACGCTGTAGTGCCCCAAGCATCGTGGACATTCGGTGCCTATGGAAGAGATGACTGGCTCCAGGCGAGATCCTAAGTAACTCCCCAGTGATATGGGGTCAGATGAGGTCCAAGGGTCTCAGCCCTGTATTACATCAGAATCTCTTCAGGAGCTTTTCTGGGCCCCACTCAGACATTCTGAGTTCATGGGGCAGATGCAGGTCGACTGAAAGTTACTGAGCTAGCTGAACTCTAAGCCTTTCCATTTTCCACACTTTAATGTGCAAGAAATCACCTGCAAACTCTGGTTCAGTAGGTCTGGGTGGTGTCAAGGCTCTGCCTTTCTGATGCACTACCAGAGCTATGGGTACTGCTGGTCTGAGGATTTCTGAGTGACATGGCCTAGGGCGGTGGCTCTCAACCCTGGTGCACACTGGGAATCACCTGGTGGGTGGCATTTTAAGACCATGGTGGCATTTTAAGGCCTTGAACCCCTGAGATTTTCATTCAGTTAGTCCAGAGTGAGACTGGAAAATGCTACTTTTAAGAAGCTGCTTTTCTAGCATCATCATTTTACTTTGTACCTCTTAAGTGTTTCTTAAACTTGTTTTTTAACTTCTGTTTCGCTCCTATCACAGCCTGACAGAGGCTCTCTGCGTCTTGCATGCAGACTAGTTTACTATCCTCTTAAGTGGTGTTCTTGCTCATCATTCTTGACCCCAAATCTTCCTCAAGGCCACTCTGAAGGTGTGAGTGGTTTTAAGGTACTGGCAGTTGTTTCCATAGGGAAGTGGTACTCCCACAGCAGCAGTAACATCAGTGCTAGTGCCGGTTTTAAGGCAATAATAATTTTCTGTAGGGCAGTAGCTCTCAAATTTTTAAGGTGTACCACAATAACCTGGAAGGCTTGTAAAAGCAGCCCCTAAAGCCTCAGGCCCTGAGTTTCTGATGCAGGAGGTCTGTGGTGGGGCCTGGGAATCTGCATTCCTAACACTGTTCTAGGAGCTGATGCTGCTGACAGTTTGAGGACCAGACTTTGAGAGCCACTCCCCCCAGATTCGAAGGAGATCCCAGCCCTGACAAGAAGTCAGGACAGGCCCAACAGACAGGCTTGTGTGCCTGGAACCTCCAAGTTGCACCTGGAGTGGACAAAGTACAGATCCAAAGCCAGCAATGGTGTAACTACAAACAACCAAAACATCAAAGGTAACTCTGGCAGCAGTGGTGGAGGCAGTGACAGCAGCCTTCCCCTACTGTACTAGGTACCCTTACACACCTGGTCCCATTTGGTCCTCTTTGTCATTTTACTGACAAAGTGAGGCTCAGTATTCACACATTAGCCTGCACTATCTGGGGCTCAGACTGAGGTCTCCTGACTCTGACCTGAGAAAAGGAGGCGATGGGAGCCTTAAGCCTGAGTTGGGTAGACAGACGTTATAGTATCTTTAAATTTCCACATCTGTCACTTACTACCAGTGTCACCTGGTGCAGGGAATCTCCACTGTCTGTCTCGGTTTCCACATGTAAACAGTGGTGATATTAACAATTTCTTGTTGGGATGTTGTGGTGTTTGTATGGCAGCATGAGAGGAAGATTCAGGCTCTGAAGACGTTGCCCTGAGCCCTTGGTGGTGTGGGTGTCCCTGCACCCCCACTGGCCATATGGCTGTTTGTCATCAGTGCTGGGAGGAGGTCTGTGTCACCAGCCTCTTGACTATGGTCAGAAGAGGTACCTGGAAGGTTCCCAGGCACAAACTCTTCCTTGCCCTGTGCCTCTTGGAAGGTGAGCATCACTTATCCCTCCCTAGACACATCTTTCCCAGAGTCTCTCCTGATGGGATTCGCTTCTGCAAAGGGAAGATCTCAGCCCCATCCAGCACCCTTAGGTATCCCCAGTCTACAATTGTCCTGCCTCCTAAGTGGCACCACTCCCCATCCCCATCCTCGCACCCCAGCCATCCCCATCACCTCCTGCGGCCTTACTTGAGTGAACAAAACTCGTGGAGGGGAGACTTGGGTCTGGCTCCAGGGGGCTTCCAGCTGGGTCTGCAGTCAGATGCAGTGAGATTAGCATAAGCAATTTGGATTTTCCAAGGATTTAGGGGTATGAGGGACCATTTAATTTTCTCTTCTGTGTACTTGCTGAGAAATACTAGAGCAGCATGATAGTAATGACATTAAATCATAGCTTTCCTCGTCAAAAACATAGAACGATGGAGATGAACTGGCTTGGGGGGTTGGCTTCTGGCATGTTACAGGCCTCTCCCTTCACACCCTGGTAGACAGTTATTTGGGTCAAAAGCCTCCTCCTATTGTCCTCCATGGGCAACACCCAAATGCATTCCTCATGGAATACTCAGATGCCCCGTGCCTGGGTCATTTTTCCAACCCAGCTTTAGAGAGTCGCTTCTCATCGAAGGCTTCTCTTCCACCTGTTAAAGTTGGGAGGGAAGAGGAAGGATATGCAACCATCTAGTCGGCAAACAGGATGTTAAAGCCCAAATCTGTAGGTGAGAATGATCCTTTTATCTACCACCTGATGCGCCTGAACACTGCAGCAAAGTCTTCTTTTTCCTTCCAGAATTTCTCTTGTCTAGTTATTTGTCCAGGGAAGTTTGAAAGCTCACTTACTGTGCAAGGTCAGCAGGAAACAGCTGGGTCTGTACACAGCATCTAGTGAAGTCCACTTTAGGAATTACACTTCGGCCCTGAGATAGATTTCCACAAGAACCTTACCTTCTGAGCAGCACTGGGGTTCATCTCTTTCCAAGTCTTCAGAGCCCATTTTCACTCCTGAGTTCTCCTCCACAAAGGACATTTTCAACATTAGTTATTACTCAACAGAAAATGGAATGAAGTACAAGACCTAAGGAGACAGACAGGGGACCAGTTATGGCATCTTCTGACCCCAGGACACCTTGCAGGATATCCCTAGTGCTGAAAAGGCCACTGGCCTTGCTCTCTAGTTAGAAATGCTCGCTGCAACCAGAAAGGCGCCAAGGGGCCAGACCATGCTCCCCTGTCTATCACACCTTCAAAACAGAAATTTTCCAAACTGTTTGAGTCACAGTGCTAACACATGGGGTACAATCACAATTTTGTGGATCTTGGCATTTTATAAAAATGAAATCGAATTTAAAAAGTTAAAAGTGCATTGTTCTAGTCTTGGGGCTGGCATACTATGGCCCTTGGCCAAATCTTGTCCCTGCTTGTTTTTTTTTTAATGAAGTTTTATCGGAACACAGCCATGCCCCTGTTTGCACATTGTTTCCGGCTGCTTTGAGACTACAATAGCACGGTTGAGTAGTTGAGAGATCATCTGGCCAGCGAAGCCTAAAATACTTGCCATCTGACACCTTCTGTAAAAGTTTGCTGAGTCTCTGCAGTAGCCTAATCTTGGTCTAACAAAAAGCAGTTGCTCTGCAACCTCTTTTCATGAAAACCTAAACCACCAAAAGTCCCAGGAGGCTCAATCTCTAATATCTTAGGATCAGATTGCTCCATTGGGAGGAGTTGGTGGAGATATATTCATAAATACAAATTTTGCACACCCTATCTCAGTTGACAAGGATGTTTTCACAAGATTACTCCAGGCCAACATAGGACAGAAATGGAGCAAAAACTGGTGTTCCTATCTTACAGATAAAAAATCTGAAGTTAAGTGACTTGTTCAAAATCACATCACTTTTAAGATTGCAGAGACAGAGATAGGCAGTTTGTGTCGAAACCCAATCCTTTGAGAATGGTTTAGGAGTGAGACAAAGGGAGCTAAATTGTTCGTGCAAAAAAATAAAAATGACAAGGAGGGTCAGGCGCGGTGGCTCAAGCCTGTAATACCAGCACTTTGGGAGGCCAAGGCAGGCAGATCACAAGGTCAAGAGATCAAGACCATCCTGGCCAATATGGTGAAACCCCATATCTACTGAAAATACAAAAATTAGCTGGACGTGGTGGAGTGTGCCTGTAGTCCCATCTACTCGGGAGGCTGAGGCAGGAGAATTGCTTGAACTCGGGAGGCGGAGGTTGCAGTGAGCCAAGATTGTGCCACTGCACTCCAGCCTGGCACCTGGCGACAGAGTGAGACTGTCTCAAAAAAGAAAAAATGACAAGGAAGGGCTTCAGGACTCAACAGTAAGAACAGTGAGCATGAGTAGGTGGGTAGAGCTGATGGGTCGTTGAGGACAGGGATATCTACTATTTGGTCTTAACCTGTTTGTGATTTGGCAGTAACCCTGAATACATGGAGCGTAACTGCCTCTGTCATGTTGGGGTAAATCAAAGGACACAGAAAATTGGAGACACTTGACAGAGAATTTGGCAGCCAGGACATCAGAGCAAGACATGTCTTGTAGAAATTTAGATATCCAAAGACATAAAGATACTGTGGCGCTGCTGAAAAACAGAAGGATGCTCACAGGCTGGAGGACAAGGAGCCATCCCTGGGGGGTACTCATGAAATCTGCCAACTGTATTAAGATAAATGCAGGGAGCTTTCACAGAACTCCCTAAAGAAGCAGTGCATCTGGCCATCTGAAATCCATTTTTTTGCACCCAAAATCTGTTTCCAAGGACCAATAGTTTCTAGATTCTGAAGTCAGTCTACTGAGCCTTCAGAGAAGGGACAAGCCTTTCCAAGATTTGCAGGTTTCCTAAGCTAGTGTCTGCCTGGTCCCCTGGCACTGCCCTGCTTGTTGGTGGAAGCCCTCCTGGGAGAGAGCAGGCTGCTACTGGGGCTGAGAACAAGGTATTCCGGGTATGTCTTAGAGATCATATTTAGAAATTCAGATGTGCTTCCAGTGGGGATAAAAAGCAAGGGGGCTAGATGGCCAGACGCTACTCTACTTCCCCATCCATACCTTTCGGCTTTGAAAGCCAGCATAGGAGGATCACCTACCTGGGCCAGGATCCTCGTGGTCGGTGGCTCTGTCTTGGACTCCTGGAACTCCACTTGCCTTCAGTTCTCAGGATCCCTTATCTAAAGGGAGGTCTGGTACTCATTCAGAATCAACAAATTGGGAGTGGCTTGTAAATACAATACAGTATTCCTTTAGACAATAATAAATAGCATCCTCAGTTATCAGTCATCATTCATTTCCTGCTATTTTCCATGCCAAGGGTATAAACAAATTCCTGTGGGGTAGTGCCACTCTGCTAAGGGCTTGCCACACCCATTCAACACATTTCAAGGCACTTGGGATAGATCAGGTGGTTGCCAGTCCAGTCTAATAACAGAGGTATAGAAAAAAGACAAGAGTGAAGGAAAGAAGAAGCACAGAGCTTAGTCAGTCAATGAACATGGGAGGTTCATGATAGTTCTTTGCCCTCATCCCAGAGTTTATGCAAGTGGAGTCCCCATGTTCCAGAGAAAAATGTCCTCCTTTCATGTCTCCTTTCAGGTACACTCTGCGATGTACTAACACTTCCCTATACCTCTTCTCTGTCCCCTCTTCACAAGTGACATGCAAAGGGACCTTCTTTGATCAAGCCCTCCAAGGACTAGCTTCCCTCTGCAGCCCATTAGCTATTTACCTGCACTTCCTTGCATTTTTCCATTGCATTTGTCTTTGCCAGTTACGGTTTATGGCTATGTTTTACAATGTCACACACAGCTAGTCAGCATGAAGGAAAATCCACATAACCGATTAAGCTGATAGCTTCTGGACCACCACCAGCAGCTCATCAATAACACAGAAACAATAGTCCAGCACAATAGTTAACCACGGTGCTCTCACTGTGCCAGATATGGGCTCAGCCCATTTTTCTTTTTCTCTAACCAAATCCTTTGATGACCCTGGGAGTAAATACCATCCTTCCTGTTTTACAGACAAAAGGCAGTGCAGTTTAGAGAGGATGCACAATTTACCCAAGATCGCATCCTTAATTGCTGGGAGAACTATAACACTATAACCCAGGCCTTTCTGAGCACGCTGCAGCCGCATCTCTTAAACTTGACTGAAGACTGTGGTCTCATCTTCTAGCCTTTCTTCACGTACACATTTATAACATACAAATATAGGAATGTGTCTGACAAATTATTTTGTAAGATACATTTCCTACTTAATACATCTTGCCTTTTCTACTCAATATGATATCTCAAACATCATTCCATTTCATCAATACTTTTCCACAATAGTATATGTAATTACTGCAAGTTATTCCATTATTAGTCTAAAGACCTGGCAAAATGTTATTCCCTTGATGGCTAGAATAAAAATTCCTGATTTGTCTGTTGAATTCCTAATAAAGACACACATATCTTTAGAGAACTTCTGGATAAACTTCCTGGGATGGGATGAGATTGTGAAAGAAAAGACAAAGTAAAATTTTAAAAAGTCAAAGCAACCACTAACTTATCTTCTAAGAAGGTGGTTGGGGTAAGTGTGGGCACTTCTGTGGTGCTGACTTCTGGAATGAATGAGGATGTAAATGTCGGGGCAGCTGACCATTGCTCTCAGGACAGGGAAGATGGAGTTGGCCGGGAGTGTGCCATGTTGAGGTAGTTGCAATATAGACTTGTAGAGATCGCACCGAGTGGTTCCGGAAAGGAAGGGAAATGAGAGAGAAGAGTTTGTCTGTAAAAGTGGGTGCTACGTAGCGTAGTATAGGATATTTACAGTAAGCTCTCGCCTTTATTGCCCCATATAAAACCTCAATAAGTTTAATTATCTGTACCAATACTGGTATACAAGGGACACTGTTTGTAGGAGGTTGAAGCTCAAGAGAACAAGGGACAGCTAACTTGTATGTCACACATGGACAGGTCATAGCTTAATCCTCAATTTTAAACATTTGAGTTATTTCCACTTTTACACTATTATATGTAAGTTTTATATGTATACACATACACATATATATGGCCTAAAGTGCAAACGGGAATATCTTTCATGTAAATAAATCAACTGTAAATCGTAGTTACTCTGTGCCCTGCCTTGTGCTGTGCAGATACAAAGGAACCAAAGGCCTTTCTCCCTGCCCAATACACATACAACACACATAACATATATAAATATGTGTGTGTGTGTGTGTTTGATATATATGTATGTATAAATTCTGTGCTTAACATACTCTTGACATTTCTGAACAGATTAGACCCCACTGAGATTCCACCTTTAAAGAAATTCAAGTGGCCACTTGACAGCAATGCCAGATAAGCTGATATGAGGAGACAGACAGCACAGGCTGCCAAGCATTCTCTTTATCAGACACCCAGCTCCTACCCAGTGTGGGAAGCCAGGGTCCTGCTGACTGTGCAGGGCGAGGCTGCTGCTCCTTGGGTGACACAGCAAATATGGGATGTGTCCTCAGGTCACTGGCCATCCTCTCTGATACAAGACATTTTGGCATTTTGGACCCTCACCTGAAGCTTCCGGCAGCTCTGAGTTGGTGGTGGGGGGAGGGGTGTCTTGTTCCATCATCCACAAGTTATTTCAAGAATTTACACCAATTTTTTATTGTTACGATTATTTGGGCCATAAGAAGTGAGTATTAACAGAGGGAAAACTCTCAAGAGAATGTTCCACACAGTGTGGTGGTTACTGTGCTATCATATTGTCATATTTCCTATTTTCCAGCCATCCACCCATCCCTGACAGTCACTGGCTCAGCACAGGGCCTTCCACCTTCCATCAAACAAATGCCTGAGCTCCTGACTGAAGGGTAAATCACCTGCCAGTAGTGAAGGGTCCCTGTTATGATCCCTCTCTACGCAGGCCTGCTCCAAATGAACTCCTAGGAGCCCACACTCTGGGACATCTCCTGGCTACTCTTATAGCTGGTCCCGCCTGCTGGAAGAGGTTCCTCCAGGGCCAGGTGCAAGCCCTGTGGCTTTCCCAAGAAGCCCCTGCAGCATTAGCTCAGCCTTGTACCATACTGGACTCCTGGGGGCTTTCTGCCTCCATTTCTTCCTTCTTCACTCCTCCATTATCGCACACTTGGCCCAGTCCATGCAGGAATCCATCCCATCCTAGGTATTTCTGATGGCATGATGCCCCCAGTCAGAAGGTGCAGAAATGACGTTTAATAATAACAACATCAATAACAATTTTTTATTTTCTCAATACTCAGGTATCTTGCTGAATGCTGTTCATTGTTAATTTTTTTTAATTCTCAAGAACCCCTATTAGGTGAGCATTATTCCAATCCTCACATCATGCATGAAAAGTATGAGGTTTGGAAGGATTTTTAAAGTTGCTCTATGTCCCACACTAATAAGGGAGAGAGCTCAGATTTGTAACCAAGTCTGTCTACTTCCAGAGCCCAAGTTCTGATGCTCTCAGCAGTATCTACTGTGACAAGGAAGAAGGACAAACCCAACACTTGCTAGGGCTAATGACAAATGGTTCTGAAAATAATTTTTCTAGCGTTCTACCCTGGAATGTCTCTCACTCACATTCAACCCAGAGTGGAAGGGTGTTTCCCTGGGAATCTGGTAAAACTGCTCAGTCTTCATGCAAAGGGAGGAGAAAATTGTGCTTTTTGTTTCACATTCCTTCCTTGGCCCAAAAGATAGAAAACCCTGTCATTGGCACATACTGGGGAGAGGATGTTCATGCATGTGGCTCTGCCCCTTCCCCTCTGACTGTGGGGCTGGGCATCTTGAGGACAGGTGTGTCACCTCCTGCCACTGCTCTTCTCCTGGAAGTACCTTGCACCAACTCAGATCCTGTTCTCTGAAGGTCTCCACACAAGTGTGGGCTAGTAATTCTCGGAATGACCCTATGCTCTGCAGACTAAAACTCTCTCTTAGACAGCTAAGCCCATGATCTGGCCTCAGTGGACTGAGTAATACGGAACCCACCTGAGTATAGATTCGTGACATATTCTATAGTCCAATATTCAAATAATTGGAGCACTATATAATAAGCAAAAATTTGATTCCTGCCTCCTGCAGCCTGCATTACCATAAGGTGCTGTCATTTCTTATGATTTGTCCAGGCATGTAGAGCAGCAGAGACAGAAAGGCTAATTCTCTGTTCTAGGGCTAGCCATGCTGAAGAGGCTGGACAGTGCTCAGGGAACTGATCCAGCTGCAGATGCCCAATAGAAACATTCAGACTGATGCCCAGAGCAGAGTCCAAAGGAGTAGGGCAATGGATTGTCTTGGTAAGTATTCAGTTGGGGAAGATGGGAGGGGTCCCATACAGGTATGAGCAAATCCCATTAGGTGGGAGGAGCACAACGAGAAATCTGGGTCAGGTAGTAGCCACTGCATGCTCCAGATAAGCATACAGTCAGTATCTGCAAGGCCCATGAACAAGGACCAGGGGCCCAGTCACAGGAATGAGGTTCGGAAGATTAGCAACTTTTAAGGGGCCAAGGTACTGGACAGTAAGCAGGACACAGCCCAGAACAAGAAACAGTAGGGAAGTGGAAGAAATTATGTGATTTCATGTTTACTGTAAGAAGCTTTTGGAAATCAGTAAAGACATATTTGCCAGCCCCATTATTAGGGCTCTTATTAACATCTTCTGATTGCCAGTCTGCTCATTTCACTATCACATTTTCCCACAATGTCTGTACCTAAATGTTTGGCATGATTTCTGCAGTTGTTAGGTTTGGCATTTTGTATATATCCATGAGGACAGATATATTGATCCTGTTGATTAAATGCTTGCTATCTGTACTGCTCTCTTTTTTTCTCATCTTAATCTGTTAATAATATGAAGTACATTCAGATATTCCATGTAATATATATTTATTATTTTGATCTCAATTTTGGCATTATATATTTTTGAAGCTATGTTATTAGTGAGCCCTATGATAATCCTCACTTTATGCATGAGAAATCTGAGGTTTAGAAGATTTAGAAATTAGCTGTGTGTCTTACACTAATAAGTGAGAAAGCTCAAATTTGTGCCCAAGTCCAATTTAGAATTGTATCTCCCTGATGAACTGAAGCTTTTATCTTTAAGGAGACACCTCTTTATCTTTAGCAATGCTTATTGCCTTAAAGTCCACTTTGTCAGACACAGATACTTTCTTTTAATTCATTTTCATGTGGTATATCTCTTTCCACCATTTTTTTTCCTTTTTTTAATCATGCTTTAGGTTCTAGGGTACATGTGCAGATCATGTAGGATTGTTGCCTAGGTACACACGTGGCCATGTGGTTTGCTGCCTCCATCCCCCCATCACCTACATCTGCCATTTCTCCCCATGTTATCCCTCCCCAGCCTCCCCACTGCCACCCCCGACTGTCCCTCCCTTGTCCCCCCCAACAGACCCCAGTGTGTGATGTTCCCTCCCTGTGTCCATGTGTTCTCATTGTTCAACACCTGCCTATGAGTGAGAACATGTGGTATTTGATTTTCTGTTCCTGTGTCAGTTTGCTGAGAATTATCATTTCCAGATTCATCCATGTCCTTACAAAGGACACAACTTAATCATTTTTATGGCTGCATAGTATTCCATGGTGTATATACGCCATATTTTCCTTGTCCAGTCTATCATTGATGAGCATTTGGGTTGGTTCCAGGTCTTTGCTATTGTAAACAGTGCTGCTACATACATACATGTGCATGTGTCTTTATAATTGAATGATTTTTAATCATTTGGGTATATATCCAGTAATGGGATTGCTGGGTCAAATGGAATTTCTATTTCTAGGTCCTTGAGGAAGTGCCACACTGTCTTCCACAATGGTTGAACTAGTTTACATGCCCACCAACAGTATAAAAGTGTTCCTATTTCTCCACATCCTCTCCAGCACCTCTTGTCTTCAGATTTTTTGATGATCGCCATTCTAACTGGTATGAGGTGGTATCTCAATGTGGTTTTGATTTCCATTTCTCTAATAATCAGTGATGATGAGCATTTTTTCATGTGTTTGTTGGCCTCCTATACGTCTTCTTTTGAAAAGTGTCTGTTCATATCCTTTGCCAATTTTTGGATGGGTTTGTTTGTTTGTTTCTTGTAAATCTGTTTTAGTTCTTTGTAGATTCTAGATATTAGTCCTTTGCCAGATGGGTAGGTGGCAAAAAGTTTTTCCCATTCTCTTGGTTGCTGATTCACTCTAATGATTATTTCTTTTCTTTTCTTTTCTTTTTTTTTTTTTAGAAGCAGCAAATGATTTTATTTTCAGCAGAGTTAAAATTAGGTGTTGTATACTAAAGATAATTAGTCATCCTTCAGTATATATACTCAAGGGTTTGGTTCCAGGAATCCCACCAATGCCAAAATCTACACATATCCAAGTCTCAAAGTCCACTCTGCAGAGCCTGTGTATAGGAGAAGCTGAACCTCCATACACATGAGTTTCACATCCTGCAACATTTTCTGTCCACAATTGGTTGAAAACCTCCTGAGTTGAAGTGGATGGTGTTGTTCAAATGGTGTTGTTCAAGAGTCAGCTGTATATTCTTTCTCTCAGGATTTTCTGTAAGTTGTGAATGCTCAGTATTCTACAACTGTCTAGAGGTGTGAGGTCTGCATGTGACAAATGTATTCCTGAAAATTAGAGAGTAAGTTAAGTCTGATCATGAGTTAAAGGCTCAACTGAGCTCCTATGTAAAGCAAAAGTGGTTCTCAGTTTAATTTCACCAATCCATGGACATTTTTCTTTCTTTTTTGGGGGGTTTTGGGGTACATTTGAAGAACATGCAAGATAGTTGCATAGGTACACACATGGCAGTGTGATTTGCTGCCATCCTCCCCTTCACTATATCTGGCATTTCTCCCCATGCTATCTGTCCCCATCTCTCCACCCCCAACTGTCCCTCCCCTATTTCCCCCCAACAGACCCCAGTGTGTAGTGCTCCCCTCCCTGTGTCCATGTGTTCTCATTGTTCAACACCTGCCTATGAGTGAGAACATGCGGTGTTTGATTTTCTGCTCTTGTGTCAGTTTGCTGAGAATGATGGTTTCCAGATTCATCCATGTCCCTACAAAGGACACGAACTCATTGTTTTTTATGGCTGCATAACATTCCATGGTATATATGTGCCACATTTTCCCTGTCCAGTCTATCATTGATGGACATTTGGGTTGGTTCCAAGTTGCTATTGTAAACAGCAACTCTGAATGAACAACGGAGCTCACAGCTCAGCACTTGAGCTCCAATAAAGGACAGACTGTCTCCTCAAGCAGCTCCCTGACCCCTGTATGTTCAAAGAGTCACCTCATAAAGGAGAGAACAGACTGACATTTGGCTGGTATTCTTCTGGAACAAAGATAGCAGAAGAAGAAACTGGTAACAACCCTTACTGTTCTGCAACTGCTGCAGGTGATTCCCAGGCAACAGGGCCTGGAGTGGACCTCAGAAGTCCTACAGCAGAGGGGCCAGACTATTAGACGGAAAACTAAGAAACAGAAATAACTTCATCATCCACAAACTGGAAGTTCACCCAGAGACCCAATCTGATTATTTCTTTTGCTTTACAGAAGCTCTGGAATTTAATTAGGTCCCATTTGTCTATTTTGGCTTTTGTTGCCAATGCTTTTGGTGTTTTGGTCATGAAGTCCTTGCCTACACCTATGTCCTGAATGGTTTTGCCTGGGTTTTCTTCTAGGGTTTTTTTGGTGTTAGTTCTTATGTTTAAGTCTTTAATCTATCTGGAGTTAATTTTAGTGTAAGGTGTCAGGAAGGGGTTTAATTTCTGCTTTCCGCACATGGCTGGCCAGTTTTCCCAATACCATTTATTAAACAGGGAATTGTTTCCCCACTGCTTGTTTTTGTGAGGTTTGTCAAATATAAGATGGTTGTAGATATGTGGTTTTGCCTCCAAGGCCTCTGTTCTGACCCACTGATCTATATCTCTGTTTTGGTACCAGTACCATGCTGTTTTGATTACTGTAGGCTTGTAGTATAGTTTCAAATCAGGTAGCGAGATGCCTCCAGCTTTGTTCTTTTTGTTTAGGATTGTCTTGGCTATGCAGGCTCTCATTTGGTTCCATATGAAATTTAAGGTGGTTTTTTTCCAGTTCTGTGAAGAAAGTCATTGGTAGCTTGATGGGGATAGTGTTGAATCTGTAAATTACTTTGGGCAATATGGCCATTTTCACAATATTGATTCTTCCTAACCATGAGCATGGGATGTTTCTCCATCTGTTTGTGTCCTCTTTTATTTTGTTGAGCAGCAGTTTGTAGTTCTCCCTGAAGAGGTCCTTTACATCCTTTGTTAGTTGTACTCCTAGGCATTTTATTCTCTTTGTAGCAATTGTGAATGGGAGTTTGTTGATTTGGCTCTCTGTTGGTCTGTTATTGGTGTATAGGAATGCTTGTGATTTCTGCACATTAATTTTGTATCCTGAGACTTTGCTGAAGTTGCTTATCAGTTTAAGAAGATTTTGGGCTGAGATGATAGGGTCTTCTAAACATCCAATCATGTCATCTGCAAATAGAGACAATTTGACTTCCTCTTTTCGTAATTGAATACCCTTTATTTTATTTTATTTTTTGTTTTTTACCTAATTGCTCTGGCTAGAATTTCCAATACTATATTGAATAGGAGTGGTGACAGAGGGCATCCTTGTCTAGTGCCAGATTTCAAAGGGAATGCTTCCAGTTTTTGCCCACTCAGTATGATATTGGCTGTAGCTTTGTCAAAAATAGCTTTTATTGTTTTGAGATATGTTCCTTCAATACCTAGTTTATTGAGAGTTTCCAGCATAAAGGGCTGTTGAATTTCGTTGAAGGTCTTCTCTGCATCTATTGAGATAATCATGTGGTTTTTGTCTTTGATTCTGTTTATGTGGTGGATTACGTTTATAGATTTGCATATGTTGAACCAGCCTTGCATCCCTGGAATGAAGCCTACTTGATTGTGATGGATAAACGTTTTTGATGTGCTGTTGCAATCGGTTTGCCACTATTTTATTGAAGACTTTTGTATCTATGTTCATCATGAATATTGGCCTGAAGTTTTCTTTTCTTGTTTAGTCTCTGCCAGGTTTTGGCATCAAGATGATGTTAGTCTCATAAAGTGATTTGGGAAGTATTCCCTCTTTTTGGATTGTTTGGAATAGTTTCCGAAGGAACGGTACCAGCTTCTCTTTGTACATCAGGTAGAATTCAGCTGTGAACCTGTCTGGACCTGGACTTTTTTTGGTTGATAGGCTATTAATTGCTGCCTCAACTTCAGCCCCTGTTATTGGTCTATTCAAGGTTTCAACTTCTTCCTGGTTTAGGCTTGTGAGGGTGTAAGTGTCCAGGAATTTATCCATTTCTTCCAGGTTTACTGGTTTATGTGCATAGAGTTTTTTGTAGTAATTTCTGAGTGTAGTTTGTATTTCTGTGGAATCAGTGGTGATATCCCCTTTATCGTTTTTTATTGCATCTATTTAATTCTTCTCTGTTTTCTTTTTTATTAATCTGGCTAGCAGTCTGTCTATTTTGTTGAACCTTTCAAAAAACCAGCTCCTGGATTTATTGATTTTTTGAAGGGTTTTTTGTGTCTCTATCTCCTTCAGTTCTGCTCTGATATTAGTTATTTGTTGTCCTCTGCTAGCTTTTGAGTTTTTTTTTAATCGCTCCTCTAGCTCTTTCAATTTTGATGATAGAGTGTCAATTTTAGATTTTTCCTTGCTTCTCATGTGAGAATTTATTGCTATACATTTCCCTCTAGATATTGCTTTAAATGTGTCCCAGAGATTATGGTACATTGTGTCTTCATTGCCATTGGTTTCAAAGAAAACCTTTATTTCTGCCTTCATTTCATTGTTTATCCAGTTAACATTCAGGAGGCAGTTGTTCAATTTCCATGAAGCTGTGTGGTTCTGAGTTATTTTCTTAATTCTGAGTTCTAATTTGATTGCCCTGTGGTCTGAGAGACTATTTGTTATGATTTCCATTCTTTTGCATTTGCTGAGGAGTGATTTACTTCCAATTATGTGGTCAATTATAGAGTAGGTGCCATGCGGTGCTGAGAAGAATGTATGTTCTGTGGATTTGGGGTGAAGATTTCTGTAGATGTCTATTAGGTCTGCTTGGTCCAGATCTAAGTTCAAGTCCTGGATACCCTTATTAATTTTCTGTCTCACTGATCGGTCTAATATTGACAGTGGAATGTTAAAGTCTCCCACTGTTATGGCATGGGAGTCTAAGTGTCTTTGTAGGTCATTAAGAACTTGCTTAACGTATCTGGGTGCTCATGTATTGAGCACATATATATTTAGGATCATTAGCTCTTCTTGATGCATTGATCCTTTTACCATTATGTAATGCCCTTCTTTGTCTCTTTTGATCTTTGTTGGTTTAAAATCCATTTTATCAGAGACTAGGATTGCACTCCTGCTTTTTTTTGCTCTCCATTTGCTTGATAAATCTTCCTCCATCCCTTTATTTTGAGCCTATGTGTGTCCTTGCACGTCAGATGGGTTTCCTGGATACAGCACACTGATGGGTCTTGATGTTTTATCCAATTTGGCAGTCTGTGTCTTTTGATTGGGGCATTTAGCCCATTTACATTTAAGGTTAATGTTGTTATGTGTGAATTTGATCCTGCCATTTTGATGCTAGCTGGATGTTTTGCCTGTTAGTTGATGTATTTTCTTCATTGTGTCAATGGTCTTTACCATTTGATACATTTTTGGAATGGCTGGTACTGGTTGTTCCTTTCCTTGTTTAGTGTTTCTTTCAGAAACTCTTGTAAGGCAGGCCTGATGGTGACGAAATCTCTCAGCAATTGCTTGTCCGTAAAGGATTTTCTTTCTCCTTCGCTTATGAAGCTTAGTTTGGCTGGATATGAAATTTTAGGTTGAAAGTTCTTTTCTTCAAGGATGTTGAATATTGGCCCCCACTCTATTCTGGCTTGTAGGGTTTCTGCTGAGAGATCCGCTGTGAGTCTGATGGGCTTCCCATTGTAAGTAACCCAATCTTTCTCTCTGGCTGCACTTAGTATTTTTTCCTTCATTTCAACACTGGTGAATCTGACAATTATGTGCCTTGAGGTTGCTCTTCTTGAGGAATATTTTTGTGGTATTCTCTGTATTTCCTGGACTTGAATGTTGGCCTGCATTGCTAGGTTGAGGAAGGTCTCTTGGATAATATCCTGAAGAGTATTTTCGAGCTTGAATTCATTCTGTCTGTAACATTCAGGTACACTTATCAAACATAGATTAGGTCTTTTCACATAATGCCATATTTCTTGGAGGCTTCGTTCATTTCTTTTCACTCTTTTTTCTCTATTCTTGCCTTCTCACTTTATTTCATTGAGTTGATGTTCAATCTTTGATATCCTTTCTTCTGCTTGGTCAATTCGGCTATTGAAACTTGTGTGTGCTTCACAAAGGTCTCGGGCTGTGTTTTACTGCTCCATCAAGTCATTTGTATTCTTCTCTAAGCTGTTTATTCTAGTTAGAATCTCATCTAACCTGTTTTCTAGGTCCTCAGTTTCTTTGCATTGGGTTAGCACGTGTTCTTTTAGCTCTAAGAAGTTTGTTATTACCCACCTTCTGAAGCCTGTTTCTGTCAATTCATCAGATTCATTCTCCATCCTTCTTTGATCCCTCACTGGTGAGGAGTTGTGATCCTTTGGAGGAGGGGAAGCATTGTGGTTTTTCATGTTTTCATCCTTTTTGCGCTGATTTCTTACCATCTTTGTGGATTTATCTACCTGTGGTCTTTGTAGTTGGTGACTTTCAGATGGGGTCTCTGAGTGGACATCCTTTTTGTTGATGATGAAGTTATTTCTTTCTGTTTCTTAGTTTTCCTTCTAACAGTCAGCCCCCTCTGCTGCAGGACTGCTGGAGGTCCACTCCAGACCCTGCTTGCCTGGGGATCACCCGCAGGGGCTGCAGAACAGTAAGAGTTGCTGCCGGTTTCTTCTTCTGTTGTCTCATCCCAGAAGGGTACCTGCCAGATGTTGGCCTGATCTCTCCTTTATGAGGCATCTCTTTGGGTATATGGGGGGTTGGGAAGCTGCTTGAGGAGAGAGTTTGTCCCTTATAGGAGCTCAAGTGCTGTGCTGGGAGCTCCGTTGTTCCATGCAGAGCTGCTGGGCAGGTGCTTTTAAGTCTGCTGCAGTGGAACTCATAATAGCCTCTTCCCACATGCTCTGTCCTAGGAAGATTGGCTTTATTTATATGTTCCTGATGTGCTGCTTCCTTTTTTCACTTAACACAAGTCGAATCAAATTCAAGGAAATTGTGCCAAGTGAAAATCTAAAAAGCCAATCTCAAAAAGACACATACTTCATGATTCCATTTGTATAACATTAACTAACATAATTATACAGATGGAGAACAGAATAGTGGTTGCCAGGAATCAGAGAATGAAGACAGTGGGGTGGGCTTAGGGTTTGGGGATGAAGAGGGTACAGCTGTAAAGTATAGCAAGAGAGAGTCTTGTGGTGAGGGCACAGTTAAGTATTGTGATTGTGATGGTTACACCAACCTACACATAATAAAATTGCAGAGAGCTACACACACGCACACAAATGAGTGGAAGTATAACTGGCAAAATCTGAGTAAGCTATGTGGACAGTGTTGATGTCAATTTCCCAGTTTTGATAGTGTATTATAATGCAAGATGTCAACATTGGAAGAAGCTGGGTGAAGGAGGACTCAGGAACTCTCTGGACATTTCTTGGTACTTTCCTGTGAATCCATAATTATTGCCAAATAGATATTTTCTAAAGCTTAAATCATTTTAACTTTAAAATGTCCCTGTTACTGCTGAAACTCACATCTCAATACACTGATCAAGAACAGCACTAATGTGCCCCGGCCTCCAGAAATTCACAATTCCTACTGACTTTTCTTTGAAACCTTGGCCAAGTCACTTCTCTTCACTGGTTCTCAATTTTCCATCTTCAAAATGAAGATTGAATGACTATTAAAATCTCTTGCAATTCTTAAGATGAAGGGCCCCAAAGGAACCAAAGAGGATGCTATGTAATGTAAATATGGGTTTTTACTCCATCAACCAGCCAAGACAGAAGACAATCACCAAGACACGGCAACTAAGGAGGCCATGTGTAAACAAAGACCATTAGACATATGCTCTGGGCTTTGCAGCCCAACTGGTGTGGCCAGTTGGTGGGGTATGAAGAAAATCGGGGCTTCCCAGAACCATGTTGAATGGAGATAAGCAGGGAGGAATGAGGAAGACATGAGGCAGTGCCAGTCTCAGACCAAGGCGGCCACACCCACATGTGGTTATGAAAGACTGACAGCCCTGCAAGCGGAATGCCACCCTGCCCTTGCCAGTCCCCACCAGCCAGTAAAATTTAGGAGTGGTCTTAACTGCCCTCAGCTGAGGCCCAGGCACTGGCATACTCAGGGCATCTCATCTAGCAGTACGGCTTCAAACCACCTACTAATGCCTTCTACAATTTGCCTCTTTAGTCCTTACCTCTCATGTGGAATTGAGACTTATCTAACTGCCAACTTGACATTGTCACTTAGCATCTCTTCTTCAAATGGCCAAAGCCAAACTTTTGTCTCTCTACTCCCCAAACCTACTTCCCTTCTAGCTAGTTTTCCTTCTTGGGAGCCAGCCATCTCTCCACAATCAATTAACCAGTCCTGTTGCCCCCACCTCCAAGACACATTCCAAATCTGTTCACTTCCCTCCTTGCCCTCTGCTACCACCCAGCTCCAAGCCACCATCTCTTCTTCTGTGGACCTCACTGAGTCCCCTGCCTCAACCCTACCCAGAGTAAAATGGCCCTTCTACAGTGTCAATTAGATCTTCTCATTCCCCAGCCTAAACTTTAATGGCCCCCATCTTAGTTAAAATAAAATTCCTCACCCTGGTTGACAAGGTCCCATCTCAGTCTTGTACTCATGCCCTCCACTCTGTCTTGCAATCACCCTGCCACATGCACAGGGCTGCCTCAGGTTCCTTCTTAGATTTCTCTGACAACTCAGGGCCTTTGCACATGCTACAGCCTCTACACAGTTCCTCCCCAGGTCTTTTCATGACTAGCTGCTTCCCATCAGCACCCCTCAGAGACCTTCTCTGCCCCACCTCTCCAGGTTCCACACCTGCCACCCTCCCCCAATCACATAATAGTTTCTTCACAGAGTGAGTTACCATCCCAGCATTTTCCTAACTTACTTTGGGACTGGTCTGTTGCCTGTCTCCACCACGAGAACATAAGCTGCATGTGAGCAGGAGCCTTGTCTATCTTGTCACCCCAGTGGCTGTGACATAACCTGATACACATTAGATACTCAGTAATATGTGTTTGATGAATGAAGTGCTGGAGGCACCACTGTGTTTCCCTAGCTGTGTACATATATCTGTCATGGTTTCCTAAGAACCTATAGCTCTCCCACCATGACTGCTGTTCCACAGTCCTGATTTGCTAGACTGGAATCCTAACCTCCACCCTTACCTTTAGTCTCCTCCCCTTGGAGGCTAAATCCTAGTCCCTAAACCCCCACCAAATGGCTAAGACCCAGCTTCCAAGGCCTATGCTGAGACCTCAGCACCACCCTTCTGTGGTCTCATCCTTATCTCATCCTGCAGGGCCCAGCTTAAATGTCTCTTCTCCAAGGAAGGCTATCCTCCGTATGCCCCTCAGCACCCTCCACAGCCACCTCTATGCCTCCATCCCTGCCTCCCCAACCCTGCAGAGAAGAAGAAGTTGCTAATCTGCTGTGTTGACATCTGCTGGGGTGCCTTGGACTGGGGAGCAGGCTGGTAGTGTGCTGACAGCCTGTGGCTGTGCCCACATCCACGCTCACTTTCTGAGCCCTGGTAGAGTAGGTGCCCTTTCCCTTATTGCAGCACTCAGAGGAAGGATGTACTACTTAGCCAAATCTGGCCAACCTCTCCCTTGTGAGAGAGGGCCCAGCCATCCTCCTGCCCTCTTTCCTCCTCCTGCCCCCGAGTAGTAAAGGCACCTGGTCAGAGCCTTCCAGGAGACCCAACCATCCACCACAGTTTCCCAGTTCCAACCGTCATCCACATGGCTGGCTGCGAAGGTAAATGCAGTCTATTTCACATACTCAACCATCTAGTATCGGATGGGAGGACACTAGAGTGACACTGTTCTCCAGCCTTGAGCCCGACCATGGGCCCCACCCAACCCAGATACCAGAGAGGCCCTGTACTAGGATGCTATTGGATGCTTGTCCAGTCATGTACGAAGTTAGCCCTTTGTTATATGGAGTTGACTATGTACAGCTTTCTCTACAGGGAACCCAAGGGAGAAGAAGAGATGCATAGTAGGATTTAACCTGTAAATCCTCTGCTGAGCACCTTGCACTACATTCAGTGAGTAGCACGTGGTAGGTGCTTGATAATGATTGATTGATGGATTTAATACAGGTAGAGAGTACAACACAATCTAAGATCCCGGGGATGGGGAGACCATACTCTTGGTTAGAGACAGTGGACTGTGTGGCTGGGAGAGTCCCACACAGCACTCTAGTGACAGTGCAGAAAGTCACTGTGGGAAACTTAGAGGTTTCTAGAGGTTGCTATTTCATCATAGCACCATGCAGGCCAGCCCTTCCTGCTCCACGGACTGCCGGGAAAAGCTTTCTCTTTTCCTCCCAGCCAGGCAGCTCTCGAAGTGCTCCACTGTCTCACCTCCGCCCAGGCACCCAGGTGTGGAGGATACCTGCTGGCTGCTTGTCTGCCGACTCATTCCTTGGTCTCACCTGGGAAACCTGCCACCAGCTGGCCTCTTTCCAAGCATCAGCTTCCTTATCTTCTTAATCCCTTACATGTGATCTCACCTCTACACAGTGGCTTGCCTCAAGGCCAAATTCCAGTAGGAATAAAAATGATTCTCTTGTCATTTTCCAGTCTTCCTTTTAAAATATTATTTTATAATTATTTTTAGGAAGATCACTTCAATGAAGACTACTTTTACCTAAGAAATGTTAAAACATAAAGACAAGGCTGTAATCTGCGGATTCCTGTCAACATGGCTAGCAGACACAAGTCAGACAACAGGCTAAAAATGTGTGAAGAGTTGGTGCCTTTGAAAGGTGGAGTCGGTGATGATTTTCTCCCATTTTTCCATGCTTTCCAATTCTCTACAAATGGTTTCTATTACTTTGATAACCAGGACCTCTGATAACCTGCCCGCACCAAGTAGACTTAGCTGGGAAAGTCAGCTTGATGGGAGGTGAAAGGAACCGGGCAATACGCCGTTCCCACAGCCAACTATCGGGCACACAGACCTAAGCTTCTCGGGATGTGGGAGGAAAGAGAAAGAAGAGAGAAACTCCAAGATCCAAGAGAGCCAACAAGAGGGCTGGAGTCTGATGACCCAGAAGCTGAATGGCACAGTTTCCACAATTGTGCTGAGGTTCTGTGGCCTCTGGGCCTCTTGACAACTGGGCAAAGACTCACAGAAAACTATCTCTAGACCCTACCTGGGGGACGGGAAAGTGCTTAAGATAATTTACAGGACAGCCACCTGGGACTCCAGTGGCTTACAGCTCCTTCATCCAGACAGTCTGTGTTTAGCACATGCCAGGTGCTAAGCTGGATACTGAAGATACAATGGGGAACCCATCCACCATGGCTCTGTTCTTGTGACACTCACATCTAGGGAAAGCCAGCAAGGGGGAGAAATAGAGGAGACCATGTTAGGCAGAGAAAATACCCAAGCGCAAGGGAGAAGCCAGCCTATTCTGAGCACACACATTGGTTCCATCTGGCTGGGCCTCAGTGCCAGGTTGGACTGGAGGTGGAGCTGAGGAGCTGTCACAGAGCATTCTAGACACAAATGTCAGAGTCCCTCTAGGTCAGGGTCCTTAGGCATGGCAGCATTGCTTCAAGTTTTTCCTTTTGTGGTGTTTCCATTCATGGCAATGTGGAAGATGGGTCCTGGCAGAGAAGGGCTGGGCTGGAAGACCAGTTAGGAGACTGAGCTGTGAGCCAAGGAAAATGAGGACTACCTGAACCCCAGGGCAGGTGCAGGGCCCAGAGAGAAGCTTCCTGAGGTTTTAAGTAGGTAGAATCAAAGGAGCTGGTATAGATCTTTTATTACATATAAGCTGGAATATGGCATCTGCTCCAGGACAAAAGAGTAGGCAGAAAACAAAACAAGATGGAAATGGCATTAGAACAAACCTGGGAGGAATGTGAAGTTAGGAGTAGAGAGTCCAACACTGACTGCAATCATAAAAATGTAAAACAAACAAAAATTCGCTAGGTGTGCTGACTTAGAAAGAATTAACTGTCATATTAAGTTCACTAATGCTATGGCTTGAATGTGTCCCAAATTCATCTGATGTGTTGGAAATTGAATCCCCAGTGCAACAGTGTTCAGAGACGGGACCTTTAAAAGGTGATCAGGTCATGAGGGTTCTGCCCTCATAAATGGACTGACACTGTTATCACGGGAGTAGGTTCCTGACAAAAGCTCCTCCAGCCCTCTCGCGCATGCTCTTGCCCTTCCACCTTCTGCCATGGGATGACGCAGCAAGAAGGACCTCACAAGATGCGGCTCCTTGATCTTGGACTTTCCAGCCTCCAGAACTGTGAGCCAAACAAATTTCTATTTGTAAATTGCCCAATCTCAGGTATTCTGTTATAGAAGCACAAAATGGACTAAGATAATTAGATTCTCAATTTTTATCAGGCTGTTGAAGTGAAAGATAAAAATTTAAAAAAGAAATTAAGAAGGTCAGGCACAGTGGCTCATGCCTATATTCCTAGCACTTTGGGAGGTCAAGGAGGGTGGATTGCCTGAGCTCTGGAGTTCAAGACCAGCCTGGGCAACACAGTGAAACCCTGTCTCTACTAAAATACAAAAAAATTAGGCTGGCATGGTGCTGCGTGCCTGTAGTCTCAGCTACTTGGGAGGCTGAGGTAGGAGAACCCCTTGAACCCAGGAGGTGGAGGTTGCAGTGAGCTGAGATTTTGCCAGTGCACTCCAGCCTGGGTGACAAAGTGAGACTCTGTCTCCAAAAAAAAAAAAAAAGAAAGAAAGAAAGAAAGGAAGAAATTAAGAGCAGGTATTAATTCCAATATCCCACCATGGGGACACGTTAATGTTTGCTTGGTCACTCCCCTAGCATAGTGTGCGGAATGTCTTCAAGGACACTCTGTTGTAAATACAAGGACCAGCCCTGCTGGGCTCAATACATCCCACAGGCTTTGTAGATCCCTACTCTGTTGCCATCTCTCAGAGGATTTGCAGACCAAATCCAAATTCTTAAAAGAGCAACACTCACAAATGTGCAAATCAGAGCAGAAAAGAAACTTCTAAAAAGCCCTAAAATTATGAGAGAAGACAATGAGGACCTGACGGTGGTGGAATTTTCTCTCTATACATCTGTTTTCAGGGCTTGCTTTCTCAATAAACCTTAAATTTCTTTTAAAATAAAGGAAGAAGCAAACATTACATTTAAGAGAAATCATTTTCATAAAGAAGAGGAAATTTCCAGGGTATTTTTGCTTCCATGTTTGGCTTCCATGAATTTGTGTTTAACAGAAGATGCCGCAAAATACACAATTATTGCAAAATCAAGAAAATCCACGTCACAACATCCCTTGGTTTCCCAGGCCAGTGTCACCACTGAAAACACATATTGTGGCTGATCGTGTGTCACAAATTAGAATGACAAGACAAGAAAAAAGCCTCTATGATTAACTAATAGCAGCCAACACAGACAGCCCGTGTGGCTTGACAGTGCTGGTTTATGAAAGGCAGAAGAAGTAAACTGCTTCTGTGACAACAGGAAGGGCCTCTGCCCTTAATGAATAAATAACATTTAAATTATTCTCCCCCATTTGCAGAGCATTTTCCCACTCACTATCTCATCTGACCAGGTATTATTATATCTGACCAAGAACTTGTATACAAAATAAAAATAACAGATAAATATTGGCTGGGTGCAGTGGCTCACGCCTGTAATCCCAGTAATTTGGGAGGCCAAGGTGGGTGGATTGCTTGAGTTCAGGAGTTTGAGACCAGCCTGGCCAACACGGTGAAACCCCATCTCTACTAAAAATATAAAAAATCAACCGGGGTGGTGGCACACACCTGTAATCCCAGCTACTCAGGAAGCTGAGGCAGGAGAATCACTTGAACCTGGGAGGTGGAGGTTGCAGTGAGCCAAGACTGCACCACTGCACTCCAGCCTGGGCAACAGAGCAAGATTCTGTCTCAATAAATAAATAAATAAACAAATCTGGAACTCCCCCAACACAATAATAAGACAAGCCCCCAAATGTTTTAAATGGGCAAAATATTTGAACAGACACTTCACAAAGGAAGATATAGATGGTCAAAAAGTACATGAAAAGTTGTTCAACACCATTAGTCATCAGGGCAAAGAAAACGAGAACCATGGTGAGATTCCTCTGTACACCCACTTAAGTGTCTAAATTAAAGAAAACAAGTTTTAGCAAAGCTGTGGAGCAACTTAAATTCCCATGTATTGCTGGTGGAAAACAAAGTGGCATCACCATCACACAGAATTTTTTGGCAGTTTCTTAGAAAATTAAACACACGCTTATTGATATGACAATTCCATTTCGAAGAAATGAAAACATAAGTCCACACAAAGACTTGTACCTCAGTGTTCATGGTAGCTCTATTCATAATTGCCAAATTTGGAAACAAATCAAATGTCCATCAGCAATGGAATGGATATACAAATGGCGGTACATATATACAACAGAACACTAATCTGCAATGGAGAGAAATTAACCACTGACGAACACAAAAACATGGACAAATCTCAAAAACGTTATGCTGAGCAAAAGAAGCCAGACACAAGACTGTACAGTGCATGATTCCATTCCTATGAAATCACAGAAAGGGTCAATTGCAGGTGCAGAGACAAAAAGTAGATCAGTGGTTGCGTGGGGATGGGGTGGAAGGTTGACTACAAAGAGGCAAAAGAAAATTGGGGGATAGATGAGGGGTGACAGAAATATTCCATGACTTGATTTGTATATTCGTTTCATAAGTTAGATATTTGTCACAGGAACCCAAAAGTATCTGAGACAGGTCTCAGTCAATTTAGACAGTTTATTTTGCCAAGGTTAAGGGCACATCTGTGACACAGCCTCAGGAGCTCCTGACAACATGTGCCCAAGGTGGTCAGGGTACAGCTTGCTTTTACACATTTTAGGGAGACGTAATACATCAATCAATACAGGTAAGGTTTACATTGGTTCAATCTGGAAAGGTGGAGCAACTTGAAGCAGGGAGCTTCCAGGTTATAGGTAGACCAATCAATAGAAATGAATGTCTGGGTTATAATAAGCAGTTGTGAAAATGAAGGTTTTATCTTATAGTTGAAGCCACCAGGTAGTAAGCTTCAGAGAGAATAGATTGTCAATGTTGTCTATCAGACTTAAGGTCTGTGTTGATGTTAATGTGGGTCAGCTTTTCCTGAATTCCAAAAGGGAGAAGGATATATGAGGGCATGTCCAACCTTCCCTTCCATCATGGCCTGAACTAGTATTTTCAGGTTAACTTTGGAATGCCCTTGGCCAAGATGAGGGGTCCATTCAGATAGTTGGGGGGCTTAGAATTTTATTTTTGGTTGAGAATGAAGACTTATCAAGCTGTACACTTAAATGGGTATGTTGTTAAATATAAACTACACCTCAATAAAGGTGAGTTTAAAAGAAATTAATGCAGCTAACTGTGACTCCTGGGAAAATAAAATAGTGTATGTGTATGTACATACACTTGCAAAGAAATGGGTTGAAGCTAGAAGGATGCCAATCAAATGATAACATGGTCATCTTGGGGTCAGAGAGTACATTTGGGGATGAAGGGAGCTGTAAAAGCAGACTTGGACCTTTTCTTCTACAAGTACTGTGTCATTTGAATTTTGGAAAGAAAAAAAAAACTCAGAAGTAGGAGAAGGAGCAAGAGAAGATGGAACTTAAGTGATTTGCCTGGGAACACCTTGAGAAGATGAGATTCGAGCTTAAGTCTAAGCTTTCTAATTCCATGAGTGGGAGTGACCACATCCAAGAGGAAGCTCAAAAGGAAGATGTTCCCATCATCTCTTGCTCATCCTGATAGCATGCAAAACCACATACAATGCAGCTTAGAAAACTCCCAAATTGCCAAATTTCATTGAAAACACTTAATGCTGTGGTTTCCAATTCCAATTGTAAAGTAGATATGATGCCATTTTTACCATTAAATTCTCAGAAATGAGGAGAGCTCTCTTTCTGCCTCCTCTTCCTCTGCTGTGGCTTTGGTGAAACGTGCACTCACAGGCTCACCTGTCTCAATGATCTCCAGTAAGAACACATGCACAGAAGCTGCAGCTCAGCTCTTCCTGGTACCACCAGGGTTGATTCTTTGAGAATTCTAGAATGTCACATCCTAGGCCCCCCAAAGAAATGCTGCATCTTACCCCCAGAAATATGAATCATAGCAAATTTCAAATCAATCATTGTTTAATACTCTCAGACTGGGCACATCCAATAACATATTTTCAGTTTTAGAACAGTGCCTGGTGCATATCGGCACTATTTGTGGAAGCAATAAATCGACACGGAGCTTAAACATAAACAAATGCCAAATTGCTTTTATAACACCTGTTTTCCTTTCTATGTCTTTATTCCGTTTAGTTTTGTTTTGCTTAATTTTACCTCAGAACCTAGTCTGGTAAACTTATAATCCAGAAGCTCCCTTGAAATGTGAGTATTCACCCACTAGGGGGCAGGAGAGAATCTCCTGCCTGGAGGGAGGCCGGCCCGCTCTGTCCGTGGGTCGTGGGTCAGGCCAGGGTCACTCTGCTACCTACAGGATTAGCATGGAGCTTTATGAACCACGGCTTTCTAATAAACACAGGATCTGTTTGATAGAGCCTCCAAAACGCACCTACCTAGTGATGAAAACCTTCATGGCAAACATCTTTAGAGATGCTCCCAGTTTAAGGCTCAGAACACAGACACTTCCCAGGAAAGACATTGTTTCTCAGCCCCTAGGACGCTTGCTTTGCTTTGCTTACAGACTCACTGTTCTTAAATCACTCTAGAGCTAAGACAACATCTATGTCTTCTCTTATCCTCTATTTCAATATAAAGGACTCCTCACTCTTGTTGCTTACTATTGGGTACCTCTCCATGGGAAGAAATAGATTGATTTAATGGCCATCAGTAGCCCAAATCTGGAACAGTGAGCAGGGAAGCATTTAAAATTGGAGAATTTAGGCCAGGCACCGTGGCTCACACCTGTAATCCCAGCACTTCAGGAGGCCAAGGTGGATGGATCGCTTAGGAGTTCGAGACCAAGCCTGGGCAACATGGTGAAACCTCATCTCTACCAAAAATCCAAAACTCAGCTGGGCATGGTAGTACACATCTGTAAGTCCCAGCTGCTCAGGAGGCTGAGGTGGCAAGATTGTCTGAGCCCTGGGGTCGAGGCCGCAGTGAGCCGGGATCACACCACTGCACTTCAGCCTGGGCAACAGAGTGAGACCTTGTCTCAAATAAATAAATTAAATTAATTAGAGGATTTAAGGATTTTCCCTACACACACTTCCTTATATTCTCTGGCCCTGTCTGACTATTCTCCCTAACTCCCTGCTCCTCTGGTCTCCCAAAATCACTCCAGAAAAAAAAAAAATGGTTGGGGACTAAAGGAAAGCCAGGTGACAGTGCCAGTGTGACAAATGACAAAGTGCCTCTGCCTGACCAAACCTCAGTCAGGTCCCTGAACTTTCTCCTAGTCCTATCTGCAGACTGACTTATAAAAACCAGTTTTACCAAAAACCCTCCTAAGCCAGTTTGTCAAGATCCTCTTACCCTCAATATCCATCTGATTGAATTCTTCATCCCCCACAATTCCCCAGTGATGTCTGATCGCCAGGACTTTCTTCAGCAAGAGTGGTTGGTGGGTTTAGCCAGGACACCTGCTCACCCCTGATATGCCATTGTAGTAATTCTTCATCCATGGGTCCCACCCTGCTCCCAGGCTATACAGTCCCATGTGCCCACGCTGCACTCAGAACTAAGCCCAGTTCTATACTGAGGTCTCGCTTCACCTCTTGCCAGAGTCCTGAATAAAATCGGCTTTCACATTTAAAAACTGTCCAACTCTGGTTGTTCCTTGACACAGGGTAATTTTTATTCCATGTGATAGTTGGCCTTCCCTCATCCTACACCCCACAAAACTGCAACTCTATGTACAAGAGCCAGACAGCCCTTTCCAACAGAGAGGAAGAGGCTGCCTTGGTGAAAAGGAAGAGGCTCTGGGAGGAAGGAGAGAGTCCAAGGCTGCCCCCTCCTCTGGAATGAACTCTGGGAGGGGTGGATGATAAAACCCAGATACATTTAGAGGACTTTGCTTTGCTTCCACAGGGAACCCAAGGAAGCTCCAAGCCCTCCAGTGACTAAAAACAGCAGAACAACAAGAAACAGCAGCAAAGGTCTGGGCAGAATTATACTATATGGGCACAGACACATACAGAGTCCCCTGTGGCCCCAGGAGAGTTCGTAAGAAGATCCAGAGGCTGTTCTATTCCATTTCTCAGCAGAGAGAGAGGCCCATGGGCCAAAAAGCTGCTCATTAGGACAAAAAGGACGCAAACTGTCCTGCAGCATGAACCACAGGGAACAAGGCCATCAGTCACCAGATATCAGACCGGCCAGACACAGCTCTGCAGTTCCCCAAGACCACCACAGACCCACCGCTCCTCACCAATAGCTCCAGGCTACATAGACCCCTCCACTTCATGGATGTCCTCAAAGGAGAAGCGGGAGGCAGGAATGGAATCCTGACTTGGCTCAGTTTAAATATAAGATGACTGCAATATTATTGGATTGCTGAAGTTTACCTAAAAGAAACGAGATTAAGTTTTCTGCCACAATGCAAAATGAGACAAAAGGGCTTCAACTGAGATTAAGGTGAGTTATAGGAAAATGTGCTTCCCTGAGGGACCTGTGAAATGTGTTCACTATGAGAAAATGACCAAATCCATGTTCTTAGCTATGGGGCTCAGGCTGACCCCTGTTTCTGGAGCCTACACAAATGGCAGGTAAGTCCCTGTTTCAGGCACAGTGATTTAAATGTTTAAAAAGAAACAGGTGGGCCTCGGCAATTATGGTAACATTTCACAAGTTTACATCTCTGTGAGGCAGGTAGTGTAATCCCCATTTTGCAAAGGAGGAAACTGAGGCTGAAAGCACTTAATGGCCTCTTCAACATGGCCCAATTGGTAGAGAACAGAGCTTTATCTGAATCCAGCAATTCTATACTTAGAACTGGCTCACTCTTTCTTATATCTCACTACTACCTTGATATTTGAAATGTTTAACTTTTGTCAATCAAAAAATAACAATAATTTTAGGAATAATGATTACTATGTCATTTAACTTCTTACTGATATTTTCAATACTCCATGCCAGTATTAACTTCAACTTTTTAAGAGCAAACCATGGCATCTCAACAACCATCCTTCCAGAAATACTTTCCCTTTTCTTTTCTTATAGAGTGGCCCTGCCCTACATGGTGATCACGTGCCACATGTGACTATTGAGCACTTGAAATTGGCTTGTCAGAATTGAAGTGTGAAGTGTAAAACACACACCAAATTTCAAAGACATGGCACATAATAAACAATGTAAAATATCGCATTAGCAACTTCCACATTGACTGTATGTTCAAATGATAACATTTTGAATATATTGGATTAAATACGTGGATGATGTACCAACACCCACAGTGCCTTATCGAGTCTCTGCTTCACATTCTTGCACTTCTGACTGGAAATAACACTGGCATCTAAGAACCTACTAATGTCATCGATATGTTCTTGGAAACCACAATTTTAAACAAAATGACATATAACAAAACAGACAACATTGAACAAAATGACATTATTCGAGGACCTGCTGCACGTTGTTTCACTTAAAGTCAGTTTCCAAGAACCTGAAGAGCAAGTTACTTAGCTCCTCTAAGCCTTGCTTATGCCCCTGCAAAGAGGGAAGGATAATAATCACCAGTGCTTAGTGATGCCATAAGGAGAAAATAAAATAATAAATATGAAATGGCTGATAGCATGCTTGTCACATAGAAGATGTGTGATTGGAGAGAGAGATCCAAGATGGCTGATTAGGAGCAGCTCAGGATTGCAGCTCCCATCAAAAGCACAGAGTGTGAGTGGATGCCGCATTTCCAGATGGATTTTTATTGCCCACAGACCAGGAGATTCCCAGGCAGAGGAGCCCCACGGGTCGCCAGCACAGCTCTTTTGACCAGCGTGGCTGTTATGCCGGCACCCCAGTGCAGTGGCTCTCAGTACAAAATACACGGGACTAGGTGCTCTTTTGGCTGGCAATTGGAGCACTGGGAAGGCAGAGTCGCCCCTTTAGCTGATTAAAAAGGGGACAGAAACAGGGAACCAGGCCAGGAGATTCCTGGGCAGAAAAGTGTCACAAATCTCAGCACCGCTGTTTCAGCCAGTGCAGTGGGTCACCACACAGGAAATCACACAGATCACGACACCTTTTCAACAGGCGACTGGAACACCTGGGAGAGAGTCGACCATTCAACTAAAAAAAAAAAAAAAAGGCTCTGAGGCAGGGAGCCAGGTGATCAGGCTCAGCCGGTCCCACCCCCACAAAGAAACAGCAATTGGAAACACTGTGGGTTGAGAGTTTCACAGCAAGCACAGCTGAATCTGGAAAGCTTCGGCTCTGTGGAAGAGGGGCGTCTGCCATTACCTGCTGGGCAGGGCAGCCCTGAAAAAAAAGGCAGCAACACAATGGAAACCCATAAATAAAGCCCTAACTCCCCAGGACAGAGCATCTGGGAAAAAAAAGCGGGGTCGGGGGTTATGAGTTCTGCTGCAGCAGACTTAAATGTACCTGCCCAGCAGCTCTGAATTTACAACAGAGCTCACAGCTCACCACTTGAGCTCCTATAGAGGACAGACTGTCTCCTCAAGGAGCTCCCTGACCCCCATATACCCAAAGAACCACCTCATAAACGAGAGCTCAGACTGACATTTGGTGGGTATCCTTCTGGGATGAAGATAGCAGAAGAAGAAACTGGTAGCAGCCCTTACTGTTCTGCAGCTGCTGCAGGTGATCCCCAGGGAAGCAGGGCCTGGAGTGGACCTCAGCAGTCCTACAGCAGAGGGTCCAGACTGTTAGAAGGAAAACTAAGAAACAGAAATAACTTCATCACCAACAAACTGGACGTCCACTCAGAGACCCAATCTGAAAGTCAGTAACTACAAAGACAACAGGTGGATAGATCCACAAAGATGAGAAGAAACCAGTGTAAAAAGGTTGAAAACACCCGAAATCAGAATGCCTCTCCTCCTACAGGGGATCACAACTCCTCATCAGCAAGGGAACCAGGCTTGATGGAGAATGAGTGTGATGAATTGACAGAATTAGGCTTCAGAATGTGGGTAATAAGAAACTTCTGTGAGCTAAAAGAACATGTTCTAACCCAGTGCAAAGAAACTAAGAACCTTGAAAAAAGATTTGACGAAATCCTAATGAGAATAGACAACTTAGAGAGGAATATAAGTGAAATGATGGAGCTGAAAAACACAACACGAGAACTTCGCGAAGCATGCACAAGTTTCAACAGCTGAATTGACCAAGCAGAAGAAAGGATATCAGAGGTCGAAGATTGACTCAATAAAATAAAACGAGAAGGCAAGATTAGAGAAAAAAGGGTAAAAAGGAATGAACAGTGTCTCCAAGAAATATGGAACTATGTGAAAAGACCTAATCTACGTTTGATAGGTGTACCTGAATGTGACAAAGAGAGTGAATCCAAGCTGGAAAACACTCTTCAGAATATTATCCAGGAAAACTTCCCCAACCTAGCAAGGCAGGCCAATATTCAAGTCCAGGAAATACAGAGAACACCACAAAGATATTCCTCAAGAAGAGCAACCCCAAGGCACATAATCATCAGATTCATCAGGGTTGAAATGAAGGAGAAAATGCTAAAGGCAGCCAGATAGAAAGGTCAGGTTATCCACAAAGGGAAGCCCATCAGACTCACAACAGATCTCTCAGCAGAAACCCTACAAGCCAGAATAGAGTGGGGGCCAATATTCAACATCCTTAAAGAAAAGAACTTTCAACCCAGAATTTCATATCCAGCCAAACTAAGCTTCATAAGTGAAGGAAAAATAAAATTCTTTGTGAACAAGCAAGAACTCAGAGATTTCATCACCACCAGGCCTGCTTTACAAGAGCTCCTGAAAGAAGCACTACACATAGAAAGGAACAACCAATAACAGCCACTTTAAAAACATACCAAATGGTAAAGAGCATCAACATAATGAAGAATCTGCATCAACTAACAGGCAAAACAGCCAGCTAGCATTAAATGGCAGTATCAAATTCACACATGTCAATATTAACCCTAAATGTAAATGGACTAAATGCCCCAATCAAAAGACACAGACTGGCAAATTGGATAAAAAACCAAAACCCACTGGTGTGTTATATTCAGGAAACCCATCTCACATGCAAGGATACACAAAGGCTCAAAATAAAGGAATGGAGGAAGATTTACCAAGCAAATGGAGAGCAAAAAAAAAAAAAAGCAGGAGTTGTAATTCTCGTCTCTGATAAAATAGACTTTAATGCAACAAACATCAAAAGAGACAAAGAAGGATATTACATAATGGTAAAAGGATCAATGCAACAAGAAGAGCTAACGATCCTAAATATATGCACACCCAATACAGGAGCACCCAGATACATAAGGCAAATTCTTAATGACTTACCAAGAGACTAAGACTCCCACACAATAATAGTGGGAGACTTTAACACCCCATTGTCAATATTAGACAGATCAATGAGACAGAAAATTAACAAGGATATCCAGGACTTGAACTCAGACCTGGACCAAGCAAACCTAATAGACATTTACAGAACTCTCTACCCCAAATCCACAGAATATACATTCTTCTCAGTACCACATCACACCTACTCTAAAACTGACCACTGGAGTAATGCAGTTCTGGAACTCAGAATACTGAAAACTTTATCATTTTGTTAAATTTCCTTACATGTTTTGATAAAAATGAAAAGCTTCAGACAAATACTAATTGAAAAACTGATACAGAAAGATATCAGTTAACAAGTTTGATTAAAGAGCAATTCCTTTACAAGGAAGGTAAAGATACTCAATATCTGTCTCTAAATACATATATGCAGACACACACAGTTGACCTTTGAACAACATGGGTTTGAACCACACAGGTCCACTTATATGTGGATTGTTTTCAACCAAACATGAGTTGAAAAATACAGTATTTGTGGAGATGAAATCCACGTGTATGGAGGACCCATTTTTCATACAGGGGTTCTGCAGGACTGACTATGGAACTCGGGTACACATCAATTTTGGTACATGTGCAGGTGCTATAAACAATTCTCTTCAAGAAATAACTGTATATAAATAGCGCTTTTAAGAAGGCTTTGTAACTTTTTTTTCATTATTACAAGACAAATTTGTTTTATTATACATAATTTGGAAAATGTACCTACATTTATTTGGGAATTTAAAGTATAAGTTTAGATTACAGACCACATTTAAGAATCTCCAAGGCTGCTTAATCACTGTAGTATTAATCTTTATAATTAATTGTGGTGAATCCGGTAAAATTTTTGCAAATTTACTTATAAATCATTATTATTCAATGTTTACTAAGATTTTTCTGTACATATTCTTATTTGAAAAAAAAAAAACAACAACAACAACTTTAGCTGCTCCTACCTGAATAGATTTCCCTCTCTGGATTCCCCTCCCACCATAATACCGTGGGAGCTTCTCTCTCTCTCTCTTTCTTTCCTTCTCTCTCTCTCTCTCTCTGTCTCTCTCTCTCTGTTTCATTTAAAAAAAAAAAAAAAAAGATGTGTGATCCACGGTAACTGCTATTGTCTGCTTCATTGACCAGTAACAGTCCAGGGAGGCCTTTAATGGGCATGGTTGGACATGAGTGAAGGGAAAGGCTAGACTCATCTGAATACAACAGGATGCTTGTAACGTTTTTGAGGAGGAATCAAGGACTAGTTATCTATAGCTATAACATGCATGGATCAAATGAGATCAGGCACACGAAAAACTTTGTCAGTAGTAAAGTATTATGAAATGCAAAAACCAGCTGTGAGTGGTGGTGAGTCAGACCCAGCTTCCCTTTGTGCCTGGCTGAGTCGTTCTGGGCAAGTCACGCCATCTGTCTTGATGCCCTTCCCCGTCTATAGAAAGGGAGCAACTGAGGCCGCTTCCAATACTGAAGTCCTTTATTTCTGCTACTTTAGAAATATCCACATTTGTGGTAAGTTCAAATGACCAAATGATTCTATTCCCTAATGTTCAAAACTAGCCCCCAGAAGCATCTAAATGAATCAAACCAATAAAATATTTATTGTGTATGTTTTCATTGTTGAAACTTCTACTTTAGCAACACATACACACATAAAAAAAAAAAGAAAGAAAACCCACAGGCCTTCCTCTTTCCTTAGATAAACAAGCCTTCCTGTCTGGCCATTTAAGCTATGATAGAGTAAGTGATTTCCAGCTCGCCATTTGCAGCAGTTCAGGTGAGTCCCTCCCACGTGATGGCAGCCCTCCTGACATGATTTCCTGTGTGTTGGCATGTTACCACTGCAGCTTAAATAAGAAAGCAAGAACAAAACAGCCTCTGGCTCCAAGAGACTGTTGGAGGCAAAGGTTTCAGTCCAGAGAACTTCACACTTAGGGAGCCCAAGAGCCCAGCCCTGACCTTTTCTCCAGTAATAACACGAGAAACCACAGGTACTGGCTTTGTTTTGGATACAAAGAGTGGTGCTTTTCCTTCAATCTTCCTTCAGTCAGGGCTACCCCTTCACGGATGCCCCGACCTCCATGGTTCCTACCTGAGTCCCTGATTCCATATTCTTGCACTTCTTACTTGGAAATGTTCCTGGAGTCTGTTAAGCAGCTGTGTTTGGAAGTTCTTGGTGTGCAGGAGGATGTGTGCATGTCCTCTCTCTCAACAGGACACAGGCTCCCCAAGTTCAGACACTAAGCCTCCACATCCCTTCCCAAGCCTCCCCAGAAGCACTGAGCATGTGAGGGGTACTGGGGCCCAGGCCATGATGGGAAGTACTCTCTGCCCAAAGACTAGGATGCTGCACCCTCAACTGTGGGAATGAGCCCCTGCTCTGGTGTCTGCCTCAGTCCTTCCTCCTGGATGATCAACATGAACTCCTCGCCCCTCTTATTCACTTTGCATAAACTGAAAATAACGAACCTGGGGCTCCTTCTGTCATAGGAAAGGGTTGTTGTTTGTGTGGTTTTGGTTTTTGTTTTTGTTTTGTTTTGTTTTTTTAAGTAAGATTCAACAGAGATGATTCAACACACCTAGGATATAACACATGGGCCATGAATCAGGCCAAGCATTGCTCTGGTCAGCCTGGTTGTCTGGGCCCCCTTGGCAGGTTTCTCTCCTGAATCTGCCCCTCAGCCTCCCTCTCAACACAGCATGTCCAGCTTTGGGTACAAAGCCAGTAAATGGGGAAGGGGGTCAGATGACATAAAGAGCCCTTCCCTGTCCCAGTGAAATATATTTGGATAATAGATGGCATTTTCCCCCTGTATCTTTCCCAGGGCCCAGAGTCTCCACTTGCTAGAGGCAGAGAGAGGATGGAGAGCCCCTTCATTAGTTGGAGGACATCACAAGTGGGCAAGAAACCACAAGCTTGCACTGAAGCCCAGCCTTGGAATAGCAGCACCTGTTGCCACCTGTGGTCTAGGGACAGGGTCACAGGACGGATGGGCTTCCTAAGCTCTTTCTGTGTACTAAGTTCAACCCATTTTCCTACCTCACAGAGCCAGGTCAGCCTCTATGAGGTACCGGTGGCAAAAGAAGTGCCTGCCTGCCTGCCTGCCTGCCTGCGTGGGGGTGCTTGTGTTTGCATTCCTGGGAAGCCGTTGGTTAGCTCTGCAACAGGCCCTTCTGACCACCTCTACCTGCACACCTCAGGCCCAACTGCAAAGAAGATCCAAGCACCACTGGGACCCTCTGGTAGCCTGACACGTGGGCAGCCCCAGATTCCTCTCTCAGCTGATCTATCACGGAGGGCTCCCCAGTTGGGAGTCCTCAAAAACACAAATCCAATTGACAAGCTAGCTGCCTGCCTGCCTTCAGCCAGTATACCTGCTGCTGCCTCCGGGTTTTCTGGTTTTCTGCCAACATAGCTCAGACTCGCCTTGCTTGCCTGATACAGCAGGTGCAGTGCTCTCACACCAGCTGATCATCTGCTGCAACAGAGCCTAAGATGAACGAGGAGAACGTAGGAGCTCAGTCAGGTCACCAGCAGCCATGGGGTTTGTAGTCCTCTGATTTTCTTCCACCTCGGCCTCCACCATCACTACCATGACCACTTTTGACCCCCGGGTCCTCTGCTGGGATGTCCTACAACCCCACAGCTTCCTGGCCTCTCATTCCTGGCCTTGCTCTCTTCTCCTAGAGCCAGTTCAATGGCTTGTGGACACATCCTATCCCCCTTGGTAAAGGGGCACATGGCCCAAAGCCAAACCATTCCTCCCTAAACTCTGGGACTAGGAAACCTAAAAGCAATTGAAAGTCCTTCCTTCCTCAGAACCTCTGGGGTCCGGTTTCCTTGAAAGACGCTTTCAGGTGGCTAAGGACAGTATTAACTGGGGTCTTGCTAACCCCCGCCAGTATTCTCCCCACAGCCAATGCCAGGCTATTCTGAGCCCAACATGGGCACAGAGCAAAAAGGACAAGCAGCCCATGAGCCCCAATGGACATCTCCAGTCACCGTATCAGGGTCTGTATCTTTGTGAGACTGTCATGCGTATTATCTGCGACAGTGATTTTCTGAGATCAACCCTAGTGTCCAGCTTACTGAGCTGTAAGTTCCATAAACCATCAGAATGGTATGCTTATGGAAAACTGTTGATGGTAGTAGTATCTGAGCTGCAATATCTGTCTCTCAGCAGAGACAGAGCATTTTACTTTTCACAATGAACTCTCTTGCACTGTTTAATTTCTTACTCTAAGCTTGTATAATTTTTTAAAAACTAATAAAAAATTCTAGGAATTTCAATAGTATATTATCCAATTTTGTATAATCTGAGATTCCAGTTATAGCACAAAAATCCTTATTTGGCTATGCTGTCATTTATACACATGTGAAATTCAGCCATGATGCTTAGAACCAAGATTAATCCAAGGAGATTTCCTCACTCAGCCAGTGTGCACTCAGCTGTGTGCTGTGAAGACACTAAGGTGGTATGGGGAAGCACAAGCCCTTGTCCTTAAAGAGTTGAAGTAAGAAGCCTATTCAAAGAAAGTGGCCATGTCCTAATTCTTAGGGAGGCCCCAGAAAAAAAAAAGTGAGGAGAGTGGAGCAGCTCCAGAAGGGCGGGTTTATTACTAGCACAAAAGGACCCTGATCCAGGACACCCCCAGACATACTACTTAGATAGAGCAGCCCTACCCTTCAACAGCACCTCTCCTTTGTACCTGAGTTTAGTTCCTTCAAAATACTATGAATGGGTATGTTACTCAGTTTGATGTAATCATTTCACATTGTATACATAGATTGAAACATCACATTGTACACCATAGGCATATATAATTTTTGTGTCAATTACATATGCCTTAATAACACTGAGTGGAGAACACTTTGAAACAATAAATTAAAGTCTTTGGTTTTGAACCAACGTCCTCTTCACCATCAGGTCATACTTTGCTACCACATCCATTGCTTGGAGGGTTACTGGCCCATGTTCCTTAATATTACGTAGAATTGTTGTGGGAATTAAAGGAGATGGGTGATCCCAGAATTCTTAGTCTTCCTTGGGGATGACTAACCTAATATTCCAACATTTCCTGCAGGGCTCAAGGCTCTGGGATTGAAGTATTTCCTCTAAGACATGTCTATACCTCTCCAAGGAGAATGCTATACACTGTTTCTCCACCTTTCCACCCCACCTCCACCAGGATGATCCTTTGACGGCTGCAGGTACCTCAGTGACTAACCAGCTCCTCCAGTTCTCCCAGCAGAGCTGTTCAAGGAAAGTAACACTCT
Organism: Saimiri boliviensis; assembly: GCF_048565385.1. Taxonomy (NCBI): domain Eukaryota; kingdom Metazoa; phylum Chordata; class Mammalia; order Primates; family Cebidae; genus Saimiri; species Saimiri boliviensis. Next base: position 49,746,408 of record NC_133449.1, on the reverse strand, counting down.
AAGAAGCCTTTTGGCCTCCACATGCACTCAGCTGAACTACAGTTCTGGGGAGGGAAGGCAAGATGCCCCAGAGATGTCACCTGGGTGGATGACAGGGCATTCATCGGAGTGGGTGCCATGGCATCTCCTGCCACTCTCTCTATCCTATGGTCCCCAAGCTTGTCCTTAGAATGTGAACCAACAATCTGGAGCCATTTTTCTGGGACCTAAGTGGGGCCCTGGAGGCCCTCCACCAGCCCACTAGTGCGTCTGCTCTGCCTGGATTAGGCAGAATCAAACCCAGCCCCAGTGTGAGTCACCCCCAACTCACTGCTAGTCATCCTTTACATCATTCTTGATGATCAAATGTCATTGTCCACCCCAGAATTACATCAGTCTGGGAGCATTTTCCTAAGCATGCTATCCCTAGGGCCTCATTCCCATTCCCAAGCCCCACGCCCCATTGTCATTTGGAAAAGTTGGAAACTATCAGGAAAATAATTCCATAAGTCATTCTGCATCTCAGTGCTGTCAAAGGACAGGAAGCCCTGGGAAAACAAATATAGGAGAGCATGGATCTGGGGATTGAAGAGCTGCTGTAATCTTGGGCAGCAGCCGCTGCCTGCGAGCACGTACCCCTTCAGATCAGGCTCGGGATAGGATAATGATATTTGCCAAGCATGACTGTTAATGCAGTCTCTTAAGACTGTCTCCCTTACATGGCTACAGGCCCTCCAGGGCCCATGACTCTGCGGAAATGACCTTGGCCCTGGAGGTCTGGGGTAGGGTCCTTTGCTAAGTAGATACAAGGGAAGGCAAGTGAGCCACATCGATGCAGCGGTTCATAAGTCAGGCCCTCTTGGATCCCTTCACTCAGCTCTCCCACCCTGCATTCCTTCATTAACCCTGTTCTCACCAAAATTCCTAGAACCACTGTACTCCTCATGCAAAATAAATAAATAAATAAATAAATAAGTCTGGATCTTCATGGATTCTTCTGACTGCATGGCTTCAATCTTGTTCAGTCCCATTACCTCCTCCTCGTTGATCTTGCCTGGTCCTGTCCAGGGCCAGGCCAGTCTCCACAGGGCCCTCAGCCATCTCTGGGGGCTTCATTCAGATCTGCCCTCCAGAGTTCAATAATTCTTAGTGAGGCTTAGTGTTTGCTGGTTTGTATTTTTTTTACTTACTTATTTTATTGTTATTATTATTTTTAAAGATAGTTTCACTCTGTCACCCAGGCTGGAGTGTGGTGGCACAATTGCAGCTCACTGCAGCCTCAATCTCATGGGCTCAAGCAATCCTCCCACCTCAGCCTCTCAAGCAGCAGGGACTACAGGTGCACACCACCACAGCTGGTTAATTTTGTTTGTTTTTCATAGAGACAAGGTCTCACTGTGTCACTCAGGCTGGTTTTGAATTCCTGGGCTCAAGACAGCCTCCTGCCTTTGCCTTCCAAAGTGCTGGGATTACAGGTGTGAGCCATTGCATCCAGCCCTATTTATTTTCAACTTGGATTCCAAAGATTCCTCCAACGGCATCTTACTTTGGAAATAAATTACAATAATAACATTTATCAAGACCTTACTATACATGAAACCCTCTAGGAAGTATCCTAAGTTGTTTATCACATATATTCCTAACAGCATATTCCACAAGGTCAAAGTTCTTCTTATCCTCATTTCACAGGGAGAGACTTGCTCCAGTGCAGGGTACCGAGTTCCAGGTATATCCATCCAATCAAGCTTGCTGTTTTCTTACTGATGTGAGTCTGTGATGTCTATCAGTTACTAAGAAACACACATGTTGAACCACTGACTGGAGGGTCACCCCAGAGGTATAACAAATGCACATATCAAATTAAAGTTAAGGCATATCCAAACTTTAATTCATTAATTCCTCTTACATTACCACCCTTCTACTCCAAAGCAAACCAATATAGCTTCTCATTCCTCTGGTTTCCTTGTGGTGTTGAATAATGTTACTTCAGTGGATCAGCCTAGAAGTCTCAGAATTATCCTCAACTTTGCTTCCTCAGATCACACCCACATCCACTTGGTCACCATGTCCATTTTGATTGTACGTTGAACGTATCTCAACTACCTCCCTTCCATTCTGTTCCCACCACTGCTGCCTTATCTCAGGATCTTGTCATTTCTCTCCCGGCTTTGAACCTGGACAACTCCAGCCCTTTCTCTACTACAATGCAAAACATGAACTTGCTAAAATGCAGATGTGATTTTTGTCACTCAGATTTCCCTTGCCTAGTGCACAAGGTCCTTCCTAATCTGGTCCCTGCTGCTTTCCCAGCCTTACTGCTCATCACCTCCCTGCAGAGACCCTGCCTGATGGTCTTCTGCTTGACATTCCCCATCTCCCTTTGTGTACCATTCTTCCTTCAATATTCAGTGCAAGTAGCAGCTGCCCAAAAATGTGTTCCCATTGGCCAGGCGCAGGGCTAACGCCTGTGCACTTTGAAAAGCCGACGTTGGAAGATAGCTTGAAGCCAGGAGTTTGAGATCAGCCCAGTCAACCTAGCAAGACCTCATCTAAAAAAACAAAAACAAAATGAAACGAAAGTGTTTCCCAGTGCTCCCAGACTCAATCACCTGGCCCTCCTCTCAGTGCCATGCACATACCTCCATCAGAGCATTTATAACACTATCATCATTATTAAGTATTTTCATTTGTCTTCCCTAAAAATACGGTGCACTTCTTGAGATCAGAGACTATGTCTTACTCAAGTTTGTATTTCCAATGCTTATCATAGTAGGATAAGCACTGTATAGTAGCATCAAATGCATAGTCCTCTTCCTTGAAGTTCACTGGTCCATTCTCTCCTACGTTGTAAGTCAATCAGATTGTGCCTGGCTTGGCAGCAACTCTGAAAGTCCTAACTCCTCCCCTCCCCTCCTCTCTATTCCTGAGCTAATGGTTAAGTCTGGAGTACCTGTCAGTAGCATGCATCTCTAAGTAAGTTCAAATTATTTCTGGGGTATTTGCCTTTCAGTAAATGGCTCAGTACTTCGCCGCACTATACAAATCAACATTTTTTAGGAATTCAGACCATTTTGCAACAAAATTAGATATGGCTTTGAAACAGGCCAAATGCTATACAAATTGTACGTATATCAGTTTTTCCAATCTATAATCTAAAACATAGGAAAGTTTCTTTAAAAATGTAAATTAATATTATTAACTTATTTTAATTTTAATTCATTCATGTGAGTCAGAATCAGTTGGAACCGTTTCCTGAGGGATGAGTGATTTCCAACAGGTGAAACAGAGAGTGCTTTGCTCCATTCATCTTCTGAGAAAACTACATTTTAATCACTTGATTTTATTTTGAAGACAAACTAGATTCATATTCCACCACAAAGGACAGAAGAATAAGCACTTTTTCCACAAAAAGATTTTACCATCACATTCTAGGAACGGCCTTATGAAACAAATGGTCATGCTGTTTGATTATTGCCAGAAATAGTAGCTTCAGAATAACTCTTCTAAAACCAAAGCCACCATTTATGAAGATACCTCCAAATATCAGATAAGCCTGCAGCTAAAGCTAAACCACCAACTAAAGTATTAATGAATAAATGTAAAACAATGTTCTTCAAAGCATGATAAAAATTCTCCTAATATCAGCCTCATTATCAAGAATCTGCATCAACAAAATTCCTGTCCTCAGTTCCCTGCACTGAAGGTAAATTTGTATTTGGGTAAATGATGCAGCTATAAGTCCCCATAAATAACTTCATGATAAAGTCCCACCTGAGCATGAGGTGGACCACATTCTTACATTGTTTAGAAGAGGAAGATTTTGTCTTTGCACTTTTCCCTACTCTTTTTTTGTCCCCAGGGGAAGGTTCCATGCTCCTTAACGTGGCACAGCCCTACCTTGGTTATGGTTCCCCATTTCCTGATTCCACTAGAAAGGAAGAATGAATGGCCCAGAAGTGTAATATGTCCATTTAAATACAGTTTAATTTCAGTCAATAGCCATTTATTTAGTTAGTTATTTTATTTGAGACAGAGTCCTACTCTGTCGCCAGGCTGGAGTGCAGTGGTGTGATCTCAGCTCACTGCAACCTCTGCCTCCCAGTTGAAGTGATTCTTCTGCCTCAGCCTCTCAAGTAGCTAAGACTTGGCACTATTTGGGAGGCTAGTAGGTATGCGCCACCACACCCAGCTAATTTTTGTATTTTTAGTAGAGACAGGGTTTCACCATGTTGGCCAGGATGGTTTCGATCCCTTGACCTCGTGATCTGTCCACCTCGGCCTTCCAAAGTGTTGGGATTACAGGCATGAGCCACCGCACCCAGCCAATAGCCATTTATTAAGCACTCACTGTGCCATGAGGAATGAGCAAATGAAAAAGAAATGATCCAAGCCTTCAGGAGCTCTCATGGTCTAGAAAAAGCAGACAAAAGTGAAAAACTGTGGCACCGATATGATCAATAATATAATGGAAGTAGAAAAAAAAAGGTAATCAGAGAAAATGGGACCGGGAGTAACCCCAATTGGACATTGTCTTGGAGTAGATGCAGTACTAAGACAGGAATTCAATAGTAGAATATGTATGAAGCAGTTATTCCAGGCAGAGAGAATGATTTGAGCTAACAGAACATGGAATTTGAACCAAGAACAGTGAGTAGTAGCCTAGGGTGTGGGTGGAGGATAAAGATGCAAAGGTAGACGAGAGCGTGGAAGGTTCTGAATTCCAGACTCAGCAGTTTGTGTGTCAATCTGCATGGTAGCAACTTTTTATGGTTTAGGCATCTGCTAAGTTTTTGTAAATGTTTTGCATGAACTCAAAACTAGTATGTATTTTCTAATTTTGGGGTACATATCCAATATATGTTCATTAAATCAAACTTGTTCATTGCATTAAGTTTTGTCATTTTTTTGGTCTGTTTGACCTTTACATAATCGAAAGACATAAGCTGAAATCCCTCTGTGATAATGGATTTATACATTTTTCATTAGCACCATAATAGTTCTGTTTCATTTGAATAGTTAATTGAGGCCAGGCACCATGGCTCACACCTATAATCTCAACAGTTGGGAAGCCGAGGTAGATGTATCACTTGAGCCCAGGAGTTTGAGACCAGCCTGGTAACATGGTGAAACCCTGTCTCTACAAAAAAAATGCAAAAATTAGCAGGGCTTGGTGGCATGTACCTGTGGTCCCAGCTACCCAGGAGGCTGAGGCAGGACGATAGCTTGAGCCCCAAGAGGTGGAGGCTACAGTGAGCCGAGATCAAGTCATTGCACTCTGGCCTGGGCAACAGGCTGTCTCAAAAAAATAAATAAATAAAAGTAAATATAATAAAACTATTTGATCAGGTATATACAAGTTTATAATTGTGTCTTTCTGGTGAATTAAACCTTTCATCATTGCAAGGTGACTCTCACAATAATGCTTCTTATCTTAGAGCCTATTCTAGTCGGCACTACTGCAGTCACTAGAATTTTTTGATGTTGTTTATTTGTTTTATTTTTTAACGGTGATTTAGTGTTATCAGTGGTATTTCTGGAACGTTTCTTCTGCCTGTTTTTCTTTCTTTTCCACTGCTATTTGTCCTGTTTTTACTATGATTTGATTTTCTACTTCCAAACTTTTTTTTTTTATTGAGATGTTTTTTGATCAGTTTTCTTACTCCATTTTTTTCCCTTGACTATTTCAGAAGTTATACTCTCTATTTCTATTTTTATGGTTATCCTTAAGGTTTTTCACTGTGTAAGTAACCATCAAAAATTAATAACATCACTCCCCTCTAGAAGGATAGAAGGACCCCCTAGAACTTCAACCTTCAAGTAATTCCTGAATCCTTTCCATGCTTGTTATCTATCATTTTAGGTCTGTCCTTTTCTTTATCCTCATCAGCTCATTATTAATAGCATCATTTATGCAGGCAGTTGTTTTTTAAATTCACCTTTAATTTTAACAATTTCTTTGTTCATAATTCCTTTTTGTATCTCAGACCTTGCTTAGGGTTTGTTTTCCTTATTCTTAAAAAATGCCTTTAAAAGTCCATTTAATGAATGCTTGTTGATGGTAAGCTCTCTCAGTTTTGTTTATTTGAAAACATTTTTATATTACCTTCATTTCTTTTTGTTAATGTTGATATTTATGTAAGGCAGAAATTTTCACCCTTTTAACCCTTATTCTTGAAAGATAGATTAACTAAGCATTTTTAAAAACTGTTTCACTGAATTTGGTTTCCATTGTTGTTGTTGAGTAGTCTGCCATTGTCATTTCTTTCTACGAAGTCTTTTTTTCACTGATTTTAAGATCTTCTCTTTGTCTTTGTTTAGTATTATTATTATAATTTGTTCATAGTATATTTATTTATCCTTCCTCAGTGTACACTGTTTGGTAAAGCGTACAATTTATTGGTAAAGTCATAGTTTGTGTTGGTCTGAAAAATTCTCAGCCATCTCTTTAAATACTGCCTTGGTCATTCTCTCTATTCTCTTATTCCAAAACTACAATTAGACCAGTGTGAATTCTCATTCTACCTTCCCTATCATTTAACCTCTCTTTTATAATTCCTGTGTACTTTTGTAAATTGCTTTTATAAGTTCCCATCTACTTTTTCTATCTATGCTGAATTCTGATTAATTTCTTCAGAACTACCTTCCTATTCATTAATCTTTTCTTCAGCTATTTAATCTATCCCCTAATATATGTATTTCAACAATTATATTTTTTACTTATAGATTATTTCATTTATAAAAACCTGCCTAGTTTTATTTTTAAATTAAGCTTTTTATTTCCTTAGACGTCTTCTACATGATTATACGTTATATCAACCCCTCCCTTGACTAAGTGTGCAACCTTAGGTAAGTGACTTTATTTCTCTGCTCCTCTGTTTCCTCGTCTGTAAAATAGGAATAATTATTATACCTCCTTCATAGAGATATAGGATTAAATGAGTTACTGTGTTTGTACCAGACAATGTCATATCAGGAAACAGAAACCAGTCTGGCTATTTCATTCAGAGAGTTATACACAGGGAAGTCAGTTACAAAATTAGAAGAACTGGAGGAGCAAAAAAGGGGAAGATAGTGTGACTCAGAGATCAGAAACTACACAAAGCTGCTACTGCACCTGCAGGATCCAAGGCTCCTGTGAGCTTCCACAGAGCCATACAGCCACTCCAGTAGCCCCTGGTCGCCACTGTCCCTTTAGGAACCTTGCTCGTCTCAGTCCCATGCCTTTAACTCCACACTGTGAGGAGGTCACTTACCTGTGACTGCCACTGCTACTGCCCATTTTGCATGTGCTGCCAGAGGCACTGCCAAGAACAGAATAGCTGCATCTTCCTTTCTACCTTTTAATCTAGTGCAAATTAAGAGGGTACAGTAGGAGGGTGAGTGTGGAGATGAGTTGGTATCTGGCACAATGTGCAAAGTTCTTATAACAGAACCTAGCGCACAGTAAGTAGTAGATGCATGTTTGCTATTACAGCAGTTTTAGTCCACATTTAGTAATTCTAACAGCTCAAGCCTTAGAGCATCCCAACTGGTGGTTATTGTTTCTGTTGACTCTCATTCATGTCACTCATGAATTTGTTGCTCTGTGTGTATGGTGACTGACCTCTAACTGTGAGCTTGTACATGGTTGATCTTAGTCTTTGGGAGATGTACTCTGTGGCTAACCTGGGGAACTTGCCTCTGGAGAGGATTTTTGTCTTCTTCAGTGGAAGGACAAATAAATGCCAACAACCTGAAACCACTTTAATATGCCACAAAGCTCCTAGATTGAGGCAGGCCCCTGGGTTCAGGCCCTCCTCTTGCCACTGGCCCATAATTAAAGAGGTCCATTGATTGGAATGCTGATATAAGGTTTTTTTGTTGTTTTTTGTTTTTTTGTTTTTGAGACAGAGTCTCACTCTGTTGCCAGGCACCAAGCTGGAGTGCTGTGGCACAATCTCGGCTCACTGCAACCTCTGCCTCCCGGGTTCAAGCAATTCTCCTGCCTCAGCCTCCCAAGTAGCTGGGACTACAGGCACAAGCCACCATGCCCAGCTAATTTTTGTATTTTTAGTAGAGACAGGGTTTCACTATGTTGACCAGGATGGTCTCGATCTCTTGACCTCGTGATCCGCCCACCTTGGCGTCCCAAAGTGCTGGAATTACAGACTTGAGCCACTGTGCCCAGCTGATATAAGTTTTTTATCCATCAGAGAGGAAGGTTGCCTTTGATGTGTGTTTACCTGCTGCTCATCAACCCTCCTGCTTAAGCCCACTTGGAGGGAGTAGGGAGAGGGAGACAGAAAAAGGAATTTAAGAGATCTCCTTTCCTTACTATTGGTCCAGAAATGTATTTCAAACTCTGTTTTATCTAAGCCTTATTCATTTTGAGTCACTAAGACCCTGCTGTGTCTACACTCAGCCATGTTGCCAAAAGCAGATATCTGTATTTTATTCAATATACAAAGGCAGAACCACTAACAAATAGGGGCCAAGGGATGGTGGGACCCTATCTCAGTTTTAGAAAGAAAACTGGCAATAAAGCAATCCAATTTTTTTTTTTTTTTTTTTTTTTTTTTTTTTTTTTTTTTTTTTTTTTTTTGAGATGGAGTCTCACTCTATCACCCAGGCTGGAGTACAGTGATGCAACCCCAGCTCACTGAAACCTCCGCCTCCTGGGCTCAAGTGATTCTCCCACCTCATCTTCCCAAGTAGCCAGGACTACAGGCACACACACATCCGGCTAATTTATTCTTCTTCTTCGTCTTTTTGTTTGTTTGTTTGTTTGTTTGTTTGTTTGTTTTGTATTTTTAGTATAGACAGGATTTCACCATGTTTCCCAGGTTGATCTCAAACTCCTCAGCTCAAGCCATCCACTCACCTTGGCCTCCCAAAATGCTAGGATTACAGGCATGAGCCACCCCACAACCAACAAAGCAATCTGATTTTTTTTTTTTTTTCAGATGGAGTCTTGCTCTGTCACCAGGCTGGAGTGTGGTGGCACAATCTCTGCTCACTACAACCTCCACCTCCTGGGTGCAAGCGATTCTTCCACCTCAGCCTCCCGAATAGCTGGGACCACAGGCACGTGTCACCACACCCAGCTTTTTTTTTTTTTTTTTTTTTTGTATTTTCAGTAGAGACGGGGTTTCACCATGTTGGCCAGGATGGTCTCGATCTCCTGACCTCGTGATCCGCCCACCTCAGCCTTCCAAAGTGCTAGGATTACAGGCGTGAGCCACCACGCCCTGCCAGCAATCTGATTTGTAAATTAGTTTTCTATGTCTTTTAAAATAAGAGTACAAGAATCATCATCCCCAGAAAGTATGTGAATGGCAATTGCATATTTAGATTGTCTAGAAAAGTCCAAACTTCGAGTATTTAACATCATAGTTCTCACATATATATTTGTCAGAACTCTAATCCTAATTTGAGCTTGAGCAGATACAATCACTGTAAATATGGTCTTAATCAAAAAAGTAATACATTGACATTCTGGCTTGTTAATCAATTCCTTGTGAATGTGAGTATTGTTACTTAAACCACAAAGAATTGGATCCCTGACAATTCAGTAGAAACAAGGAATACCTGGGCAGGTGATGCTGCAGGCAACCATTTGAACAGTGGTGGCCCCACCAAAGGCAGACACACTCCTGGCAGCCAGCCAGGCTCATTAACAGCAACCCAGAAACTTGCCGAGATCCCTCTAAGAATCTGATTTCCTGAGTCATGCTTCATGGGCACACCCCAAATTTCTGTTTGTTTTGGAAAACTCAGTAACCTTTTGCAAAGAATAACTCCTGTAAATGATAATGAAAATAATTAAAGCTAGGTGTGTGCAAAACAACCAACTTAGTACTGATGCTATCAGCTGGTTTTGTCAACTAACAAATCTGTCAGTAGGCAAGTGAAGAAAGGTGGCATGCTTTCAAACAAAAGTATAAAATATTTAAGGAAGAAAAACTGGTAGGTGTATAACTGCACCCAATTGTATTGGCTGCACTTCAAATGTCCTGGTTACACTGATGCATATGCCTGACATGACAGGCAGTGCCAGGAAGGAAGGGGAGAGGGCTTGGAAGGAGGAAGGTGCAGCCCCAGGATGGGCAGCCGGAGTGAACTGGGAGACAAAGGCAGGGTCTATTTCAAAGTCAGGGCCCACAGAACACACTCGTGGTTAGGTGGGAAGGTGAGGGAACAGGCAGAAATCCAAGAGAACATCTTAGATTTTTTACTTGAGCAGTTGGGTAACTGGAATAACATTTGGTAAGAACTGAGGGACTAGGAGAGGAATGAGAATATCATGAGTTCTGTGTAGGACATGTTAAGTTGAAGTTGCTTACAGGACAGCCAGATGATGTGTCAGGTGTGCAGTCAAAGATGTGAGTCTAAAGCCACACATCCTAAGCCACCTCCTGCACCAACACAGAATGTCGAGGCCACTCACTAGAGTTCTCCCAAATAGTTTCAAGTGTCACTATGTTAATAACCTATGAGCTTGAACCCCAGATCCAAACCCCACTGAATGGCTTTTAAAGGCCATCTCAAAGGCTTGGCACTCCAGAAAGCCAACTAAAGATGTCTGGTCTTACCATCAACCTCCACCCCATTTTTTATGGAAAATATTTCTAAGTGTCCTAAGGCAGGGTCCTGCCCACTCCCAGGTCCCTTTAGAGCCCCAGTATTCCTTCCCTATGAACGAAAACCCTCATCATCTCCCAACATAAATGAGGCTTCCATTCTTGCTTCTGCTCCCCTGAACTTCACTCCCACCTTGTCCTGATCCTCCTCCTAGTCACTGCTTTGTTTCTGGAATGAGACAAAAAGACAGAGTGAGAGAGACAATCCAGAACTCTTTCTCACTCACAGCTAGGCTGGGCATCTAGGAGGATGGCCATGTTCATAGGAACCCAGGAAAAGCCACACCCTTGGCACCCTGGTCACCCACCTGTCTCCCTGGAAGATGCCCCACAGCTCTCTTGCACACTCTACTAGGGCTAACTGGCCTGCTCACTCTCCCCAGCATGTCTTCCCATGTCCACTTTCTTTAATTGCTACATTCCCTCCACATAAACTGCCCTTCTCTCCCAATCACCGCACGTTCACTTCTTGCCCAGCTGTCAAAGTCTGGCCCAAATGCCACCTCATTCTCGAAAAGGAAAAAAAAAAATTCTTTGATGAATTAAGAACACACTTCATTCCAGGAACATGCTTATCTCCTCCAACTCTCACAACAACCACAGCAGGTAGGTGTTATCACACCCATCTCTCAGGTGAGAAAACAGGCTCAGTGAGTACAGGAGGACCCAGCAAGTCAGCGACAAAGCTGAAATTCAAGCCCAAGTCTGTTGGCACCAACATCTGTACCCTTGATTACTCCATCATTTTACCACCAAATCCAGCAACCTCAGCCCTGGCTGCACACTGAGATCACCCACTGCCCGACCAAGCCTCAGACCAGCCATACAGAGTCTCTTGGGTTGGGGTCCTCTATGGTACATGTTAAGGGTCCCCAGGTGAGTCCACTGTGGACCCAGAATTGAGAATGACTACCCTACACCATCTCCTTCTTCATCTATTCAAAGGCATCTCTTGCTCCCTCCAAACTCCCATACCACTTTTTTCAATCATCCTATCACTCATTCATTGAGTCAGTCAGTCAGGAGCTACTCACTGATTCCCTGCCGGGTGCTACTCAGGACACAGGGCTCTGGGGACCAACAAGAAGCAGGACCCATGCCTACCACTCTCATGAAGCTTGCTCTGCAGCAGAGGAAGCTGTCAGTGAGATGTAACAAATGTGAAATGTGCACAAATGTGAAATACAAAACTTTAAAACTTTTAGAACAAAATATACAAGACATCTTTGCAACTTTGGGACAAGAAGAAAGAACATTCCTTACATGTGACGCCAAAGGAATAAACCATAAATAAAAAGCTGATCAATTTGACCTCACTTAAATGTTAAGCTTTTTTCATTGAGAGACACCATTAAAAATTAAAAAGACAAGCCACAAACTGGGATTCAATATTTACAACACTTATATCTCACAAAGGATTAGTTTTCAGAATATATAAAGAACTCCCAGCTAGGTGCAGAGGCTCACGCTGGAATCCCAGCACTTTGGGAGGCCAGCAGATCACATGAGATCAAGAATTTGAGACCAGCCTAGCCAACATTGCAAAACCCCATCTCCACTAAAAATACAAAAAGTAACCAGGCATGGTGGCAAGTGCCTGTTATCCCAGCTACTCAGGAGGCTGAAGCAGGAGTATCACTTGAGCTCAGAAGGCAGAAATGGCAATGAGCCAAGATTGTGCCATGACACTCCAGCCTGGGTGATAGAGTAAGACTATGTCAAAAAAAAAAAAAATTCTACAAACAAATTTTAAAAATATAAATAATCCAGCCAGAAAAAAAGTATACATTTCATAAAAGAATAAATATATTCTCTCAGTTTTCTAATCTAGATTTTTTAAGAGCAAATACAAATGGCTAGTAAACATCTTTTAAATGCTCAATTTCATTAAAAATTATAGAAATGAAAATTAGGCCACAATAAGATATCATTTTACACCAAATAGAGTGTCAACACTTTACAAGTCTGATCTCACAAGTGTTACCAGAAGTTTGGAGTGATGTAGCTGCTGAGATACTGCTGGTGGGTGTCTAAATCTATGCTACAAACAATTGCAATAAAATGTAATAAATATACAATAGGTGGAGCAGGAAGTGACCTGCGACTATACAGCAGGCAGGGCAGGAAAAGGCCTATGAAAGCTGACATCTAAGGGATGAGTTCCAGTTAGCCAGCTGAAGGGAGGGAGGGTGTTCCAGGTAGAGGGAGGATAAGCATGACTTATTCAAGGCCAGCAAAAGGAGCGTGAAACAGCCAAGTCAAGAGGACCTAAAATTGTGTCAAACAGCTTGGATGCAAAGAGCCATGGGAGACTATTGGGGATTTTAAGCAGGGACATAATATTCATTCATGCATGCAGTGAAAGGTCACTGGCACCTGCCATGGGCCAGGGCTTGGGCTCTACATGATTGCATCTGTTTTGGAAACATCACCCTGGCTGTGAGATGAAGAATAGGTGGGAGGGTCACACAACTCAAAGCCGAGAGACTGTTGAGGGGCTAAGCTATTTTTGTGTGGACTGTGGCAATCACAGAGGCAGAGGACATAAATGCACAAAGACACGAGGCATGTGAGAGGCAAAAGGAATCAAAAGTGATGAGTGATCAGATGTGGGGTTAGAGTGATGAGTGTGATGACCGACAAGGTGACACATCAGGTATCTGGGTGGATGGTAAGACATTCATGGACTAGGAATCAAAGAAGAGGGTAGAGAGTAGACAATACGTGCAGTTTAAAAGGGTAGACAAAAGAAGATTATATAGGAGACTGAGAGAAGAATAGACAAAGGAATCCCACTGCAGTATTACAAAACTGGAGTCGGAGGAAGGATCCAAGATGGCGGATTAGACGCAACTCCAGCACACAACACCCAGCGAGAGAGATGCAGAAACCCAGAGATCTCCTAGCTCCAACTGAGGTACCAGGTGCATTTCAATGGGTCTGGTGTGAGGGTGAGCAAAGCCCACTAAGGGCAGACCAAGACAGGGAGGGATGCTGCTTCACCCAGAAAGTGCATCTGACATGCGAGTTGGAGGCTCCACCTCTGGCGCTCTGGTCCAGATACAGCACTTCCCCCAAAGCCTCAACAATACACAGAACAGGGGATCTTTGCCAGTCAAGTGCCGGGAATTACAAGTGCGGAGTTGAATAAGAGTCTGCAGACTGAGCTATTGCTCCCTCCCCCTGCCTGGAGAAAGAGGGAGCTGTAAGCGGGAGCAGCTGGGCTGCCCCTACCCTATAACTGAAGAGAGAGAAAGCTGAAAGGGGGAGACTGCCAGGTGCGGTTTGGCGGGTCCCTACCCTCCCCCACAAACCCCAGAGGGCTGAAGCTTTGACTCCAGTTGGTGGCGTAGCCAGTGCCACAGTCTGAGATGAACCCTGAATGATGCAGCCCAGTGGAGGAAGGGCACAACCCTCTAGGTTACATGTTTTAACAAAAAACACAGGAAGCCTATGTAGCAATGGGACAGCATTCTTGACAACCCAGCAGCGTCTACAGGTCAGCAGAAGAGGCGGGCCTAATCTCCCATTACAAACAAAAAAGACACAGAAGCTTCCCTAGTAACCTGAAGGAGTTCCTAGAAACCCAGTAGTGCCCCCACAGGCAGACAAGTGACCTCATCAAGCAGCTCTCTGACACCACAGCCCGGTAAATCCACAAAGACAGGAAAAAACCAGTGCAAAAAAGGTGAAACCACCAAAGACCAGAACACCTATTCTCCTTCAAGGGGTCACAACTCCTCAACAACACAGGATCACAACTTGACCAAGAAGGAGTGCGAAGAATTGATGGAAACAGGGTTTAGAAGGTGGATAATAACAAACTTTTCAGAGCTAAAGGAACATGTTCTAACTCAATGCAAAGACGCCAAAAGCCTTGAAAAAATGTTAGATGAAATGCTAACTAGAATACCCAGCTTAGAGAAGAACATAAACGACTTGATGAAATTGAAGAACACAGCACAAGAACTACAGGAAACAAACATAAGTTTTAATAGCCAAATCGATCAAGAAGAAAGGATATCAGAGATTGAAGATCAACTCAATGAAATAAAAAGAGAAGGCAATACAAGAGAAAAAAAGAAGGAAAAGAAATGAACAAAGTCTCCAAGATATATGGGATTATGTGAAAAAACCTAATCTATGCTTGATCGGTGTACCTGAATATGACGGGGAGAATGAATCCAACCTGGAAAACACACTCCAGGATATTATCCAGGAGAACTTCCCAAACCTAGCAAGGCAGTCCAAATTTCAAATTCAAGAAATACAGAGAACTCCACAAAGATATTCCTCAGGAAGAGCAACCCCAAGGCACATAATCATCAGATTCACAAGCTTTGAAATGAAGAAAAAAATGCTAAGGACAGCCAGAGAGAAAGGTCAGGTCACCCACAGAGGGAAGCCAATCTGACTCACAGCAGATCTCTCAGCAGAAACTCCACAAGCCAGAAGACAGTGGGGGCCAATATTCAACATCCTTAAAGAAAAGAACTTTCAATCCAGAATCTCATATCCAGCCAAACTAAGCTTCACGTGTGAAGGAGAAATAAAATCCTTTCTGGACAAACAATTATTGAGAGATTTTGTCACCACCAGAGCTGCCCTACAAGAGCTCCTGAAAGAAACACTAAACATGGAAAGGAACAAGTGCCAGTCACTGCAAAAGCAAACCAGTTGGCAGAGACCAAAAAATGCAATGAAGAAAATGAGTCAACTAATGAGAAAGAAAACCAGCCAGTAACAAAAGGGCAGGATCAAATTCACACATAACAATATTAACATTGAATGTAAATGGCCTAAACGCCCCAATCAAAAGACACAGACTGGCAAACTGGATAAAAAGTCAGAACTCATCAGTGTGCTGTACTCAAGAAACCCATCTCACTTACAGAGACACACATAGAATCAAAATAAAGGGATGGAAGAAGATTTACCAAGCAAATGGAGAACAACAAAAAGCGTGGGTTGCAATCCTCGTCTCTGATAAAATGGACTCCAAACCAACAAAGATCAAAAGAGACAGGCAAAGAAGGACATTACATAATGGTAAAAGGATCAATCCAACAGGAAGAGTTAACTGTCCTAAATATATATGCCCCCAACACAGGAGCACCCAGATACATAAAGCAAGTTCTTAATGACCTAAAACGAGATTTAGACTCCCACACAATAATAGTGGGAGACTTCAATATCCACTGTCAATATTAGACAGATCAACGAGTCAGAAAATTAACAAGGATATCCAGGACTTGAATGCAGAGCTGGACCAAGCAGATCTAATGGACATATACAGAATGTTCCACCCCAAATCCACAGAATATACATTTTTCTCAGCAACACATTGCACATACTCTAAAATTGACCACATCATTGGAAGTAAATCTCTCCTCAGCAAATGCAAAATAACAGAAATCATAACAAACAGTCTATCAGACCATGGCGCAATCAGATTAGAACTCAGGATCAAGAAACACACTCAAACCCACACAACCACTTGGAAACTGAACAATTTGCTTCTGAATGTTGACTGGATAAACAATGAAATGAAGGCAGAAATAAAGATGTTCTTTGAAACCAATGAGAGCAAAGACACAACTTACCAGAATCTCTGGGACACTTTTAAAGCAGTATCGAGAGGGAAATTTATAGCAATAAATGCCCACCAGAGAAAAGAGGAAAGATCTAAAATCAACACCCTATCATGAAAATTGAAAGAACTAGAGGAGTAAGATCAAAAAAACTCAAAAGCTAGCAGAAGACAAGAGATAACTACGACCAGAGCAGAACTGAATGAGATAGAGACACAAAAAAACCCTTCAAAAAAATCAATAAATCCAGGAGCTGGTTTTTTGAAAAGATCAACAAAATAGACTGCTAGCCAGATTAATAAAAAAGAAAAGGGAGAAGAATCAAATAGATGCAATAAAAAATGAAAAAGGGGATATCATCACTGATCCCACAGAAACACAAACTACCATCAGAGATTACTACAAACAGCTCTACTCACATAAACCAGTAAACCAGGTAGAAACGTATAAATTCCTAGATACTTTTACCCTACCAAAACTAAACCAGGAGGAAGCTGAAACCCTTAATAGACCAATAACAAGGGCTGAATTAGAGGCAACAATCAATAGCCTACCAACCAGGTCCAGATGGGTTCACAACTGAATTCTACCAGATGTACAAAGAGGAGCTGGTTCCATTCCTTCTGAAACTGTGTCAAACAATACAAAAAGAGGGAATCCTCCCTAACTCATTTTATGAAACCAACATCATCCTGATACCAAAACCAGGCAGAGACTCAACTAAAAAAGAAAACTTCAGGTCAATATCCATGATGAACGTCAGTGCAAAAATCTTCAATAAAATACTGGCAAACAGAGAGCAACAGCACATCAAGAAGCTTATCTATCATGACCAAGTAGGCTTCATCCTGAGGATTCAAGGCTGGTTCAACATACACAAATCCATAAATGTAATCCATCACATAAACGGAACCAAAGACAGAAACCACATGATTATCTCAACAGATGCAGAGAAGGCCTTCAATAAAATTCAACAACCCTTCATTCTAAAAACTCTCAATAAACTAGGTATTGATGGAATGTATCATAAAATGATAAAAGCTATATGTGACAAACCTACAGCCAATATCATACTGAATGGGCAAAAGCTGGAAGAATTACCTTTGAAATCAGGCACTAGACAAGGATGCCCTCTCTCACCAATTCTATTCAACATAGTATTGGAAGTTCTAGCCAGAGCAATCAGACAAGAAAAAGAAATAAAGGGTATTCAATTAGGAAAGGAGGAAGTCAAACTGTCTCTATTTGCAGATGACATGATTGTGTATCTAGAAGACCCCATCATCTCAGCCCCAAATCTTCTCAAACTGATAAGCAACTTCAGCAAGGTCTCAGGATACAAAATCAATGTGCAAAAATCACAAGCATTCCTATATACCAATAACAGACAAACAGGCAGCCAAATCAAGAGCAAACACCCATTCACAATTGCTACAAAGAGAATAAAATACCTAAGAATACAACTAACAAAGGATGTAAAGGACCTCTTCAAGGAGAACTACACACCACTGCTCAACGAAATAAGAGAGGACACAAACAGATGGAGAAACATTCCATGCTTATGGTTAGGAAGAATCAACATCATGAAAATGGCTATACTGTCCAAAGTAATCTATAGATTCAATGCTATCCCCATCAAGCTAGCAATAACCTTCTTCACAGAACTGGAAAAAACCACTTTAAACTTCATATGGAATCACAAGAGACCCCTGCATAGCCAGGACAATCCTAAGCAAAAAGAACAAAGCTGGAGGCATCACGCTCCCTGACTTCAAATTATACTGCAAGGCTACAGTAATCAAAACAGTATGGTGCTCATACCAAAACAGACACAGACCAATAGAACAGAACAGAGACCCCAGAAGAAACACCACACATCTACAACCATCTGATCTTTGACAAACCCAGCAAAAATAAGCAATGAGGAAAGGACTCCATGTTTAATAAATGGTGTTGGGAAAACTGGCTAGCAATGTGCAGAAAGCAGAAACTAGACCCCTACCTGTCACCTTACACTAAAATTAACTCCAGATGGATCAAAGATTTAAACAAAAAACCTAACACCATAAAAACACTAGAAGAAAACCTAGGAAAAACCATCCAGGACATAGGCATAGGCAAGGACTTCATGACTAAAACACCAAAAGCAATGGCAATAAAAGCCAGTATAGACAAATGGGATCTAATTAAATTCCAGAGCTTCTGTACAGCAAAAGCAACCATCATTAGAGTGAATCAACAACCAACAGAATGGGAGAAAAATTTTGCAATCTACCCATCTGACAAAGGGCTAGTCTCTGGAATCTACAAAGAATTAAAACAGATATACAAGAAAAAACAAACAACCCCATTCAAAAGTGGGCAAAGGATATGAGCAGACACTTTTCAAAAGAGGACATATATGAGGCCAACAAACATGAAAAAATGCTCATCATCACTGGTCATTAGAGAAATGCAAGTCAAAACCACACTGAGATATCATCTTATGCCAGTTAGAATGGCAATCATTGAAAAAATCGGGAGACAACAGATGCTAGAGAGGATGTGGAGAAGTAGGAACACTCTTACACAGTTAGTGGGAGTGTAAATTAGTTCAACCATTGTGGAAGACAGTGTGGCAATTTCTCAAGGATCTAGAAATAGAAATTCCATTTGACCCAGCAATTCCGCTATTGGGTATATACCCAAAGAACTATAAATCTTTCTACTATAAAGACACATGCACAGGTATGTTCACTGCAACCCTATGTACAATAGCAAAGACCTGGAACCAACTCAAATGCCCATCAGTGATAGACTGGACAAAGAAAATGTGGTATATATACACCATGGAATACTACACAGCCATAAAAAACAATTAGCTTGTGTCCTTTTTAGGGACTTGGATGAATCTGACAACCATCATTCTCAGCAAACTGACCCAAGAATCGAAAGCCAAGCACCGTATGTTCTCACTCATAGGTGGGTGTTGAACAATGAGAACATGTGGACTCAGGGAGAGGAGCATCACACACAGGGGACAGTTGGGAGGGGTAAGGGAAAGACACTGGGGGTGGGGAGGGAGGAGAGGGTGGGGAGGGATAACATGGGGAGAAATGCCAGATAGGGTATGCACCTAAAGTAAAATAAATAAATATAAAAAATAAAAATGAAATAAAATAACTTAAAAAAAACTGGGGTGGGAGGAGGTTATAGTTCAAGAAGGAAAGAAAATTGTCAAATAGTATGAAATAATGCAGAGAAAGTATTGAACTTTTTTAAGCGAGAATTACTCATTGACTGGGTATAAGAAAAATTTTCATGAAAGAAGTTTTGATTAAGTAGTAGAAAGAAGCAAAATTGTTGAGGGCTGATGAGTAGGAGGAGAAGGAAGTGAAGGCACTCTTTCAAGAGAAACAAAGCAGTAGGTGAGGACAATACAAATGAAGGAGGTACTGCCTTCACCATTTTGTTTTACTTTGGGTAAGCAAGACTTGAGTGGGTCTGGTGAGGAGAAACAAGTAGAGAGTACAAAATTAAAGGAGAGACAGACAGACAGAGACAGACACAAAGCACAAAACAGCAAGGTCCCTTTTCTCAGGACCCTTCTGTTTAAACCCCAACCAGATGCACTTCAATTCAGTTCTAGCACTAACCATCCAGAGTTAAAGAGCATGGTCCCAAACAAGACTGCTCCTCCTTCAAATGCCAGGCACATTCTAGGGGTCCTCAAGTCACTCATATTTTTTGAATGACTGGCATAAGTCCAAAAATTCCCACAATTCCCTCAGATTCAATAACTGGGTATAACAACTCATAGAAATCATAGAATTCTGGAACCCAGAATTGAGTTCTATGAGTTGTTATTATTAACAACTTATTAATAATAACAACTCATAGAACTCAGGTATGAGGCCAGTTTTCCCAAGGGGCTTTTATTGGCCCCATAAGTCAAGTTTGATTCCTTAAAGTAAAGCCACCATTCCAGTCAAAGCTTAGTAAAATAACCAGGTTGTCCAATTGTGTTCTGTTACAAATGAAAACAGATTCTTTTTTTTTTTATGGCACATCATTCCTTTATTTACTGATCTGGAAAAAGGATTTAGTATAGTTATATTAAACACTGAACTCTTGTGGCTGGGCCAAGCAACTAGAACATGATTCAGAAATCAGTGAGACACTTGTACAGGACAAAGAGGAAGTTCACTGCCACAAAACAAGGTGAGGAGGGATTCAAAAACACACAGCAGGAAGCACTCTTATTCAAGTGTTTTTTAAAAAATATTTAAACAACTCTTTTTTTCTTGTCAATATTTTTATAATTTCTAAGTGGTTTTAAGGATCTTGAGAAAAAAATTATTACAGAAGTATCTACTAATATTACTAGTCAAGAAAACAAATTTAGGTAGAGGAAATACTTAATATTTTGTCCTCTATACATCTTAATCATCCTAATGGCAAAAACTCACATGAAACTTTAAAATACAAGGTAATATGGGAATCTCAACATGGAAAGTTGTCACTATAACTACAAGCAGTGTACAAACATGCTTCTACTTTAACCTACATAAGCTGACAGATGTTTAAAATACTAGTTTAACAAAGATCTTTTAGTAAAGTGACTTAAGCAGGCTTAAACTAGAAAGGATTAAGGATGAATCCTTACTATTTAATTGGAAGATCTGAGACATATTTTATATTTCATTTTACAAAATCAGAAATATTTATTTTGAAACAAGATAAGAAGACATGGTCTGCCTGTCTAAAAGCCACCACTCAGAAATATTTTTCATACTCAAAGCAGGAAAAACATAAAACCAGTTAAATTTCACATTGGCACCAAAAAGGTCAATTGCCCTGCCTTCGTGCATTAGAAAAACTAAAGCTGAGTGATAGTTTTGCAGGCATTTGAACACGTCCAAGACTTTAAATTAGCAAAATATTTTCTAAAAATTTTGATTACAAAATTAGTACATACTTATGAAATAATTCAAACAGGGCCAGGTGTGGTGGCTCACGCCTGGAATCCCAGCACTTTGGGAGGCGGAGGTGGATATGTCACCTGTGGTCAAGAGTTAGAGACTAGTCTGGCCAATATGGTGAAACCCATTTCTACTAAAAATACAAAAATTAACCAGGCATGCTTGTGGGCACCTATAATCTCAGGTACACAGGAGGCATGGGAGGCTGAGACAGGAGAATCACTTGAATCTCAGAGGCGGCAGTTGCAGTGAGCCGAGACCACGTCACCACACTCCAGTCTGGGCAACAAGAGTGAAACTCCATTTTTTTAAAAAAAGTTGCAAACAGAACAAAATGAAAAAAATGCAAAGCAAAAGGCCCCTATAAAAACCCCTCTGGGACCCATCGCCCTACTCTCACTCAAGAGAAACCACATTTAACACTTTGATGCTTATCTTTCCAAATCTTTTGTTTTACACATATAAAAAACATACAGGCTTTGATTTGCCTCGGACTGTACATAGTGTTTTCCCGCTTGCATTCTACACTTAATATATCTTTATCATCTTTCCATGTCAGTGCATGCTGTCTCGATGGCATTCTATCATTAAAGACCCTTTCAAAACTGGTAAAATCACTTTAAAAATTCAACCACACAAGCACATGTTTAAATTTTAAAAGAAAACGGACAGAATCCTAAAACACAAAAACAAACCTCCAAAAATAATCTCTATCTTTCCACCAGCATGGAACAGTTCATTCCTTTTTCACACAAAACAAAATTATGTGATTTTGAAGATTAACTCTAATCTCCACATTTATATACAGAATGCTCCATTTGTTAAGCCTATCTGAAAAGAATAAAAAAGTTCAGATGATTAATTCACTTACACTTAGAAATTAAGTAAATATACTATGAATACACATTGTGATCAGTTATATGATGCTTCTTAGTCTAAGCTTTCAATTAAATAACAGTAAAAAAAAATGGATAAATAATACAGCTACTACCTAAAACATCCAGAAATTCAAAGATTATATTGCCAACTAAAACACTGCCATTTGCTTTTTTTTTTTTTTTTTTTTTTCCTACTTGGTAGCAAATGCTAATGGAATTCAATCCTGGTTAGTTAAAGTCAGTTCACATCACACATTCAATCAGGGTAATAAGAAGAACCTAATATGCCTATTACAGAGTTAGATTATAAACATTTTTGGCTTGAAAGTAATGACTGCATAGCACATGGAACTTTGTCAACTGCTTCAGCACATTGTTTACGAATGACAGGATGTCCACAAGGAACAAAAGCAACAGCAATATTTCTATCCACACAGCTTTTGCAAAGCTGTTCTTCAGTACCAATCTCTTTCTACAATGAAATCTGACTTGATTCATTTTGTGAACTGTCTTTCTGAGCCTTCACTGGATCGGCAACCAAACCTCAAGAGATTTGTAGTTGCTCCCAGATCTTTGAACCTTTTTCCTCCATTATTTTCTTAATGTCCTTGAAACTGAACCCTTTTCATATAGCTCCTTGTAACATAGGATTATGGAAGATGGTCTCATCAATTTTTCTAGTTAGTGATGGTGTTTTTTCAGCAGTTCTTATGAAACACTCCTCAAATGAATGGGATAAATGAAGATTGTTTGTATTTTCTTGCGTCTTTGGTTCTAACAGATATTTACACCCTGAATAAAATTTAGCATGTTGTTTCCAAGGTTCTTAGCTGGGCTTCCAATCAGTCAGCTCCCCTCCACAGTGAAATCACTTTACCACCTTCACCTAAAGCATAAAATCCAGCTCTTACATGGAAGGATGTATTTCTTGGAGAATTAGTGGAATTTGGGAAATTACACACCAGGACAACTAGCCCAAACTGCCCGCAACAATCAGCTTGATACAAGAGGAGGGTCCTGAAGGGGGTGCAGCCAGAGCCCCAATCTGGAAATGCCAATTTGGCTCTGCAGCCGGGCCCCAGGCACTTGGGCCTACCATCCCTCGATTAGCGCCATGTGGGCTCCGGAGTCACCAAGGTCCTGCCGCTTCCCCAAGCCAGAAACAGGCAGCAAGAAAAAAGGAAGTCATCCTACCACCCCCCCACCCCACCAACCTCCACCCCAGCTGTAATCCAGAAACTGTGGCAATTCTTAAGACACTTCTAGTAATTTTAAAGCTAGCTTATTTATTAAAGATTTTACATAAGTTATGTAAACTTGAAAAAGCATTTGAGTAGTGCTTTCCTTTTTTCTGATAAAGCACTTTTATTGTCTTAAGCCAACTAATTAGAGATCCTCTACATATTTTCAGTAGTGAAAACTTGTGTACACAACACATAAATACAAAGACATATTAGGGATGCCGATAGAAGTATATCTTATAGATTCATAAAGACCTTTTTATTTTTTTTTTTCTATCTTAGACTTTCTAGTTCTTGATAACCTGTTTCACTACTTTGGCAGTTGTCAGCTAAACAGCCCTTTATCTACATATTAAAGGAAACAACTCTTAGATGAAAAATCAGATCACAAAATTTACATCTCAAGGTACAGAAGAAAAAGTCTGGTGGTACTAGAGGGAGATTAAAGATGGATGCCAAATCCACCATAAAATTATAGAAATCTACCATGGATTGTATAGCAGACCAATTTTATTTAAATTTAATAAAAATAATTTTAAATAAAATTGGTCTGCTATACAATCCATGGTAGACTGAGACTACTTTTTTTTTTTTTTTTTTTGAGACTGAGTCTCACTCAGCTAACCAGGCTGGAGTGCAATGGTGCATTCTCAGCTTCTCAGCTCACTGCAACCTTCGCCTCTCAGGTTCAAGATTCTCCAGGCCCAGCCTCCCAAGTAGCTGGAATTACAGGTGTGCACCACCATGTCTGGCTAATTTTTGTATTTTTAGTAGAGATGGGGTTTCACCATTTGGGCCAGGCTGTCTCAAACTCCTGACCTCAGGTGATTTGTCCATCTTGATGTCTCAAAGTGCTGGGATTACAGGTGTGAGCCACCATGCCCAGCCAAGACTACCTATCTTTTAACTGGATTTCTGAGCTCTGAGCAGAGCCTACCCTGAATCCTGGTCTCCAAGAAGGGAGAATTATTACGAGGCTAAACCATGTGATGCTTTTATAGTGCACTTTAAAAAAATTTTTTTAAACATTTCTACATGTCTAAACTACAGTCTTCCTTGAAAACCCAAGAGTAGCCTCTGTTGCAATAGCTAATCAAAAATATAATAGTCCAAAAAAATCAGGTAATACAATACAAACATAAGCAGTTTAAGAGCTGAAACAAACTTGTCTGTTTATACTCTAGGGATTCCAAAAGGAAAAATAGAAGTTTCTCCCAAAAGGGATCCTGGTACCTTCTCCATTTTCTTTAAGGAACCCCAGGCTATTATAATCTATTTTAGGTCTCCGCAGCAGAGGGTGGAAAAGAAAGGAGAGACAGCAGAAGTAAATAAAGAAAACAGAATTCAGTCAATTGAGAAGGAAAAAACTTTTGCTCAAATAAAGACAAGTTCCTAGGAGAGGAAAAAGAAAAAAAGAAAGGCCTTTTAAATACAAACACGCACATATACACACACATCTTGGATGTTAGCTTTTAATTAAGATGACTTTTAACCATTGAGCTCCTTTAAAAAAAATCTTTTAAAATCTTACTACCATATTTCAGCTAGGACAAATTGCTGCTATTTCAGAAGTACCAAGTATCAAACCAGAAAAGGCCTGATTTAGGAACCAAACCCAGGCTGTCATGGTGGAAAAAAAGGCAGAACCTTAGCTATGGAACTGCAGCATGGGGCAGCAGACATTGCTCTTTCAGTTTGGCCTGGCTAGCAAAAAGGTGGCCTTGTTTTGAAAATAAAGCCCCTTTAATAGTCAAAATAAAAAAATTTTTTAAAAACTTCCCTTTTTTTTTTTTTCTGTCCGTTTTCTCCCCCACCACACCACGTTTTTTTTGGTGGGGGGGTGGAATTTAGCCACTTCAGAGGCCTTGTTCCCCATAATTCTTTCCTTTGGATTTGATCAAGTCGGATAGAGTAGGTCAAACCCAATGGGAAAAAGACCGAAACAACAACAAAAACAGAAACAAAGAGTTAAGCAAAAAAAAGATCGTACAACTTATATGTTTACTGAGTGCTCTCTCTAATGGTAAGGAGAAATTAAGACCAACTGGTTATTAATCTTTAGCCCAGACAAAAGCCCAATTCAACTACTTACCTAGGGAGGGGTCTCAGGCTGAAGATGGCTCTCCACCACCCTAGAAGCAGGAAAATAACTTGAACTCATCGTCCCTGCTGGGAATGAGCTCAAACTCCTTAAAGGAGTTACCTGCCTGCCATCATCATGGAAGCAGGAAATCTTGCCTTCCTTGTTGGAAGCAACTAAAACTCAAAAAATAAATAAATAAATAAACTTTTAATCTCGACCAAATTTGGAAGACCAGGTTTTCTCTGGAGGAGATACTTTCAGACCTCAGCAAATTGTCCTATTAATTTGAGCCATAAAGTTAGCTCATGCTAGTACCAAGTAACAATAGCTGTCAAAGGTAAGGGGCATCTCCACTCAGAATTCCTTCCTGGCTACCAAAATGTGAACCCCAAAAATCTGAGACAGGTCTCAATTAATTTAGGAAGTTTGTTTCACCAAGGTTGAGGATGCATACCTGTGACACAGCCTCAGGAGGTCCTGGTCACATGTGCCCAAGGTAGAGCACAGCTTGGTTTTACACATTTTACGAAGATGTGAGACATCAATCAATATATGTAAGATGTACATCAGTTCCATCCAGAATGGCAGGACAACTTGAAGTAGGGAGGGAGCTTCCAGGTCACAGGTAGGTGAAAGACAAACAGTTGCATTCTTTGAGTTTCTGATTAGCCTTTCCAAGGGAGGCAATAAGACGTGCATTTATCTCATCAGAGGGATGATGTTGAATAGAATGGGAAGCAGGTTTGCCCTAAGCAGTTCCCAGCTTGACTTTTTCCTTTAGCTTAGTGATTTGAAGGCCCCAATATTTATTTTCCTTCTATATCACTGTGGGCAGCAGAATAGAAAAGCTTCGTAGGACTGGCGGGCAGTGGGAGAGCCCAGTGGGGGGTGATTGTCCTATGCCCATGGTGGCAACCACCTGTGAGGCTGAATAAACTCATTTCCCCCCTCCTCTAGCAGCCTGGTGGAGATACAGAGGAAGCAGACCAGCGATACAACACAGTCTGAAATATTGTCTAGTGAGCGTAATGGAATAAAAATGGGAAGGGTGCTGAGGAGACCAGAAAGAAAATGGTTGAAGAGATGGGGCACAGAAATTAAGCTGACTCAAAACGGAAGGAAAAGCAGAAAGGGCTGATAGAGAGAGGGGATGTCTATGGGTTAGCCGTCCTGATAAGGACAAATCATTGGTGCTTTGAGAAGAGAGAGGGTGAGAAAGCAGGAAGGCTAGAGGCTGTTATCCCAGAGGACATCTGTGAGCATGATTCTAAGAGACACCAGACCATGGAAGTGGCCAAAGACTTAATCAAACTCCACAGCTTCTGCACAGCAAAAGAAACAGTCATTAGAGTGAATCAGCAACCAACAGAATGGGAAAAAATTTTTGCAGTTTACCCATCTAACAAAGGGCTGATATCCAGAATTTACAAAGAACTAAAACAGATTTACAAGAAAAAAACAAGCCCATTCAAAAGTGGGCAAAGGATATGAACAAATACTTAACAAAAGAAGACATATCTGAGGCCAACAAACATTTGAAAAAGTGCTCATCATCACTGGTCATTAGAGAAATGCAAATCAAAACCACATTGAGATACCATCTCACACCAGTTAGAATGGCGATCATTAAAAAATCTGGAGACAACAGATGCTGGAGAGGATGTGGAGAAATAGGAACACTTTTACACTGTTGATGGGAGTGTAAATTAGTTCAACTATTGTGGAAGACAGTGTGGCAATTCCTCAAGGACCTAGAAATAGAAATTCCATTTGACCCAGCAATCCCATTACTGGGTATATATCCAAAGGATTATAAATTGTTCTACTATAAGGACACATGCACACAAATGTTCATTGCAGCATTGTTTACAATAGCAAAGACCTGGAACCAACCCAAATGCCCATCGATGATAGACTGGACAGGGAAAATGTGGCACATATACAGCAGGAATATTATGCAGCCATAAAAAACGATGAGTTCGTTTCCTTTATAGGGACATGGATGAACCTGGAAACCATCATTCTCAGCAAACTGACACAAGAGCGAAAATCAAACACCTCATGTTCTCACTCATAGATGGGTGCTGAACAATGAGAACACATGGACAGAGGGAAGGGAGCACTACACACTGCAGTCTGTTGGGGGGAAATAGGGGAGGGACAGCAGGGGGTGGGGAGTTGGGGGGAGATAACATGGGGAGAAATGCCAGATATAGGTGATGAGGAGGAAGGCAGCAAATCACACTGCCACATGTGTACCTATGCAACAATCTTGCATGTTCTTCACATGTACCCCAAAACCTAAAATGCAATTTAAAAAAAAGAAAGAAAGTGCCTCTTCTCACCTCCTGCTCTTAATTCCTTGTACTCAAGACAATACGTTCCCTGAAAAGAAGTACCCATATTTAATCCATCTGTGTCTTCCTAGCAGTACTAAAAATATTACATGAACGGTATCTAAACCTTTGAGAATGTGTGATGCTATATTGTTAAGGATGCTGGAAAACTCAGGACACCCCTGTGTGGTGAGCCCAGTGCAGGTCTCCATTTGAACAAAGGCCTCAGGGAACTAATGAAACATAGGGACAGGGATACCTGCCAGAGGAGCATTCCCCATCCCACTGCAGCCCAGGCCAGCTGACCACTTTATGAGTAAATATCGCCAGTGAACACTTTGCAGTCATAACACATATGCCCACCTATGACCACTGATCCCTGTAGGGTGATCACTGGCATCAGAGATTTGATGGCAGCCATGAAGACAAGGCCATCCTCATTAGGAAGGGAAGGAAGGAGAAGGGAGGAGCGCAAACGAATCTTTCCTGCTTGTCGACCACACCTGTCTCTGTTAGGTGATTTCCCATGGCTGACTTTGTTTATCTTTATAATAACTCTGAGAATTAGGTCTTACTGTCCACATTTTGAACATGAGGACATCCGGCCAGGAAGCTGAGTAACTTCCAGGGCAAAGCTACATCCAATCCCCTCTTTGTTTTTTCCAGCTTACCCACTGAGTGCCCCCTAGAATCCACCAGCCCATTTGCAGAGTGCTTACTATAGGTAAGATGGCACAGGAGGAGTCGACATGGGCAATTTTGTCATGGCTCTCCAGGAACTTACTCACTGGTGAACAGGAGCAGGTATGTTCCCAACCAGTCACAGTCAAAGCGGGAATGCTATGTTGAAAGGTTCTTTTCTGGCTTTTAAAATGATGGGTTTGTTTCCTCGTTCTTAAGATTGCTTTTTCACTGACTAGAACTTAAAAGAAATTTTCACAAAAATTTCCCTTCCCTGGCGCAAAGTGAGCTTGAAATGAATCCCTGTGTGCCTTTGATATTTTAAAATATTGGCCTCCTGTAAAATCAACCTTTGGAAGAAGAAAGTCAAAGAACATGCTAGATTTCATAAAGTCTAGTTTCTTGAAATCCAGTTGTCTACAGGATAATGTTGTCAAAGAAAAAATTATTTGGCTGGGTGCATTGGCTCACTCCTGTAATCCCAGAACTTCGGGAGGCTGAGGCAGGTGAATCACCTGATGTCAGGAGTTCAAGACCAGCCTGACCAACATGGGGTGAAACCCCATCTCTACTAAAAATACAAAAAATTAGCCTGGCATGGTGGAGGGCACCTGTAATCCCAGCTACTCTGGAGTTTGAGGCAGGAGGATCACTTGAACCTGGGAGGAGAAGGTTGCAGTGAGCCAAGTTCAAGCCACTGCACCCCAGCCTGGACAACAGAGCAAGACTTCATCTCAAAAAAAAAATTATTCAATGACATTTTTTAATTCACAGTAAGGAAGATTTTTATTCATAGCCAGCACAGAAGACATAGGCACCACTGCAATGGGACTTCGCAGTGAGGGAAAGAGATTGGACACAACTTCATACAGAGCACAGGCAAGGACATAGTCAGAGCCAGGAAACAGAGCAGAGATCCGTGGATGCAAAATTACCAAGAGGAAATATGAAAAATAAGGCAGCTTCTGCCTAAACCCACCTAACAGGATCCTTGCTGAAAACAGGACAGGGTAATTAGACACCATCTTGGGGATGGTGGAGAATGGGGATTTCAATGAGATTTCAAAGGTCATCAAATATTAAGGGTGATCAGATATTGAGCATAGAAGTTACTTGATAAAAGAGGATTTCACAAGAAAGTGTACAAATGTGCCTAGGAGAAGGTTCAGGAGCCTGACTAAAATTTGGTCAAGCAGAGAATATATGTCAGTGTAGGAGCTAAGTGTTCTGACAAACAACAGATGTTAAGCCAGCCAGGGTGACATGTGCTCCAAGAAAGCACTGAGGGCTTATTTCCTTTTACCCCAGTCTCCACTCAGTCAAGTGTAATCCCCTTGTCAATGCAGCCATTTGTAAGAAGGCAATCAGGCAGGGTCGCAACTCCTAGTGACAGAACTGAATGACTCAGTTCTGCTGAAGAGAATGGCCTGGAGCTGACACTGAGATTTCAGAGTCCTGGGATTCCCCAAATCACAGCGTAGTGCCATGCCCTCTCTCCACCCGAACGCCCAGTGTGAGCAGGAGCAACTGCAACTGAGATCTGCCTGATCTGCTAACTAGTCTTGTCCCTCAGCTATAAACTGACCTTGGCAGCTGGCCAGAGAGATGACCAAGAGATCTCTGATGTCTTTAAGCCCCTGTGGAGAAGGACTCTGTTGGGGAAGGTCATTCTCTTGACTGAGCAGCAATTTCAGAAGGAAGTCCCACGCAGAAGTGAGAGAAAGCAGGGAATCCTGCCAAGTCAGCTAGAGCAAAACAATAGGACAGGACCCAGGGATGTGATCCTCCCACCCAAAGGCACTGAACTAAATGACTCTAAAATACTTTCCAGGACTCATATTCTTTGAAGAACAGGGAGTAAAACATAAGACACATAAGACAGGAGCCAGCAAGTGAAGACTTGGAAGGAGATGATTCATTCAATCAGTCTCCATTGAGTAATTTTAATCATTCACACTGGCATGGGGACGTGATATGAATAAGTTGACAGGGGTTTACTCTGATTAAGCCATGGCTTGTGCAGTCTTGACCTGTCAGTCAAGAGTAAACAGGAGATGATTTCAGACAGTGAGAACAAAATTAACAAAGCCATGTGCTAAAGTGTGGCTGAAACTACAGATGAGTTTAAGAATTGAGAGGTCTGGGGAGTTGTTTGTTTTGTTTTGTTTTTAAGACAAGGTCTTGATTGGGCATGGTGACTCATGCCTATTAGTCCCAGCACTTTGGAAGGCTGAGGTGGGAGGATCTCTTCCACACAGGAGTTTGAGGCTACTCTGGGCAACATAGCAAGACACTTCTCTACAAAAATTGTGCAAGTTGAGGCTGCAGTGAGCAGAGACACACTGCTGCACTCCAGCCTGGGTGACAGAGCAAAACCCTGTCTCCAAAACAAACAAACTAACAAAAAACAGAGTCTTGCTGTGTCACACAGGCTGGAGTGCAGTGGTGCAATAATGGCTCACTGCAGCCTGGAACTCCTGAGCTCAAGCGATTCTCCCACCTTGCCCTGCCAAAGTGCTAGGGCTACAGGTGTGAGCCAGCACACTTGGCCTCAGAAGAGATCTTAATAATAAAAGGACAAATTGTCCTGTGTCCCTTAGGGGCAGGATTGACACGTCCAAGGATCAAGTAGAAGGCCTGTGCTGAGTGGGGTGAGCAAACAGAAAGGCTGAGAGCTGGGAAGAGGAGATGCAGTGCCAGGTGGGATAGGGCCTTTTAGGCTATGGGAGGCTTTCAGAGGAGACCCCACCTAAGCTAACCCATGACATTCCAGTGGGGGCCTGTTGAGGACATGGACTTCTACCTGAAAGCCAGAGACCTGGAAGGAGCCTTCCCTCTGAAGAGGGACTCCAGTCCACAGGCATCTTGCCACCAAAGACAAGGACAGGCCCTGGGGAAAGATAATGGTGACCTCACTGAAGGAAAACCATTTGCCACCTGAACTAGCCCAGGGTGGGCTACCCAGGCACTCAGGATACACACCCATGCATGCACACACAGAATCATACTCCTTCATGTTATTCCTCAATTCAGGGGTTTCAACACCCATTTTTTTATTTTTGGTTTTTTTTTTTTTTTTTACATTTTTACTTTTTTTTTTTTATTTACTATTTTGAGACAGGGTCTCACTCTGCTGCCCAGGCTGGACACAGTGCAGTGGTGCAACCACATTAGGTTGGTGCAAAAGTAATCACAGTTTTTGCCATTATAAGTTTTGCCATTACTTTGCCATTACTTTTAACGGCAAAAACCGCCGTTACTTTTGTGCCAACCTAATAGCTCACTGGAGCCTCAAATTCCTGGTCTCAAGGAATCCTCCTGCCTCAGCTTCCTGAGTAGCTGGGACTACAGGCATGTGCAATCACACCTGAGTAATTTTTTTTTTTTTTTGGTAAGATAGAATCTCATTTTGTTGTCCAGGCTGGTTTCAAGTTCTTGTCTTTGTGCCTTCCTCTGCTCTGTGCAAGACCTTCTGGATGCCCAGCTAATGAAGACTTCCAGGGAGAGGGAAGGTACATATAGGTCCCTGAGCAAAGAAGCAGGGTTTATCAACCACAAACAGCATGCCCATCTCCACTGGCAGTCCTAGTGAGATCACATTCACCCCAAGTGTGTGTGGAAGGCCTCTCCCTAGCAGATGGTTTATACACCAGCCACAGCACAACATATTGTCTTAAATTGTGGACATTTGCAAAAACTCCTTGAGGAAAACTATCACATCTGGTGTAATTTTGTTTTGTTTCCCTTCCCCTGTGTACATAACACGCACACACACATACACACACACACACACACACACACACACACACACACACACACCCTCCAACTGAATGCCTGGTGTGCTGAATGGACGAATGGCTAATGGAAGTCATTCTAAAAGCTACTTTCCTTGGCATACCATCACCTTTGATTTCATCTTTCTGGAACTCCTGTGTTCCCAGGTGAATTTGGAAAGCCCTCAAGAAACATTTCAAAATAGAATAAATGGGAGTGTCTCTCTAGAAATTTACCCGCCATAAGTACTTCTGATAAAAACAGGAAAGGTGGCACCACACATTCCTGGTTAGAGTGTCAATGCTAATCACCTTCCTGTCCCATGAAACTTTATTAAAGGCTCAAAATCCCCATGGAAGTACGTGGACACCACTCTGCTTCCAGCCAGCCAGGGGAGCAAGGTGTCCGCTGTGCCTTTGTGGCAGGAACTGTGCTTCTCTACTCTCCCACTTTGAGGTCTTTGGGGCCGGCCTGCTACCTCGTTGACAAGGCTGCCTAGTGAGCAGTTCATTCTGAGCTGGACATAGTGATTCTGGTGAGTGTCTACTTCTATTTAACCCAAATATATTCTTTCCTAAGGAAATACTTTCCTGTTGGGGGAGGTTAGCTCCAGATGGAAGCCATGAGTGATGGCATGATGGCTCCTGGCTGTCATCGTTTGGTTGGCTGATATTCATGCAGCACCACCATGAGCCAGTCATGGAGCTGAGCAGTATGTGCAGCCCTGAAGCAGGTGCATTAACAGCAAGGGAGACAAGCAAACAAAGTACAGTGATGGAGGTGTGCTGAGGGTGTTCAAGACTCATACAACACAGAGGAAGAGCACCCACCACCCAGCTTGGGAAGGAACTTGTCATGGAGGAGGTCAAGCATGAGCTGAGTCTTGAAAGACTAGACAGTAGCCAAACTACAAGGAGGAGAAGGAGTTTCAGGGCAAAAAGAACAGGTTGTGCAAAAGCCTAGAGACTAGAAAGAATATTACATTCAAGGAATCACAAATAGTGTGGAAAAGGCTGATATGTGGGTTAGGAGAGAAGGGCAGGGGATTCCAGCTGGGCCCTGCGTGCCACACTCAGGAGCTTGAACTTATCCATGAAGGAGATGGAGAACCAGTCATCGGTTTTGTGCAAGGGCTTCACGTCACCAGATTTGCTTTTTGGAGAGACCTCTGTGGCTGATGTGTGAGGAAGGGATGGATGAAGTTTCCATGGCAATCAGGAACACCAATTAGCAGATGATTCAAATGGCCTAGGGAAAAAGGGGAAAGGGCTTGAACTACCATGCAGCAGTAGAAATGGAGAGAAATAACAGATTCCAGGCACTCAGGAAGCACTAAAAATTAGTACTTCAAAGAACCTATGGTAGGTGATGGATGGATGGAGGGTGAGTTCTGAGGTGGCAATGCCTGGGAAAATACTTTCTGGTTAAGACAGGGAAGTGGATCAGCAGAAGTGGAGGGCTTCTGCTTTTTACTTTAAATACTTTTGTAATATTTGGAACTTTGAAAATGAGCAGATATATTAGCAAAAAGTCTACAGGGAATATTTTTGAAATCACTACTAGTTCTAACATATAACTTTCAGCTTGCACCCATCAATTAACTTTGATAGAGGCTTTCTGGAACTATCATCCCAAATATCAGTAGTTGTAAAAATCTGTTTTGAAAAACAGGCCTTGTAAGACAGCCTCATAGATTCTTCATGATAGATTTTCTAATATTCTAATGTCAGGGAGTAAAAGGAATCCATCAGAAAATGTCAAATTCTGGAATCTCTATTAATGATATTGAAGTTTTGCCTTCACACAAAAGTTTAACACCTTTACACAATCAGACTTCCTCATTTTACATTGCTCAGTAATTAGAGGAAATCAGCCACCTAGAGCCTGGGTTCTAGACTTTGCCAATGGACCCAACAAATCCTGAGTGGCCTTGCTGAGAACTTCTTCTCCCAGGAGATAGAAAACTCAGTTCCAGCCAACAAGAGGGAAGCGGTTGAAGAAGTGAAATTAACAAAGTCCTGGGAGGAAATGACCAAATCATCTTTGATTATGTAATAACCAGAGAGTAGAATACAGAAACAACAGACACTGGGAGAGAAGCATTTTATCATAGCTTTAGGAGAGAAGTATTTTTCAGCATTGTAAGCACACAATTCCAAGGATAGATACCTTCAAGGGATTGCTTTTGACAATTATGACAAAGTCTTAAAAAAGAATGAAAAAAGATCAGAGGAAATCCAGCAACAAAGCTGCCAGTTGTGGATGAGAAAGTGAACAGGAATAAGGAAGAAATTCAGAAAAGGGAAGAGACATCACTAAAAACCCTGATTTGGAAAGTCCCAGTGCTACCCTGAGAGGAGAAACAAATTCACACAGCTCGTCACCCCCAGAAGAAGAAAGGAGGGAAAACAAGAGAACCAAGAGTATCTCAATCCTAAAAGGGCATTGTGGAAACACTTAGGGGCAGAGGTGAAACTGCCAGGCCAATGTAATTTAGAATGTCATTCGATCACTGAGAATGAGAAAGGAGCCTGCCGATGGGCACTGAGTGAACAGGAGGAGACGCGCAAAATATGTTTGTAACAATTAAAAGTGAGATCCAGTTTGGATTCTGTTAACCCATATTTGAGTCATAGTTCCAGCATTTATTGTTTGTGTGGCCTTAAATAAGTTATTGTCTCAACCTCAGTTTCTGCAAAAGTCAAATCAATTATCTACTTTAAAGGTTATCAAGAAGAGTTAATAAGATAATGAGGAAAAAAAGGTACCTGGCACCTAGTAGGTGCTCAATAAAAGACAGCTTTTATTAAAAAAAAAAAAAGCATTGCTTCTAAATTTGTATGTAAGAAGAAATGGTATAATACAATGATATAAGACCGGGACCTGCAAGACAAATTCAGCTACACCCATTCATTTATGCATTATCTGACTGCTTTTCTGAAAAAATGCAGGGTTGAGTAGTTGCACCTGAAGCATTTATTATCTGGCCCTTTACAGAAAATGTTTCCAGACCCTGGATAAGTGGTACCAGGATCCCCTCTGTTTACGGTCCTCTCTTTTATACCCATTAGGCATGAGAAAAGACATAGAGTAGGAGAGCCCTGCCATCCACCTTACCCACCCAGAGGATTTTTCTGATGGATGCAAAGGAGGGACAAGGTCTCACTGGCCTCCCAGACTGGGATAACAACTCAGCTAGCAGGGAAAAGCCACTGGAGACCACATACCTTGCCAGCCCCAGATGCCTGCTCATATATCTAAGCCCTCCTTGTTCTAGACCAGGGAGAAGAATGGACTGTCCCTTAGACTCTGCATGTCCCCAACCTGGATTTAAAAGGAAGAAGAGGCCCATTGCAGATGATGCTATAAGAGGAGGGGAAGCAATATGATAAAAATCACAGTACCAATTCTCATATAATCCCAGAAGCATGAGGGAAAGGAGAGAAATATCCACAGAGACACTGTTCATACTTGAAGATCCCATAGGGACTCATGGAAATGATGGAAGAAAATGAGACTCATAAGAATAATGTTAGGAAGCCAATTCCAAGAATGAGATGGGGCTTGAGGAAAATGGTAAGGGCAGATTGCTTAGTTCTTTTCTAAGCAAGAAGGTGAATAAGGAAGGAACAGCCCACTGCAAAGAACAGACACCACTACATGTACACACGATAATATAAGAACTAACTCATGATTATTTTGCTGTCTTCTTGTTCAAAATGATTGAAGACCAATGAAATGAGGTCAACCTTGATAACCAGCTAGGAAGCCCATGATCAGACACAAGATGGTATCAGGGCACTTGCTGCTTTGAATAAATGTCAGTCTCCTATCTTGGAAGAATGACTTGCCAGGGTGAAGAGAAACTT
Organism: Saimiri boliviensis; assembly: GCF_048565385.1. Classification (NCBI taxonomy): domain Eukaryota; kingdom Metazoa; phylum Chordata; class Mammalia; order Primates; family Cebidae; genus Saimiri; species Saimiri boliviensis. Next base: position 49,710,396 of record NC_133449.1, on the reverse strand, counting down.
GCAGCTGAGAACAGCTTTAGTGACTCGAGAGCTGAAAAATTCCCCAGAAGCTGGAGCATCCTGGCACTGCCAGCTCCCCACTTCTGCTTGTTCCAGTTCCTTGTACCTCACCATCTACATCGTCATCACTCTTCCACGCCTGCCCTTAGTGTAACTACATTTACGAGAGATATTTTCTGCCCATTGGGGATTGGACGGAAGTACTGTGGCCTGAGTGATTACCTTGGGAAGACAGGATCTGATACATACATTGCACAACCTGACTGCCTGACATAAGAGGTTTCACTTCCTGAGATGGACGGAATGGTGGCAGGTTTGAGTCCAGGTTACAGGGCCAGGCTGAGACATGGCAGAACTGTGGAGACTGCTACGTCAGGGGCATTGCCCTATTGCTCCAAAATTTCCCTCGAGCAAAAGTATCAGGGGCTCATGCAACCTAGATACTAGTGCGTCTTCAACCACACTGTGCTATTGGATGAGTCACTTCATCCCTCCTAGCCTTGGTTTCTTTGTCTGCTGTTCCCATTCAAATAGCTATTCATGTCTTCGCCTCTGTGGTCCCACTAGATCCCACCAGACAATCATTAACGTTCCTTTCAGCTGGTAGCTTCTGAGGTCCTGGATGCTACAAATCGGAAAATGGAGAAGTGGAAGCTCAAAGTTTCTGACCTGTATCCCAAGTCCCAGAAGCAGAATGGACTAACTCAGAGCTGATGCTCCGATCCCTTGCGTATCTCCCTTCCTTTCACTGGCTTTGATCCTCCTTTGCTCAGCTTGTAATCACATCAACAGACCAAAGGCATCTCTGTGCTCTGTCAGAAGAGTCCACAGAGCCACCAGTCCTCCAGACCCTTCTGGTTGCCACATAAAGACTCTGAGGAAGGGTTTGAGGCTTCCCTGACCAGGTAATGAATGCATGATTGCATCACTGCACTCCAGCTTGGGGGACAAAGCTAGACTCTGTCTAGGAGAGAGAGAGAGAGAGAGAGAGAGAGAGAGAGAGAGAGAGAGAGAGAGAAGGAAGAAGGGAAGGGAAGGGAAGGGCAGGACACAGTGGCTCACACCTGTAATCCCAGCACTTTGGGAGGCTGAGGTGGGTGGGTCATGAGGTCAGAAGATTGAGACCACCCTGGCCAACATGGTGAAATCCGTATCTACTAAAAATGCAAAAATTAGCCAACCTTGGTGATGCGCACCTGTAATCCCAGCTACTCGGGAGGCTGATGTAGGAGAATCGCTTGAACCTGGGTGGTGGAGGTTACAGTGAGCCAAGATTGTGCCGCTGCACTCCAGCCTGGGTGACAGAGCAAGGCTCCACTTCAAAAAAAAAAGAAGAAGGTGGGGAGGGAGAGAGAGAGACAGAGAGAGAGAGACAGAGAGAAAGGAAGAAAGGGAGGGAAGGAAATAGAAGGAAAAAGAAAGAGAAAGGGAGAGAGAGGGAGAGGGAGAGAAAAAGAGAGAGAAAGTAAGAGGAGGAAGGAGGGAGGGAGAAACAGAGAAAGAAGGAAAGAAAGAAAGAAAGAAAGAAAGAAAGAAAGAAAGAAAGAAAGAAAGAAAGAAAGAAAGAAAGAAAGAAGAAAGAAAAAAGAGAAAGAGAAAGAAAGACTCTGAGGAAGATGGCAGTTCCTACAACAGGGGCTTGGTGGGGACCAGTTGTTAATTTGCAAAGTGGATCCTGTGAAGGCAAAACAGAGGAGTCCCCTAGGCAACCCAGACAGGGCCTTCAGCTAACTACAGGACCAGACACCAAACTTCTTCTTGAGGGCTCAGTGTTAGGAATGGAGTATTGCTTCTCAAATTCACAGGAAACTAACACATTGAACAGCTTTTAGATTTCCTGTGGAACACATAACTTACTAAAGATGGAGTTCTGTGTCTGCCTTCCTGATATCAAGATACTGGGAGCCAAATTAAAAATCAGAAGACTGCTTGGCAAGCAAGTCCATGAAGTGCTCTTTGTCCCACAATAGAGTTTATTTCCTTCGTGCCTCAGATACTCTCACAGGGGCTCGCTCCCTTGGATAATGCAGAATGAGCACAATACCTGACACATGTTCATTTGAATAAAAATGCTGTCAAATTCCCATTTGCCCATTCAAGCAGCAAACTCTACCACCTAATGTACATGCCAGGCATTGTGCTAAACTTGGCTCAAAAAGATTTTACAGCTTCCTAGAGGAACCAGAATAGGGAGCAAGGTTTCAACTCAGTGCTGTAAGAAGTGTTACAGTGCAGATCTGTCAAAGAGGCAAAGGAGGGTGTTCCTAGACTCCAGGCACTGTTCATAACCGGGAATCTCATTCATTCTACAGATGGAGTGCTCCACTGGGCAGTACCCTGGAGCAGATACTCTGCTGGTGTCTCGGTTAAAGAGAGACTGGTAACTCTGGTATTACCAAGAGATAGAATCTCAGATGTATATTCTTACAGAAACAATATTCCACTTTTCAAAGTTCACCAAAAAATTCTTTTAGGCAGAGATCATCCAGCATTGATCTGGTTTATCCAAGAGACTGATTAGGGTAACAGCACCTGGTCTTGCAGGGTCACATGAGCTCACCTCCAGGGTTGCCTCAACTCTGTCAGGAGCCTGCACCCCTCCATAATGTACATTCCCTGCCCCATCCAAGAAAAGTCAAGTGTCTCCCCAGAGGCTCCTGCAATTGATGGAGAGCTCCTGAGGTAGAGACCCACACACTCAATCCAGACACGGAGGGCTATTGCCCCTTTATTGTACCCATTTATCCATCTCTGAGTGAGAAGATTCCTAAATTTAATTAGGAAGAAGTGAATGAAGAAGAGTATTTGTGTGTACAAATCTGTGTGTCATCCACTTCGTCCCAGATATCATAAATTTAAACATTCTTCTAACCTAGGAAAATCCAGTATTTTAATGTTGACGTCAATTGCACAATGGTTGTCAGAAAAACCATATGTATTTGCATGGTGATATATTGACAAAATGTGTCATAGTTTGCTACTCCTTTCCATGAACCAGAGAGTTATTTCAGCTTATCAGCTCCCTCCCCTAGAAGTTTTCACCAATTCTCTTCCCGCCACCCCCCAGTCCTTTGACTTGATTGTGAAATCAGGTATTCAACAGAGAAATTACTCAGCCTCTCACTTCTGCTTTTGAAGGCCATAAAACAGTCAGGGGAGAAACTAGCAGATAGCAAACCTCTTTGAGGCACAAGGCACAACAGGCTGCTCTGGGATTCTCTTCAGTCAATCTTCACTGCTCAAGTATGACTTTAACTAATACTTCCTTACAACTAGGGAAGGGAGGTGCTAAAGGAGTCTCTCTCTCTCTTTCTTTCTCTCTCTCCCCCGCCCCCTTTGTCTCTCTCTCTCTCCCTCTTTGTCTCTCTCTCTCTCTCTCTCTCTCTCTCTCTCTCTCTCCCTCTCCCTCTCCCCCTCCCTCTTTCTCCCACCCTCTCTTCCTCGCTCTCTCCATCTCTGCCTCCCTCTCTCAGCTTTTTGCAAGAATGCCAGATGTAATGTAATTGCTTATGACTTGGGAAATATTCTAGGAATGAATACTGCTTATCTAGCACCTGTCACCCTAAAGGTTAGTGTCAAAGCCTCTGCTCCAACTCACCTCACAAATACACTGCTAGTTTGGGTTTGGTTTAGCAAATGCTTTTCTCTAGACTCAAAGGACATCTCTTTCACACATTCATTCATTCACTCAGAGATCACTTCTTTGTGTGCCTGCCATGTACTGGATGCTGAGAGAAATCACACATGAACATAGCTGTCATGGAGAAGTCACTCATTTTCTTCTTTTTACACAGGTGTCTGAAGCAGCCATGGCAGAAGTACCTGAACTCACCAGTGAAATGATGGCTTACTACAGGTCAGTGGGAACACTGAGACCAGTAACATGAGCAGGACTTCTCTTTCAAGAGTGGAGTGTTATCTGTGCTTGGAGACCACATTTTTCCCCTAAATTGCCTCTTTCCGTGGCAAGCAGGGTTCCAAGTAAATCTGATTTGAAGACTACTTTCCCATTACAAGTCCCTCCAGCCTTGGGACTTGGAGGCTATCCAGATGTGTTGTTGCAAGGGCTTCCTGCAGAAGCAAATGAGGAGAAAAGATTCCAAGCCGACAATAGAAGGAATCCCTTTGCAAAGTGTGGCTTGGAAGAGAGACAGAGAGCTCAGATTTTAGCTTACTCTCTTGGGCTAGAGGCTAGGCCTCAGGATCCAACAGGGAACACCCAGGTGCCCAGCCCGGAATCTGCCTCCTAGACTGTTCTGTGCCTATCATTGTGGAACTTGCCAGGTGTTTTCAGGCAGCTTCGAGTGACACGCTGTTTGCAGTTTCTTTTTTTTTTTTTTTTTTTTTGAGACGGAGTTTCGCTCCTGTTTCCCAGGCTGGAATGCAATGGCGCGATCTTGGCTCACCGCAACCTCCGCCTCCTGGGCTCAGGCAATTCTCCTGCCTCAGCCTCCTGAGTAGCTGGGATTATAGGCATGCGCCACCATGCCCAGCTAATTTTTTTGTATTTTTAGTAGAGACGGGGTTTCACCATGTTGACCAGGATGGTCTCGATCTCTTGACCTCATGATCCACCCACCTCGGCCTCCCGAAGTGCTGGGATTACAGGCGTGAGCCACCGCGCCCGGCCTGCAGTTTCTTATTAACAGTCAAGTCTTGTACACAGGGAAGGAAAAGTGAACCTGTTTAGAAGACATAATTGAGCCATCCCCCTGTTTTTATTACAGTGGCAATGAGGATGACTTGTTCTTTGAAGTCGATGGTCCTAAACAGATGAAGGTAAGACTATGGGTTTAGTTCCCAACCCAAGGAAGGGCTCTAACACAGGAAAAGCTCAAAGAGTTCTGAGCCACTTTGATGCCATGCTATTTGGTTTTAGAATAACTTTCACCTCTTCCAGTGAGACACAGCCTGCACCACTTGCTGACCTGGCCACCTGGTCACCATATCACCATAGTCACTCACTGACGTTGGTGATGGTGACCACACTTGGTGGCGACAGGGGAGTAGTAGTGATAATGTTTTCTGTTTTGTACTAGGAAGACAGTCAAGTCTTCAACACAAATTTGATTCTCCTTTTAGGAGACAGGTTCAGCCTTGTCAATCGGGTTCAATCACTTGAGTTAACTCATAAACCAAGAGATGATCTGGAGAACTAACAAATATCTACCCCTTTTGAGTAGAATAGTTTTTTTGCTTCCAGAGGTGAAGCTTATAACAACAAAACATAAATTATGTAAACAAAAAGATGAATTGAGACTTGAAAGAAAATTATTCACTTGCTGTGTGACCTTGACAAGTCATTTTACCCGCTTTGGACCTCATCTGAAAAATAAAGGGCATGAGCTAGATGATCTCTGAGATGCTGGCATCTCGCAACCTTCGGTTCTGAAATATTTTCAGCAGTAGCTAAGGGCATTTGCGCAGCAAATGGGCATTTTTCAGACTCATCCTTACAGAGAGCCATGTTACACTCCCGCTGTCCCTTCTGTTTCATATGATGCTCAGTAGCCCTCCTACATAGCCCAGCCATCGGCCCAGTTAGGTCAGTTGTGCAGGTTGAGAGGAAGCCACTTTTCTCTGACTTTACTTTTTGCCAGTTTGTGGCAGCCTCCCCTAGCCTCCTAATCCAGTCCTCAGTCTCGTTAAAACACATTTCTTTAAAAGTTTTAAGACTGGCCTAACAGATTGGCTCCAGCCGTGGAAGGAGCCCGTTGGCTTCTCTGCCTGGCCTTCAACCCCGTTGCCTTTTCCAGCAGCTTCGTTCTGCTCCAAGTAGGAAAGTCTCTCGTGCTCAACTTTCTTTTGTGCACTTAGAGGTCTCTTTAACTGTCTTTCAAGCCTTTGAACCATTATCATGCCTTGAGGCAACATCAGTTAAGCCTTGATACAGAGCCTCTCTGAATAAGAAGACAGTGGTAATTTTTAAGTATTTCACAAACAGTAACTACTCTTACAGGATTTGCAGAATGCCGTGAGACAGTGTTATAAAAAAGAAAAACAAAAGAACTGTGTAGAAAAATTGAATACTTGCTAAGTGAGCATAAGTGAATGGAAAATGTTATGATCATCCACATGAGAAAGCAAATCATAGTGTGACTGCATTAGGGATACAAAAAGATATAGAGAAGGTATACATGTATGGTGTAAAAAATACAAATATACAAATATATTTGTATTTTTTCACATACAAAAAAGATGAACAAGGTAGAAATGGGATTTATTCTAAAAGAATAGCCTGTAAGGTGTCAGAAAGCCCACATTCTGGTCTTGGGTCTGCCTCTAACTTGCCGCTGAGCTTCAAAGAGGAATAATCTTTTTATCTTATTTTATGAGAGGGAGTCTCACTCTGTCTCCCAGGCTGGAATGCAGTGGTACAATCTCAGCTCACTGCAACCTCCGCCTCCTGGGTTCAAGCAATTCTCCTTCCTCAGCTTCCCGAGTAGCTGGAATTATTGGTGCCTGCCACCACACCTTACTAATTTTTGTATTTTTAGTAGAGACAGGGGTTCACCATGTTGGCCAGGCTAGCTTTGAACTCCTGACCTCAAATTATCCACCCATCTCGGCCTCCCAATGTTCTGGGATTACAGGTGTGAGCCAGCATGCCTGGCCCAGAGAGGGATGATCTTTAGACGCTCGGGATTCTCTCAGGCCCCTTCCTCCTCTCTGAGCTTTCTCCTCTCTGATGTCAAAGCACGGCTCCTGGCAGGACCACCTCACCAGGCTCCCTCCCTCACTCTCTCCACAGTGCTCTTTCCAGGACCTGGACCTCTGCCCTGTGGATGGCGGCATCCAGCTACGACTCTCCCGCCAGCACGACAGCAAGGGCTTCAGGCAGGTCGTGTCCGTTGTCATGGCCATGGAGAAGCTGAGGAAGATGCCGGTTTACTGCCCACAGACCTTCCAGGACAATGACCTCAGCACCTTCTTTCCCTTCATCTTTGAAGAAGGTACTTAGCCACGCACAGGCAGTAGATCTCCACTTGTGTCCTCTCGGAAGCTATCAGGCTTCCAGCCAACTAGATTCCCCCAGAGCCGAAGCCCTTCAATGATAGAAAGCCCAGCAGGGAGGTAAAACAAAGAAGGCTAGAAACCAAATCAATCATCTCTTTAGTGGAAACTATTCTTAAAGAAGATCTTGATGGCTACTAGCATCTGCAACTCCCTCATTCTTTCTCAGGGGCCTTTCACTTACATTGTCACCATGAGGTTCATAACCTCCCTGTGGGCTAGTGTTATGACCATCACCATTTTACCTAAGTAGCTCTGTTGCTTGTCCATAGTGAGCAGTAATAGAGCTGAAGCTGGAACCTGTGTCTAATAGTGTCAGATCCAGTGTTCTTACCCACCCCACTCCCAGCTTCATCCCCACCAGTGTTGTCATCATACTTTGACCGTCTACGCACAGATGTCCTCCAAGAAACCAAATTCTGCTGCCTCACCTCAAGAGGCCTGCCCTTTTGATTTTATGCCTAAATAACATATGTGCTCACATTTCAGAACCTGTCATCTTCGACACATGGGATAATGAGCCTTATGTGTGTGATGCACCTGTACGATCCCTGAACTGCACACTCCGGGATGCACAACAAAAATGCTTGGTGATGTCTGGCCCATATGAACTGAAAGCTCTCCACCTCCAGGGACAAGATCTGGAGCAACAAGGTAAATGGAGACACCCTGGTTTCCTCACCTGGCCTCCTGGCAGCTTGCTAATTCTCCATGTTTTAAACAGAGTAGAAAGTTAATTCAAGGCAAATGATCAACACAAGTGAAAAGAAACATTAAAAAATAATATACGATCTTTTGTTTGGTCCTAGAAATGACACATTTGATTGCACCAGCCAGCACATTTGTGTGCTCAAACACTCCCAAGATTATGTCCAGGCAAGTCTCTTGGGCATAGTGCTGTGTCAATGCTCCCACAGTATGGGGCCATTTGATGGACATGGCCTAACTGCCTGTGGGTTCTCTCTTCCTGTTATTGAGGCTGAAACAATAGTGGTGAAGTGATAATATGTCCATCCCCATCCCCAGCCTTGCTCCCTTGCCCCAACATCCTTCCCACCCAATGCCAGATGATTACTTGTAGGGAAATTTTCCTGCCCAGCAGGAACTTATATCTCTCTGCTATAATTGGCAAATGTTTCAAGTGCAGTGAGCCCATCATTAGCTGTGGTCATCTGCCTGACATCATGCCACAATAGCCAAAGCCTGTGCACAGGAGTGTGGGCAACTAAGGCTGCTGACCTTGAAGGGCAGCCTGTCTCAGGGGAAAGCTATTTGCTCTCAGCCAGGCCAAGAAAGTCCTGTTTCTTTAGAACTGGGTGGTAAGAGTGGCCCCGGGGCCTCCAATGGACATTGCTGTGACTGAGGAAGATCAAAATGAGTGTGTCTCTTTGGAGACACCTTCCCAGCTCAGCCTCTCCTCTCCCAGTTTCTTCCCATGGGCTATGCTCTGTTCCTGAAACAGCTTTGGTGCCTGATTTCTAGCAGAAGTACAGATTTACCTCTTTCCTTGTCTTCCACATTGATCAAATTATTCTGCTTCTCTGGATGGGCACATTGCCAGCCAGTGGCACAATGGCTTCCTTCCTTCCTTTACCCCTTAAAATGTAGACCCTCCTTCATTCTCCACTATTACCCTCTGAAGCTCAGAGAAACCCTCAGGCCTTTTGGGGGAAACCCTAAATCAACCAAATGACCCTGCTGCCGTCTGTGAGAAGTCAAGTTATCCTGTCTCTTAGACCAAGGAACCTCACTGTGTGTTCCCACAGGGGCTACCAAATTGCATGTATCCCACTCATGGGGCCCAGGGGTTGGGCTGACCTTGCACTGCTGTGTCCCTAACCACAAGACCCTCTTCTTTCTTCAGTGGTGTTCTCCATGTCCTTTGTGCAAGGAGAAGAAAGTAACGACAAAATACCTGTGGCCTTGGGCCTCAAGGAAAAGAATCTGTACCTGTCCTGTGTGCTGAAAGATAATAAGCCCACTCTACAGCTGGAGGTAAGTGATGCTATGGAATGAATCCCTTCTCAGCCTCCAGCTATCACATATTCCCAGACAACCACCTTCTCCCTGCCCCACCCCTAGGAAAAGCTGAGAACAGGCCTATTTGACAATGTTGAATTAACATAAATGAATTTAACATAATTTATAAATGCATGCAACCTTCAATCCTGCTGCAGAAAATTAAATCTTTTTGCTGGTGTTATTATATCCTACCGTAGTTACAACCCTGCAGATTATATATTGTTAGGGCTGCTCTCATTTGATAGACACTTTGGAAAATGAATGACCTAAAGGATCGCATAATCACGTCCACTCCACTCCCCAAATCACCCCTACTATCGACTTCAGCTTTCCCAGCAAAAGCTTCATTTCCAAATTGATGTCATTCTAGGACAATAAGGAAAATGACAGTAAAAAGTCCCTGGAAACTAGGTACCTTAAGAAGCTCTAGCCTTTAAAAAAAAAAAAAAAAAAACTCACCTACATTATGCTCCTCAGCATTTGGCACTAAGTTTTAGAAAAGAATAAGGGCTCTTTCAGTAAACATACAGAAAGTTGGGGGTCCAATTATAACTCAGGAGTCTGGCTCCTGATCCTGTGACCTGCTCATCAACTTCCTCTCCAGCCAACCCAAAGAACATCTTTCCCACAGCATCTTTGTCCCTTTCCTCACAAAAATTCTTTCTCTTTTGCTGCAGAGTGTAGACCCCAAAAATTACCCAAAGAAGAAGATGGAAAAGCGATTTGTCTTCAACAAGACAGAAATCAATAACAAGCTGGAATTTGAGTCTGCCCAGTTCCCCAACTGGTACATCAGCACCTCTCAAGCAGAAAGCATGCCTGTCTTCCTGGGAGGGACCAAAGGCGGCCAGGATATAACTGACTTCACCATGCAATTTGTGTCCTAAAGAGAGCTGTATCCAGCAGGTCCTGTGCTGAATGTAAACTCAACCCCTAGGGCTGGAAGAAAGGGAACAGAAAGGTTTTAAATGTGGCTGTAGCCTGGACATTCCTGTTGTCTACACCAATGCCCCAGTGCCTGTCTTAGGGTACTGCTAAGAGGATCTCCTGTCCACTAGCCAGGATGGTCAGCACTCTACTTTCAGGGTCAATCCTCGCCCATTTGTTGAGCCAGGCCTCTCTCACCTCTCCTACTCACGTAAAGCCCTCCTGACAGAAACCACGGCCACGTTTGGTTCTAAGAAACCCTCTGTCCTTCACTTCCACCTTCTGATGAGCAACTGCATCTCTATTTATTTATTTATTTGTTTGTGTTATTGATTGGTCTATTTAATTTATTCAAGGAGTCAAAAAAGTAGCAGTGTCTGTAGAAGAGCCCAATTTTTAATAGCTATGCAATCAATTCAATTTGGACTGGTGTGCTCTCCTAAAATCAAGTCCTTTCACTAAGACCGAAAATGTATAAGCTCAGATTATTTAAATGGGAATAATTATAAATGAGCAAGTATGATCACACTGTTCAATGGTTCTGAAATAAACTTCACTGAAAAAACAAAAAAAAAGTTCTTTCCTGATCATTGACTTGTCTTGGATTTGACACTGAATAGTAAAGATAAACAGGGCTGTGAGAGTTCTTGGGGGACTAGAAGCCCACTCCTCATGGCTGAGTGCTGCAAAGTACCTAGAAACATCTTTAGCCACCAAAGACTATCCTCCTTACCCATCCCCTTTATTTCTGTTGTTCAACAAAAGGATATTCGGGGCCGGGTGCGGTGGCTCAAGCCTGTAATCCCAGCACTTTGGGAGGCCGAGGCGGGTGGATCACGAGGTCGAGAGATCGAGACCATCTCGTCAACATGGTGAAACCCCGTCTCTACTAAAAATACAAAAAATTAGCTGGGCGTGGTGGCGCGTGCCTGTAATCCCAGCTACTCAGGAGGCTGAGGCAGGAGAATTGCTTGAACCCAGGAGGCGGAGGTTGCGGTGAGCCGAGATCGCGCCATTGCACTCCAGCCTGGGTAACAAGAGCGAAACTCTATCTCAAAAAAAAAAAAAAAAAAAATGATATTCAGTGCACATCTGGAACAGGATCAGCTGAAGCACTGCAGCTAGTTGGGACTGACAGTTAACAGCTGCCAGTGATTTCTCTATCTCTGCAGCAAACATCTGTTGAGCAAGTGCTATGTACTAGAAGCGGAGAGTACATAGACAAGAAAGGTAAGAAGTTCCTCCTCAGATAAGAGAGGCACGTAGGTAAAAGCAATAACAAGGCAATGTGCCAAGTAGAGTAAGATAAAATACAAAAGGAGTATCCAGGAAGGAGTGAGGAGAGTGACATATGAATCAAGCCTACAGGGAGAAGCAGAAAATTTCCCCACATGGGCGAGGTGCAGTGGCTTACACCTTTAATCCCAGCACTTTGGGTGGCAAAGGCAGGAAGATAGCTTGAGCCCAGGAACTCAAGACCAGCCTGGGAAACATAGTGAGACCTCCATCTCTACAAAAAAATAAAATAATCAACCAAGCATGCTGGCAAGCACCTGTAGTCCTAGCTAGTTAGGAAGCTGGGACAGGAGGATCGCTTGAGCCCAGGAGGTCAAGACTGCAGTGAGCTATGATCACACCATTGCACTCCAGCCTGGGTGACAGAGTGAGACCCTATCTCTGAAAAAAGTTCCCAGATAGAAAAGGCCCTCAGGTAGAGGAACCAGCATAAGCAAGGGCATGGGGGTATAAGAATGAATTATGTAAAAAACACACTGTCAGGATTGCAGGAGTCACCAGAAGAAAAGTCAAAACATGAAACAAGCCAAGAGAAAAGTATTTGTAACTCACATTCCAGGTAAAGGGATAATTTGCTTCACATGTAAAGAACTGCCTCAAAACATTAGGAAAAAAAACAAAATCCAGCAAAACAAGAGGCAAGGGATATTAACAGTCTATTCACAGAAAAGAAAATACTGTTTGATCTTGGTCAGAGTAAAACAATGTTCAACATTACTGGTAATAAGAAAGGGAAATTAAAAGCACTTTGAGATACTAATATTTTCCCATCATATTGACAAAAATCAAAAGTTTAACAGCAGAACCTTCTGGTCAAATTGTGGGGAAATCTTCTTTGTTAAATATTACATGTGGGACTATAAATTGATATGACCCTTATAGAACAAAATTTGCTAACTATGAAAATCACAAGTGCACTTGCCCTTTGGTCCAGCAGTTTCATTCCTGGAGATTGATCCTACAGATGGATATAACCCATGTGAAATGAAAAATGATCAAAATTATTCATTGCACATCATTTGTGATAAGAAAAAATGGAAGTAACTCTAGTGTCTACCAACAAGAGGCTGACTAAATGAACTACAGGACATAGAATACTATGCAGCTATAGAAAAGAATGAGAAAGCACCCTGGTATGGTGTGGATCTGTGTCCCAGCCCAAATCTCATGTTGAACTATAATTCCCGATGTTAGAGGTGGGGTCTGGTGTGGGGTGATTGGATCATGGGAGTGGAGTTCTTTGGTGCTGTTCTGTGATAGAGTTCTCACAAGATCTGGTTGTTTAAAAGTGTGTGGCTTCCTCTCTCTTTCTCTCTCTCTCTCTCTCTCTCTCTCTCTCTCTCTCTCTTTTTCTCTCTCTCTTTGTCTTTCTCATTCTTTTGCTCTCACCCTTTCTCTCTCTCTCTCTCTCTCTCTCTCTGTGTGTGTCTCAGCCCTGCTCCTGCCATGTAAGACACCTGCTCCCACTTTGCCTTCTGCAGAAGTAAAAGTTCCCTGAGGCCTCCTCAAAAGCAGATGCTGCCATGCTTCCTGTGGAACAGCCTGTGAAACTGTGAGCCAATTAAACCACTTTTCTTTATAAATTACACTGTCTCGGGTATTTCCTTATAGCAATAAACGCTGTCTGCACAAATATGAAATCCTCTCCAAGTTATGCTGATAACTGAAAAAGAACAAAATGATATGCTAACTCTGAAGTAACAAAAGATAGGGAAAGAAGAGCAATACATTCCACTGTGCTTGCATTTGATTATTTTAATTCTGAAAGATACATAAGAAATGAACACAGTAGTTGTCGGAGGCTGAGAAATAAGATATATAGGGACAGGTGTAGGTGCAAGACACTTTTATGAACACATTTTATACAGTTTTTTTTATTTATTATTTATTTATTTATTTTATTTGGAGACAAGGTCTTGCTCTGTCACCCAGGCTCAAGCAATCCTCCCACCTCAGCCTCCTGAGTAAGTGGGACTACAAGCATACTGCACTATATTAGACCGTTCTCACACTGCTATAAAGAATGACCTGAGACTGGGTAATTTATGAATAAAAGAGGTTTAGCTGACTCACAGCTCTGCAGGCTGTACAGGAAGCATGGCTGGGAGGCTTCAGGAGACTTACAATCGTGGCGGAAGGCAAAGCGGAAACAAGCACGTCTTACTACAGAGGAGCAGGAGAGAGTGAAGAGGCGGGTGCTACACACTTTCAAACAACCACATCTTGTGAGAACTCACTCATTATCATGAGAACAGCAAGAAAGAAACCACCCCCATGATCCAATCACCTTCCTCCAGGACCCTCCCTCAACATTGAGGATTAAAATTCAACATGAAGTTTGAGTTGGGTCACAGAGCCAAACCATATCAGCCGACATTCCCAGCTAATTTTCTTAATTTTTTTTTTTTTTTAGATGCAGGGTCTCACTGTGTTGCCCAGGCTGGTCTTGAACTCCTGGGCTCTAATGATCTTCCTGCCGTAGCCTTCCAAATTGCAGGATTACAGGCATGAGCAACCACGCCTGACCTACAGTTTGATTTTTGAATCATGTAAATGTATTATATGGAAATAAAATAATAATTTTTAAAGATTTTATCAAAAAATGTATATCTAATTTCTTGTGGAAAGACAACTGTTGAGCTAAGGGAGCTGCCAGTCCTCGGCAGCTCTCAATACTCTCCTTCTTTGAAGTTCTCCAAGCTGGGGCAGAGGCTGGCAGAGCCCCTCTCCTAGCTCTGCCTCATAACTGCAGTGCAAAGGATGACACGGCTGTTGGAGCAGACACCCAAGTGGCAACCATTCTGTAAGATGGAACATAGATGGTGGCCGGAAAGCAGGTGGTCTGGGGAGAAAGCAGAGGAGCCTGTGAGCTCAAGCTCTCATTCAGCCCCCTATCCTTGACTGAGTGATACAATTCTACCAGCCCCCTCAGATCCAAAAGGGAAGACATGCCAGGAAGAATGAAACTGCAAAGGCATCTCACCTTGTGAGGAAGCCAGATTCTAAATCATCTCTGTATGGGTAAGTGGGTACAGTCATTTTGGAGAGAAAATTGGTAGTGTCTAGTTTTTTGGGTTTCTTAAGTATGTTCTTTGGCTCAGCAGTTCCACTATTTGGCATCTTCCCTAAAGAAATTTATGGACATCTACTGATGTGTTGTTTATAAATACTTAACAAAATCTACTAGAAACAACCTACTACATATCTGTTGGTAGAGGCAAGGTTAAATAAACCATGGTAAGTAAAAAAAAAAAAAAAGAGATGGTACTGAAATGGGATGATATCCAAGCAAATAATTCAGAGAAAAAGGCAAATTGTAGAACAAGAACAAAGTGATAACATTTATGTAAAAAAAAAAAAAAACACTGAACTTCTGCAATGCATAACCATGTGCTTCTACTGGTATATAGAGGCAGAGAGTTCTGGAAGGGTATTGACCAGACTGAAAATAGCAGTTACTTGGAGTGGGAAAGTGGAGGAGCTAGACATCAAGAGGAACTTTAGCTTTATTTACGACATTTGAATTTTTACCAAAAAAAAAACAATTTTTTTTGGTAAATGTGTTTAACAAATTTTGTATTATTAGATTTTTGTTCTTGTTTTTTCTACTGTTTTGACGGATCTCTTTATATGTTAAGCAAATATATTTGTGAATGACTTACATCATTTTTTTAATCCCCTGCATTACAATGTTCAAAAGCCTTGGGTTCCAATTTCTACATCTGAGCCAAAGATTAAAATTGCCCCTCCAGACCAGAATCGACCTTTCTATTACAGGTTTAGAGCCAAGTTCTCTCCCTAGTTAACAAACAACTCCTTGTTTCTCTGCACTATGTGTCCTTGGCCTGGAAGAGAGAAATGATCTACCACTAAATAGAAAGGGTCTGATAACTTGAGTGGGGAAAGTCAATAATCCTCCCAACACCCAACCCAGTATACAAACACAACTGGAAGAAGGCAGTCTTTCTGAAGGGCTGTGAAGTCAACTTACAGCAGGTTACACACCATACCTCCACAGCTTCTACCAGCTTTCAAGGAGAGCCTGTGTACCTGGAGAGGAGAAGGCAGGGCTTCTGAACTCAACTTGATATCAGACTCTGCAATGGGTACTCTGTAGGGACAGGCTGTGGCCTATCCTACAGGCTTGGACTGGAGTCAGCAAGTATCTGGGCTTGAAGAAGATGAAAGATACAAAAGCGGGGGAAAGCACTCATGGTCTGGAAGACAGACAGTGGGTAGCTGTCTGCTACAACATCCTGGTTAGAGGTAGAGGGGTAAGTCAGCGTGTCTTCTGCACAGGCCTCTTCCCCACCTCATTCTTCATTCCCCATACAGCCTTCCTGAGTAATTCACAAACATCTGATTCAACTAGAAGCTGGGGTGAGGATGACATAGAAGACTGGTGTGTTGCCTGCCCAGGGGTGTGGACCCATAGTCAGAGCCTCCTCCCAACTGTTAGCACATCTTGCCCACATCCCGGCTCCTTAATTAGTAATGTGGAAGCAAGCCGAGTGATAAGAGTTTATCTGTAGGAAGCCCAGAAGCACTATGTTTCTCATTTGTATAAGCATAATTATTTGCTTACATAAATAATCAAGAAAATTCAATTCCCTCTCAGAAAGCAGGTCATAAAACCATGAAATGCAGCATGTGGGCCAGAATCACAGGGAAAGGTAGGGCTTGGAGGGGAAAGGAGGGCAGAGAGGAAGAAAGCAGGGTACCAGGGGCCCTGGGCTGCTGTCCAAGTCAGGGGCTCACTGTCTCTGAGAACATTTCACTTTCTGGTAAATGGGGCAGCTGGAGATAGAGGGTTCGATGAGCGCCAAGAGTGAGCACAGCTGAGGTCAGGGCTGTACCTGCAGTCCAGGCTGGAGTAGAAAACCTGGATCCATCTTACCTCTGACCTCATTTCCTCCTCTGTAATAATGTGCGGGTGGGGGCAAGTTCTGGTCATCAGCTCTAGCATTCTATGGTTCATTTCCTCATCAGTGATGGAAAATCACCAAGCAAGAGAACAGAATAGAGAATAACTTGATGAGTGCAATCAGAGGTGCTATTTCAGACGAGGAGGCCAGGGAAGCCGCCCTGAAAAGGTGGCTTGAGCAGGTGCCTGAATGTAGAGAAGGTGCCAGTCATGCAAAGATCTGGGGTACAGGATGCCAAGCAGAGGAAACCCAAGTGCAAAGGCTCCGAGGTTGGACATGGGCTTAGCACAAATGTGGCATGGCAAGAAGGCCAGTGTGGCTGGAGCAGCATGAGCAGTGGGTGGAGGGTCTGAGAGGAGGGCAGAGGGGCAGGGAAGAGCCAGGACCAGGGCAGGGAAGAGCCAGGTGTGAACTTGGTGTGTGATGCAAAGCCCTTGGAGGTTCTCAAACACAAAGGAGATGGTCTATTACATGATTTTAAAATGCTACTCTTGCTGTTATGTGGAAAATTGACCCTGGGGGAAGGATGAGTTGAAATGTCAACATGGAAGCAGATCAATCAGGAGGCCAGGGCAATGAACTGGGCAGAAGAGACTGATGTCTTAGACTCAGGCAATAGGAGACAGGGCAGTGAGGAATATACTATTGGCATCAAGGCATCAGAACTAGCTGATGGCATCAATGTGGGAGATGAGGGAAAGAAAGAAATCAAGGGGCATTCATAGGTTTAAGGGCTGAGTAACTGGGGAAATGGGGATATTTAACAGAAATAGAGAAATCTGGGGAAGGGGCAAGTATTGTGTGGGCAGGGGTCAAAAGTTCTGTATTTTTGGCTAAGTTAATTAATATTTGAGATACCTATTAGATATCCACATGAATATGTCAAATCGTCAATTGAATATAAAAATCCAAATCTTAGCCCAGACAGGTCTCACACCTGTAATCCCAGAACTTTGGGAGGCTGAGGCGAGAGGATCACTTGAGGCCAGGAGTTTGAGATCAGCCTGGGCAATAGAGCAAGACCCTGTCACTAAAAAAAAAAAAAAAAAAGTCAGCCAGGCATGATGGCACATGCCTGTAGTTCCAGCTACTCAGGAAGCTGAGGCATTCATTTCCCATATAGCTCATGGATCACTTAAGTCCATGGTTCAAGGCTGCACTAAGCTATTCACACCACTCTCTGCTACACTCCAGTGTGGGTCATAAAGAGAGATCTCACATGTTTAAAAAAAAGTTTAATTAAAAGTAAATCCAAATATTTCCTGAGATACATATTCAGGAGTAACTGTCACGTAGAAGGCATATAATGTCATGGGTCACATGTAACCACCTAATGAACGTCACTGGAAAAGAGAGAATTGCTAAAAACAATGGGCACACCAGCACAGTGAGGTTGGAAGGAAGAAATCTAGCTAACAAAGGAGACAAAAGAGGAGTAGCCAGTGAGGCGAGAGAAACATCTGGAGAGAGGAGAGAGCAGGAAAAGGTGGGTGAAGGAGAATGTAGTCCACCAGGCCCAACAATGCTGAGTAGTTGAGTAAGTGAGGACAAGCCCATTGTATTTGGCAAGAAAGAGGATGTCAGTGGCCCTAAAACAAAAGTGATGAAGGGCTTGAGGACAGAAGTCTGACTGGAGTGAACTAAGGAGAGAATGAAAGGCAAAGACATGGAGGCAGGGAACACTGAAACTCCTTGAGTAGTTTTGCTGTAAAATAAAAGTGGGTACAGAATGGGGGAAGGGGGACAGAGAAATGCAGGGATAGCTGGAGGGAGCCATGGAATCAAAAGAGAGTTTTTATGTTTAAGATGGTAGTTATCACATGCACATTAGTAAGTTCATATGAATCACGACATGGATAAGAAAGATCAATAATGCAGGGGCCAAATCCATGCAGAGCCCCCAGAGGGTGTGATGAAGGGAGGTGATGAACATCATTTAGATGCAAGTAGGTTAGCAATTCCTAGGGTAGAAATAGGAGTCAACTCCTTTCTGATTGGTCCTGTTTTCTGAATGAGATAGCACATCAAGTGCACTCAGCCATGTTAGCTGTTGAGGTCTTTGTGGCTGTCAAGCCTGTACAGACTTGGCTCTCCTCTCCAGCTCTTCCTCTCAGACTAAGCTGAGCTGCACTGGCCACTGTCACATCCTCTTGGGGCCATGCTCTGCCACATTCCACATATTGCTGTGGTTTGCATACAACCCCTAGAAGGTCCTACTGGCTTCTCCTAGAAGAGTCTGGGCAACGTCTCTCCCTTACTCATTATCACATGGCACTGTGAGCAGTGGCCACATACTTAGGCTGGTGGGATGGGCCATCACAGGCAGTAAATGCGTAAGACTACTCAGATTTTAAAGCACCTGTTAACCAGTAGAATGAGTTTAGAATTGTAGTCATCAATACACATTAAAAAAACAAAAAACAAAAAACAAACAAACAAACAAAAAAAAACCAGGGGGAAGATCCAAGATGGCCATTTAGGAACAGTTCGGAGTTGCAGCGCCCAGTGAAAGCGCAGGGGGTGAGTGGACGCCACATTTTTATTGCCCACAGACCAGGAGATTCCCAGGCAGAGGAGCCCCACGGGTCGCCAGAGCAGCTGTTTTGGCCTGCGCAGTTCTTTTGGTCGGCACAGCTGCTTTGCCCCACGCGGCCTCTTTGTCGGTGCCCTGGCCGGCAGTTCTCCATACAAAATACACTGGTCTGGGTGCCCTTTTGGCTGGCAGTTGGAGCCCCGGGAAGTCGCCCATTCATCCGATTAAAGAGGGGACTGAACAGGGAGCCAGGCCAGGAGATTCCCCGGCAAAAAAAAGCGCCATGAATCTCAGCGCTGCTGTTTAAGCCAGCACAGTGAGTCGCCACACAGGAAATCACATAGATCCCGGCGCCTTTTCAACAGGTGACTGGAACACCTGGGATAGAGTCGACTGTTCAACTAAAAAAGTGGGCAAAGGATATGAACAGATACTTTACAAAAGAAGACATACATGAGGCCAACAAACATGAAAAAATGCTCATCATCACTGGTCATTAGACAAATGCAAATCAAAACTACACTGAGATACCATCTCACGCCAGTTAGAAAGGCGATCATTAAAAAATCCAGAGACAACAGATGCTGGAGAGGATGTGGAGAAATAGGAACACTTTTACACTGTTGGTGGGAGTGTAAATTAGTTCAACCACTGTGGAAGATAATGTGGCGATTCCTCAAGGACCTAGAAATAGAAATTCCATTTGACCCAGCAATCCCATTACTGGGTATATATCCAAAGGATTATAAATCATTCTACTATAAGGACACATGCACACGAATGTTCATTGCAGCACTGTTTACAATAGCAAAGACCTGGAACCAACCCAAATGCCCATCGATGATGATAGACTGGAACAGGGAAAATGTGGTACATATACACCATGGAATATTATGCAGCCGTAAAAAAGGATGAGTTCGTGTCCTTTATAGGGACATGGATGAACCTGGAAAACATCATTCTCAGCAAACTGACACAAGAGCAGAAAATCAAACACTGCATGTTCTCACTCATAGGCGGGTGTTGAACAATGAGAACACATGGACATGGGGAGGGGAGCACTACACACTGGGGTCTGTTGGGGGGAAATTGGGGAGGGACAGTGGGGGGTGGGGAGTTGGGAAGCGATAGCATGGGACAAATGCCAGATATAGGTGATGGGGAGAAAGGCAGCAAATCACACTGCCATGTGTATACCTATGCAACAATCTTGCATGTTCTTCACATGTACCCCAAAACCTAAAATGCAGTAAATAAATTTTTTAAAAAAGGATTAACAAACAAAAAAAACAAATTTAAAAGCCCTTTTATCAGGGAAAAAAAAAAACAAACCGGCACTAAAGAAATTAGTTGAGTATGATAAAGTAGGATAAAGCAATAAAAGATATCAACCACAAACCAGATAGAAGATGCAAAATTGTACCTACATAAATCAGGTGGAAAAAGTTGAAAGCAGATAGGATAAAACGGGTAAGCATGACATTTAAAAGGTATTCATGAGACTTGGTTACGAAACCAATTCACAACTAAAAAGTCTTAGGGCCTCTTGCTGACTTAGGAACCTGATCCCAACTCTGAAAATGACTCAGCGTGTTACCCTATAGCGAGTATAGACCAATGACCCTGTCTCAGATTCACTAGCCAACAGCCCAAATCAAGTACCTGAAACTTTGACTCAGAAACCTCAGTGTCAAAATCTTTGACCTAGGAATCACCTGTAGTGGTGAATCTGCAATTTACACCCCTTAGTTCAGTAGCTTTACAACACCAGCGGGGAAAAAAGGCATAGAGCTGATGACCTAAAGGAAACTCACTGCAGCAACACTTTCTCCTTAAGTTTACAATTAAGTGTTGTTTTAGAATCCTCGGAGTAATGTCTTTGTTATTTAATGTGTCTGAAACAATTCTGCACATTAAAGAATGGGAAATATTAATATTGTAATTCCAATTTGAAATGTGTAATGGATATTAGACTTCTGTTTTAATCTGAAAGGTCTAAAACAATGTGGTTAAGTTTGTAAAAAGTGTGTGAATTTTTAGTCTGATTTATTACATTTTTTCTTTTCTTTCCTCTTTTTTTTTTTTTTTTTTTGGAGTTTTAGGGATTGCTTAGGTGGCGAGAAAGATTTTATTCATCAGATTTTTAAGTCTGCCTTGGCAGGCATTTGCAGTGTTTGAAAGAATCAGATATATTAAATTTGTAGTTTAAAATATTTAAGGGAACTCAATTAACTATGCTAGAAAAGAGAGTTAAGTATTTAGAAAGATTTAATATGGTGTGAAAATTGTCAAACTCAAAATGGAGACACTAGCGTTAAGAAAACCCTGTTTAGTTAAGATTTCGTTAACATTCTTAATTAATGTTAAGAAAATGAAGCCAGGGAAGGCCATGAAGAAAGGGTTCTCATGCCTGATCATGAAAAACACTCCACAAAAACCACAACCTGCACAAAGGCCAATGCAACCTTACACAAAATGTACTTCTTTAAGGACATCTGCCCAGCAACTGCCTGTCCAACCTCAGAATGGCAATATCTTTATTATTGCTCTTAGTAGCCTCGCATAACTATTTCAAAACAGTAATGTAATGCTCATTTTTTTCTTTTGAAAATCTTTCTCTTCCTGTAAAAAAACTTTGTCTTCTTTACTTACCCTGAATATGCACATAGTTTACTACGGCATGCATATTCCTGTGGCAATGCTCGATTCCCAAACAAACATCATTTACTTTGAGAACCTCTCTCTCTGTTTGTGATTTAGGTTGGTGATGTAAAGCAATGATACAACTGAGCATTAATTCAAAGAGAAGTGGCCTTTCTCTTTGTTATATTAAAAAGAGGCCTTATAAATAGAACAGTAAGATTTGTAAGTTGAACTTAAAACATTAAGAAAATTTACAGGCCAGGCATAGTGGCTCACACCTGTTATCCCAGCACACTGGGGGGCCAGGACAGGAGAATTTCTTGAGCCCAGGAGTTCAAGACCAGTCTGAGCAACATAGACCTCAT
Source organism: Saimiri boliviensis (assembly GCF_048565385.1). Classification (NCBI taxonomy): domain Eukaryota; kingdom Metazoa; phylum Chordata; class Mammalia; order Primates; family Cebidae; genus Saimiri; species Saimiri boliviensis. Next base: position 49,688,671 of record NC_133449.1, on the reverse strand, counting down.
CTTCACTAAAAATAAAAAATTAGGTCAGGCACAGTGGCTCACACCTGTAATCCCAGCACTTTGGGAGGCTGAGGCAGGTGGATCACTAGAGGTCAGGAGTTCATGACCAGCCTGTCCAACATGATGAAATCTGTCTCTACTAAAAATACAAAAAAATTAGCTGGGTGTGGTGTGGGTACTGTTATCCTAGCTAATCGGGAGGCTTGAGGCAGAAGAATCACTTGAACCTGGGAGCCAGAGGATGCAGTGAGCTGAGATAGCACCACTGCATTATAGCCTGGGCGACCCAGCAAGACTCCATCTCAAAAAAAAAAAAAAAAAAATTAGTCAGGTGTGGTGGCACACACCTTCCAGCTACTTGAAAGGCTGAGCGGGAGGATCACCTGAGCCAGGGAGGTCAAGGCTGCAGTGGGCTGAGATCACACTGCAGTACTGCATTCCCGAGGGGGTACAAAGTGAGACCTTGCCTCAAAAAAAAGAAAAAGAAAATCTATGTTTTTAAATTTATAATTACAATAAATTTAATTATATAAATTTAAGCTCAAGTAACTGTAAAGCTTCTTTCTGTGCACATAAGCTCTCCTTGTATTGACCCCACAGGAGCCTGGCTGTTCTTCAAGTCAGAAGGCCTGAGGGAGGAGCCGCCCAGGTGGTCCTCACGGAGCGGTGCTGCCAGCCATCCCCAACAGGTAGACAATACTTGTGTACTTCATCCTTGCTGCTTCCTCTGTATCCCTGACTATAAGCAACTGTGCTGCTGTCTCAGCACTGAGTCCCAGTCAGGAAAACATCCACCCGCCCACCACATGCTCACACTTACACACATTCACACAAACACACACACACACACACACACACATGTTCTGGCACCAAATAAAGCAATTTAAAATAATTCTGATCCTTTGCTTATTTCCACACACAAACTCCATGGATACTGTACATAGCCTAAGCAACATTTCTTAATATTCTCTTTTTCTCTCATATTCATTTTCCTCATAGCTGTCTCCACCTTTCTCTTCCAAACTTCCTGTTAAAATCCCTGCCCCAGGGAATTTTATTCAATTTTGTAGAATAGAGGCTGCTCTGATTTAAAAAAGAAAAAAAAAAAAAGCCCTACCCCATGTCCCAGATCCCTGCTTCTTTTCCCCGCCTGAGACAGGGTCTTATGTCTTCCGGGCTGGAGTACAGTGGCATGATCATGGCTCACTGCAGCCTCAACCTCCCGGGCTCAAGCAGTTCTCTTGCCTCAGCCACCCCAGTAGCTGGGAGCACAGGCATTTGCTACCATGCCTGGCTAATTTTTTTTCCTTTTATTTTGTAGAGACAGGGCTTCACCAGGTTGCCCATGCTGGTCTCAAACCCCTGAGCTCAAGTGATCCTCCTGCCTCGGCCTCCCAAAGTGCTGGGATTACAAGTGTAAGGCACTGCACCCAGCCTGGATCTTCACATTTTTATAGATTTAACATCACAAAAGTCTAAACAGACTGGCTAAGGCAGAACTGCCTTTATGAGATCAGGTATAAGAGGCAAAAAGCTAAAACACTGTGTTAACGATTATCCACATGTGGGGAAAAGGCAAAGAGAGTATGTGTGCCTTTGCAGTGTCTAAGCTGCCTGCCCAAGAGGAATCTGATGTTCTCATGCAGGAGTCCACAAAACTTTTTTTGTAAAAGGTCAGATAGTAAATCTTTTCAGGCTGAAAAGCATGAGGTCTCTATCACAGATGCTCAACCACCATTACAACATGAAGGCACCCATAGATAATACATGACAAATGAGTGTGGCTGTGTTCCAGTAAATCTTTACTACAAACACAGGCAAGAAGCCAGAGCTGACACCTGGTCCATAGTTTGCTGACCCCTTTTCTAAAGAAAAATATCTTTGGCCGGGTGGGTGGCTCACGCCTATAATTCCAGCACTTTGGGAGGCCAAGGCAGGCGGATCATGAGGTCAGGACATCGAGACCATCCTGACTAACACGGTGAAACCCCATCTCTACTAAAAATGCAAAAATTAGCCCAGCGTGGTGGTGGGCACTTGTAGTCCCAGCTACTTGGGAGACTGAGGAAGGAGAATTGCTTGAACCCAGGAGGCAGAGGTTGCAGTGAGCTGAGATCACACCACTGCACTCCAGCCTGAGTGACAGAGTAAGACTCCATCTCAAAAAAAAAAAAATTATTTTTGTTTGACTTATCATTTACCATTGATTGAAGACAAGGTTCTGTAGAGTCAGTTGTTAACTTGCAGGAGATTAATGAGTGGCAAGTAATTTTTATTCACTAGAATATAAAATTATTTCTATTCTGTAGAAAAGGTAAACCCAACTGTAGTATTATTGTCCTCCTTGTATCAACTTTGCTTCATTTTTTAAAATAAATTAATATTATTGCCCTAATTTGTATATAATTTTGCTTATTCCAAAAAAAAATTTTTTTAATACATTTGAGACAGGGTCTTACTATGTTGCCCAGGATGGTCTTGAATTCCTGGCTTCTAGTGATCCTCCCACCTTAGCCTGCTGCACAGCTGGGATTACAGGTACAAGCCACTGCATGCAACTAACCTTTGCTTCTCATTCCAGCATTTTTTATTCCACTGATTATATGTATATGTATATCTGCATCTCTCTCCCTCTCTCTCTCTCTCCCTCTCTCTTCCCTCTCTCTCTCTCTCTCTTTCTCTCTCCCTCTCTCTCTCTCTCTCTCTCTCTATATATATATATATATGCACACACACACACACACACACACATATATATGGTATATACATATATATATATATATATATATAGAGAGAGAGAGAGAGAGAGAGAGAGAGAGAGAGAGAAAGAGAGAGAGAGTTTTGTAGCCCCTGCTGGAATGCAGTAGTGTGATCTCGGCCCACTGCAGACTTGACCTCAGTCTCTCCTTATCCTCTTTTGATCAGTTTTGCTATCCTATCGATTTCCCCAACAATGAGTGTGATGTTGTGAAATATATATTTGTTCTTCATCTCTTGTTTCCTGACATACAGCCTTTAAAAACCCTTGGAATCTCTGGAATGATAAGAATGTCTTTTGCAAGCTAACAGGATGACTGGTGGCTGGCAGCCCCATGTAGTAGCTTCAGGGCTTGTCACAGGAAAGGGGAAGGCAAGTTTGGAGACTTGGGACTTTTAGCCCCACTCTCCAACCCCTGGGGAGTGAAGGGGCTGAAGGCTGTGTCAGTCACCAGTGACCAATCGCTCAGTCAATCATGTGTACGTAATAACACCACCCTTAAAAACACAAAAAGGAAAGGGTTTGGGAGGGCTCCCAGATAGCTGAACACAAGAAGGTTCCTGGAGGGTGGTGCCTCAGAGAGGCATGGAAACTCCACCCCCAAACCCCTTCTCATAGGCCTCACTCTGCACATCTCTTCATCTGGTGTTCATCTGTATCCTTTGTGATATCTTTTAGAATGAACCAGTAAACCTAAGTTTCCCTGAGTTCTGTGAGCTGCTCTAGCAAATTCTCAGAACTCAAGGGAAGCGTTCACAGGAGCTCAGATTTATAGGCCATCAATCATCATCATTTATAGGCCACCTCTACTAAAAATAGATGACAACCTACCACTCGCAACTGGAATCTGAAGTGGAAGGCCGTCTTGTGGGACTGAGCCTTCAACCTGTGGAATCCAATGCTAAGTCCAGGTAGACAGTGTCAGAGTGAATCAGGATACCCAGCTGGTATCGACTGCTGGAGCACCGCTTGTGGGAGAAATCCCCAGGCATTTCGGTGACTAGAGGTCACAGAAGTATTCAGTGTTGAGATGTTGTGAAAGCATTGTAAGAAAAACTGCTTTTGCTTTTTTTGTTTTTACAGTGAGTTAAATTTTTGACACAAGTCTACTACATATTAGTAAAAGGGTTACATTTTTTAATGTCTTGAAAGTTGTACTTTGACAGCTTCCATATCAATCATTTTTTTTCCTGTCCCTTTGGAGTCAAAATCACTTGGGTTACCCTGAACCAGGCTGAAGCCTATTCCCCAGGCCTTGAAAACTTTGAGGCCCTTCTGCCAGCCCCAGTCGTGAATATCAGGTCTCCTGTAGTTTAAAAAAAAATAGACTTGAGGCTGAGTGCGGTGGTGTACACCTGTAATCCCAGCACTTTGGGGGGCTGAGGCAGATGGATCATGAGGTCAGGAGTTCAAGACCAGCCTGGCCAACATGATGAAACCACTTCTCTACTAAAAATACAAAAAAAAAAAAATTAGCCAGGAGTGATGGTGCACACCTGTAGTCCCAGCTACTCGGGAGGCTGAGGCAGGAGAATTGCTTGAACCAAGGAGGCAGAAGTTGTAGTGAGCCAAGATGGTGCCACAGCACTCCAGCTTGGGCAACAAAGTGAGACTCTGTCTCGGGGAATTAAAAAAAAAAATAGACTTGAACAATGAGGTTCCACTGGATGGATTTAGGGGAAGTACAGGAATAAGGACCTGTCGGTGCAATGCCACACTCCACCTGTCCAGACTTGGACCTCATCAAGGGAGGTGTGTGGGGACAGGGAGAGGTCCTCTGCCTCCACCCACTCTTCTACTCCCCAAACCCTGAGTTGTGCTGAATGTAGTAAACCTGTAACACCAGGGCTCAATTTGGCAATAGGTATCTGAAGGACTTGAGGTGCTTCTCCCTCCACTCACTGCAAGCGCCGCCTCCTGGATTCAAGAGATTCTCCTGCCTCAGCCTCCCAGGTAGCTGTGATTACAGGTGTGTGCCAACATGCCCAACTAGTTTTTGTATTTTTAGTAGAGATGGGGCTTCATCATGTTGGCGAGGCTGGTCTTGAACTCCTGACTTCAGGTGATCCACCCATTTTGGCCTCCCAAAGTGCTAGGATTACAAGCATGAGTCACTGCACCCAGCCATTGTATGTATTTTGTGGGTATTTACTAGAACATTATTCAAAATAGTATGAAAAATTTTGAAATAAACTGAGGACTGGTTAAATAATTTTGGATACAACCACGTAATGGAATACTACACAGTCATTAAAAATTACATTGAGGCCAGGTGTGGTGGCTCATGCCTGTAATCTTAGCACTTTGGGAGGCCGAAGTGGGAGGATTGCTTAGGCCCAGGAGTTCAAAACCAGCCTGGGCAACATGGCAAAACCCCCTCTCTAAAAATAGCCAAAAAAAAAACAGCCAGGTATAGAAGCACACACCTCTAGTCCTCTAGTCCCAGCTACTCAGAGGACTGAGGTGAGAGGATCACTTGAGCCAGAAAGGTTGCAGCTGCAGTGACCCAAGATCGGATCATTGTACTCCACCCTAGACAACAAAGCAAGACCCTGTCTCAAAAAAAAAATTACTTTGAAGAATATCTTATGGTATGGTTAAATATTCATTTTTCAGTGTTAGATGCAAATTAAAGCAAATTATAAAATATACAGTTTGATTCCAACTTCGATCACTATGTATATTCTATATATGACTATATATGCATATATTATATATATGAATATATTATGTATGTATATAAATATAACAATATATGTTCTATATACGGATATTATATTTTACACATACATACACACATATGTAATATCTTCTCTAGAGAGCAGAAAGAGATTAGACTGATAATGAAGATAGGGTACAACTCCAGTCCAGCTCAACCTAGGGGACTGTTTTAAAGCCTCAAGAGAGAGAAGTTGGGACTAGACAGCAAGGCAGCTATTTGTAAGCATCTTTGTGTTTCATGTTATTGGGGTGAGAAACAACAGTACAACTTTTGAAAGCCCCTTTCCACTTACCCCACAAACTGTGGAGCAGCTTTAGGACTCTCAGAGTTCAAGAAGGCCATTTGCAGAGAAGAAGTAAAAACATGTATGAACTTGACCCTGAGCTCATGGACTGTGCCATGAGGGAAATTCCTAAAACAACAGGAGAGACCCTGGAGGAAGGCAGAAGCCCTGCATCAGCAAGTCCAGGCAGAAGCCTGCATTCCACAGATGCTCATCTCTCTGGCTGGTGAGGTCTAAGGACATTTGGTCTCAATATTAAGTCGCATGAGAGAGGTCACAAACTCAGTCCTTTGGCCATAAAAGGAAATAAACAAGCTCTGGCTCGAGAGGTTAAGGAGGAACAGGGCAAGGGGAGGTTCAAGAGATTTTTCATGGATGAGATGAAATTTAAGCAAGGCCCTGGAAAATGAGAATTTCAACCGATAGACGTATGGTAGGTCAGAAAGCAAGGCAAAGAGGGGGCAAGTACAAGGGGCAATGATGGATATGACCAGAGTGGCGTGGGGTGTGGCTAGTGGAGGAGATTAGACTGGAGTTTGGGAATGCCACAGTATAGTGGCTGGATTTAATCCTAGGGGTGATAAAGCAAATTGGTCAACTCCCAAACCCCTTGTAAAAATGGCTCCAAAATACCAGGTGTTTGATGAATGACTACTTTTACTCTACTATTCCCACCATCTTAAGAAGAAAAAGAAAGTGGAGGCTTAGAGAAGGGCAGTAGCTTGTCCCAGTCACACTGTGATTTGGCCACAAAACAAGAACGAAACCTCACACCCAAAAATGCTGCCTTGACCTCCCTTCCTTTCTTTCCTCCTTGATAGATTGCAGACTATCTCAAGAGTGACGTACCCCATCAGTGCTTCAGCTTTCCCAAAAAACAATGCCAAATATTAGCCATATGTCACTGTAGTGAGAGCCCTGAACCGGGAATCCCAGCTTTTACGCAGAAATGCTGATTGACCCTGTGACCATTCCCTTCACTTCCCCACTATATTTTTCCCCACCTGTAAAATGAGGTCCTTTCCAGTTATAAAAACAGATGATGCTGTTGTCCCATTTTGTATCTAATCCTGCTGTGTTATAAAATCATGAGGAGGCTCTGTACATTCATCTTGGCCAATTCCCTTATCTCCACTTCCCCCATCCCCTTTCCCTAGAGAAAGCCAGCATTGTTCTTCTGGATCCATTTCTTAGGAAAGTGCTTTGTCTCCCTGGTTATTTAGGTGATAAGAAATGGCCTAGGTGACAGCCCTGGAATGAGCTGAAAGCAACAAAAAAGCAGGTGAAATAGACAGTTACAATGACGACAATAACAACCAACACCATAAATTCTTTTTTAGTACACTGAGAGAAAACTTCTCACTAACGAGAAAGAAATAAAAAAGAAAATTAAAATCTCCGGCAATGCTCACAGTCATTGAATAGCTACATGTGTACAGCACTTGGGTATTTTTACATACTTCACATTTTAGCCTTCAGAGCAGCTCACAGGGGTAAATTTAATTTTTAGTTCAGCTCCTGGCACAGTGCCCAGCACAAGTTAAATAAATGTTCTGTGAGTAAATGACCCTATTTTTAGATGAGGAAATTGGGGCTCAAGGAGAACAAGCAATATAATGTTCCCCTCCTTTCAGCCATCTCCTTTTCACCCCACTGAATGCAGTAGTCCTGGTGCCCTGAACTTGAACTTCTTCTGCTTTCCAGACTGGTTCGTCTAATCCCGCTCTGACTCACCATGCCACCTCTCCCGGGTATGATGTCTACATTTTAAAACAAAGTGTGAGGAAATAACACATTAGTCCACTTGCCCACCCCGTCTCACGCCAAAAAAAAAAAAAAAAAAAGTCTCTTTATAAAGGAAACTTCTCAGTCTGATAGGAGACTTTTGTTCCCTCATTTACGGTAGAAAGTCCCTAACCTTGGACCTCATAAAACAGCTATTCACATGGAGAAATGAATAACATGAGAAGTCAGCATATAACTTTCCCAGGCTCCAGTACAGATGAGTTACTGCCAAGCTGTCCTTTGACCATCAACCCTCCCATCCACAGAAAATGAACTTTGGAATGCCTGCCCCCAATCGGAGTAGGACTCCTCAGAACCATGGACATTCCTCACCCACTCCTTGGAAGTGGCAGGTAAGGTTTAGCACACAGTCTGTAGAATGTCTACACACATGGCAACCATCTCTGTCTATTGTGACAAATGGCTGGAACTCAAGCATACAATATACCCACTGGTTCTTCTTTTTTGGCAATTACATCAGGAACATTTGTATCTACCATCCCAAGGAAAGGTTAAGAAAGATAGGTCTTTAAACACAAAATGGGTGGAGGCTCAGTCCTGAAAAAATGAATTCTTTCACTCATAACTATTTTTCTTTTTCTGTCAATGAAAATACTTAGAGACTGAGTTGGCAAATGAGAGCCTGGGACACGTGTGGGGAAATTCTGGTTCCTGCAGCAGCTACTGCTGCTGCTACTGACTAATCGCCCTGAATTCACTTTGTCTCCACCAGAACTCTGCCCCAACTTCCTTGGTAATTCCCCAGCACAGGGAGTATGCAATCGCTTGATACTTTGCTGTTTCTAAGATTGGAAATGGAATATTTGTGTAACTTCCTTTGCCAGAGGGAATGATGACCTTTAACTTTTCATCGAAAGAGAAGGAAGTGGGTGCTGTAATACAATTCTCTCTGTCAGTACTGTCTAGTGAGGCTAAGAATCATCCTTGGAGTGACCTCAGCAGAGTCCTCGAGAGACAGCTGGGCAGTGGCTCTATGGGTGTCCTGGGCCTAAGCCCCATCTGCCCTCCTCCTAACCCACCCTCCACTCTCAGGAGGCCTTGGATTCTATTTTCTAAGACCAGGAATGAAAAAGACTCAACAAGAACCTTACAGTCCCTACTTGAGCCTGCTTCCCAAGTCTGTCCTAGGAATGTCCCTCCAATCCCCCAGCTCATCAGCCTTGTGGCCTCCCTGTGTGAGGAAGGTACTTTCTACCTGGCCACCAAAAATAGTCCTCCCTGGACTTCAGGCTGCTCCTCATCAGCTGATGCCCTGCAGGTTCACACCTCCCAAAGTTCTCTTCCTGGCCCCAGGCCCTGGAATCCCTGTATTCAGCAACTCATCTTCGGCTCCCTCTCTCTCTGCCCTCCCTTCTCTCCCCTGCCAGGAAGGCCCTTTCCTAAGCGACAACAGACATACCCCTATGGACCTCCACACCATCCTGCATTGAGTGGGAGCATCGCTTTTATCTCTGCAAGACCTCTCCCTTACCCATGGGCTGGCATACTCTCCTCCTGAGAAGTTTCCCAAAGCAGCTGCTGCAGTAGAAGCAGGAAAGGAGAAAGGGAGGGGATGCTACTTTTTTTTTACTGAATGCCACGGGTAAACAATATATTGGGTCATCTGAACTTACTGAAGTACAAACCAGAAATGGTATTTTTTTCCGGTAACTATCTTCAAACATGCTCTGTCAGAACCCCCTGACATCTCAGGCCACTGCAGAACTTTTTGGTAAATAACTTGCATATATGAACAGTCCCAGAGCCCAGAAAAAATAACAGCTATGCACTCTTGTACCTATTTGTGTACTTTTTGCCAAACTCCATTGAAATATTAAAACATTAAGGGGATTATTAAATACACAACTCCACAATGATGGGAAGAGCAAATGAGAAGACAGCAACAGTGCGGGAGAAAGGGATACATTTCTTTGATCAGTCAGGCAATTCTCTGGCATTCACATCACTGAGTTCATATTTGCAGTAGCAATTCAAGAGTTCTGAGTCTCACACAGAAGTATCTTTAAGAAAAAAAGAAGAAATAATTTGAAGGCTGGAAAGCAGTTGGGTAAATGGCAGCTGATCCTAAGTAAGCAGTGGAGAAGTTGAGGACCAATCAGCATCTAGTACCTTTGGGATTGGGATCACAGGGATGGTAAAATAAAAAAAAGATTGCATGAAAGCTGGTTAAGCAATAGAGATAATTGGGGGGGAAAAAGGAAAAAAAGAAATAGAGATAATTCTCCAAACACTCCCCCAAAAAAATACATTCTGTATGTTTCCATTTATATAAAATTCTAGAAAATGTAAACTAGGACAAGAGTCATGGCTCACGCCTGTAATCTTAACAATTTGGGAAGCCAATGAGGCAGGATTGCTTGAGGCGAGGAGTTCGAGACCAGCTGAGAAACATAGTAAGACTCATTTCTACTTAAAAAAAGAAAAAGAAAAATGTAAGCCAGGTGTGGTGGTGTACACCTGCAGTCCCAGCTACTCAGGAGGCTGAAGTGGGAGGACCACTTGAGCCTAGGAATTCAAGGCTGCAATGAGCTATTATCACACCACTGCACTCTAGCCTGGGCAACAGAATGAGACCTTGTCTCAAAAAAAAAAAAATTAGAAAATGTAAACTAATCTATAGTGACAGAAAACAGATGATTGTTTGCTTGACAATGAAGGAGGAGAGGAGAAGGAATTACAAAGACGCTTGAGGTAACTTAGGAGGTATATAGTCTCTTCTCACACTGTTACAGGGAGCTACCTGAGACTGGGTAATTTATGAAGAAAAGAGATTTAACTGACTCACAGTTCTGTAGGCTGTACAGCAGGCATGGTTAGGGAGGACTCAGGAAACACAATCATGGCACAGTAAGCAAGCACATGTTCACATTGCAGCAGGAGAGAGAGCCAGCAAAGGGGTGCTCGTGAGAACGCATTCAGTATCTAGAGAACAGCAAGGGGGAAGTGCACCCCCACAATTCAATCACCTCCCACCAAGCCCCTCCTTCAGCTTTGGAGATTACTATTCAACATGAGATTTGGATGGGGACACAGACCCAAACTATATCAGGAGGTGATAAATATGTTTACTATCTTGATTGTAGTGATGCTTTCACAGGGTTATATCAAAATATAAGTAACGCAATTTAAATATGTGCTCTGTTTATTATATGTCTCTTTTATGTCAATAAAGCTGTTCTTTAAAATTTTTTTTGACAAGGTTTTGCTCTGTCACCCAGTATAGTGGTGAAATCACAGCTCACCGCAGCCTTGACCTCCTGGGCTGAATAAAGTTATTATTTTAAAATGCTAGCCGAGCTGTGAGAAAATTCTCATTTGTTGCTAGTTGATTCAGCCTTCTTGGAGAACAGCATGATAATTATTTAACTTCTGAGTAATGATAAAAATGATATTAACAGGGAAAAATAAATGGTTAGATTTTCAGATCATCTTTTTAATACTAGCAGAAAACAGAACGTTAAGGTAGGAGATTACTAAAAAATAAGATGATCATTGAAAGGATTCAGCATGGTATTGAAAATTCCAGGCTTTCTCCCTCATATTACATGCAGAAGGCTGGTAGCCAGGCCTTTACCCTCCAGGCAGGAGATCGAAAGAGCCTTCCCCAGGGAATCAGTCCTATATTAATATTAGGGGCTCCCAAATCCATTGGCCTTGCCAGGACATCAAGCAATGACACACAACCAACAAGCCTCACGCATGTATTGAGAGTTTCCAATCAGCTTTTTAGTTGCCCACTCTCAAAAATCTAATATTACTAAACATCTGCAGAAAGTTTCTAGAGATCTCTATCTGCAAGATAGAGATCAAAACAAAACAACCCAAAAAAGCATATGGGGAAAAAGAGACTGGGTAAAGAGAAGAAAACTTTTAAAGAAGATCAGGTGCCGTGGCTCGCACCTGTAGTCCCAACACTTTGGGAGGCTGAAGCAGGAGGATTGCTTGAGCCCAGGAGGTCAAGACCATCCTGGGCACATAGCAAGACTTCATCTTTATTAACAGTTTAAAAATTAGCTGGGTATGGTGATACATGCCGGTGATCTCAGCTAGTTGGAGGGCTGAGGTAGGAGGATAGCTTGAGCCCAGAGATGAAGGCTGCAGTGATCCATGATCACACTACTGCACTCCAGCCTGAGTGACAGAGTGAGACACAGTTTTGAAAATAAAAATAAATAAAAATTTTTAAACTATTATAAATATCTCTAGAGTAATAAGATAGTAGATCCATCAAATAAAGGCAAAATACTATGGGGGGAAATGTGAGGAAGAGAGAACTGTATTCAAAGTAAAAATATATATAGTAAGAAAAATGAAATTCAATAAAAGAGTTGGTAAATAAGGTCAAGCAATTCTCTCAGAAAGTAAAGCAAAAGGATAAAGACTTAGAAAATGAGGTAAAGTTAATAGGAATATTAGACAACCACTCTAAGAGACTCAGAGCTGAAAACAGACCAGAAAGAGACAAAAGAAAAATAATTTTTCCAGAGAAGGAGATAAGAGAAAAAAAAACAGTAAGAAAGGAAATAATAAAGTTTGCAGAACTTGAAGACCATGAGGTTTTCCAGATTAAATGGCCCATTGAGTGCCTAAAATAATGAATGAAGAAAGACATACATCATGAAATTTCAGAACACTGGGGATAAAGAGACAATCCTACAACATTCCAGACAGAAAATAGCAGTCACATGGAAAGAATCAGGCATTTGAACGGTGTCAGATCTCTCACAGCAATATTGGAAGCTAGAAGAAAATGGAGCAATGTCTTAAAAATCAGGAAGGAAAATTAATTCCAACTTAGAATTCTATACCTAGCTGATCTACCAGATGTCAGGATAGGATAAAGATATTGTCAGATATGCAAGTTTCTAAAGAAAATGTTTCTTCCTAGACATCTTCCCCAAGAGGCCACTGAAGGGAAAGAAGAAGAAAGAGCCAAGGCAGAGATTAGGTGAAGGGAATCCTGATGGTGAAGGAGATCCCAGGATGAAAGTGGGCACAGCAACAAGGAGCCACCAGACCAACTTGGAGCAGGGTCAGAGAGCGCTAGGAATTTTTTTTCCTAAGATAAAAATAAACTGCCTAATACATCTGAATGTCTTAAAGGAGATTTAAATAATTAGTGAAAAGTTTAAAGTGAAATTAATGATAATCAGAGGTGGATTTACTGTAAAGCTAATCAAACTTAAATTTCAGAACACTTCATCTGCAAGAATCCTTTCCAAAGCCCTGTACCTAATTTTGTATTTATAATTTTACATTTGTTTTTTTAAAGAGGACCACAAATATAAACTTATTCAGCCTTTGTAATAAGTACATAGGAAACTAAGAAACTAGGGGGAAAAGACAAAGAAAAGTACCTGGTTTGCTAAATGGTTTGGATCTGAATAACATATAATCATAATAATACAAGCACTGATTAATGGTCTAAGAAAATGAAGATATAATTGCATTAGAAAGACCAGGAGGTAGGAAATGTGAATGTATGTGGTATAGACTGGGGCAGAACAAAGAACCTAAATCCTCGTTTTCCAAAGATAATTGTTAATAACCTAAAACTTAAAATTCAAGAAGTAACAATAAAAGCACGTCATTAAGAAACTAGTACTAAGCACTAGATAGGAAGGTAGAGATGGGGGAAAGAATCTGATCATTTTTTGCAACAAATTTTGTAAAACTGTTTGACTGTTTACATGTAGAACTTGGATCTTTTTGAAAAAAAAAAAAAAACACAGACTAATAATACCATTATTTTTTAACTGGATTTTTGAAAAAGAAGATAAAAATCAGTATTGTCTTAATACTTAAAACTCATTCCAAGTTCATCCAAAACTTACATTCAAAAATTACATTCAAAATTACATTTAAAATACCCAACACTTACATTCAAAAATTAAAACTTCTGGAAGATGAGTTTGCAGATGTTCATTATGCCCATTTCTTAACTTGTAGGTTTGGAAAAATGTCATGATGAGAATTGAGGTGAAGGATGAGAAAAGAAGAAAAACATCAATCCTACATCCCATTCAATTTTCAGCCCGACCTATAGCTCTGGAGAAGGACAGCAGGTCCATCTTTCAATCTTTGCCCTCCTTCTGGCTCTTCCTCCTTTAAGTTGGAGCCCAAGACGAGGCACTGGGAAATGGAAAATTCTTTTATATGTGGTACGTGCTGGGGAAACTGCCATGGAGACCTGGCCCCACTGTGGGGCAGGAATGCTCAGCTGAGGCCTCGTGCCCATGCTAGCATAGACTCATCTGGATGTGTAAGGTGATCTGACAGGGCAAAGAGCAGGAAGTCATGTATGGGTATGAAGTGATCTGTATGCAAGGGCAGGGAGAACGTGCAGAGGAATGGGACATGAGAAAACAGCACAGCACATTTCTTTAGCAGGTGTCTGCTTAACCACAGGAGGTCACAGAGAAAGAGGCTTAGAGGAGTTATTTTCACTGTGAGATGTGAGTGTAAAAAAGTGTCCAAGACACAGAGAGTACCAGGGGGATGTCCTCCTTCCTACACGAATGCAGAATGATCACAGGTCTTATGACATACACACAGGTCCTCAGAGGAGAGACAGGCCTCCAGAGTGGACATCAGCATTCTCCTCTGGTCAGCAGCAGCAGGGCCAATGCTGGGGCCCTCATGAAGCTTCATGGGCAATGAGCTCTCAGCAACAGCATGAACAGTGCCTGGGGGACTGTAGCTACTAGCCTGATTTTCATGTAAGATGGCCTCTGAGGACTCAGAGATGTGCCAGGCTGAGACTTGTAGGCAGCTCCAAGTTCTTGGTAAGAAGGCAACAGGAACTAGGGAAACTGGAATTATTGTTATTGTTTACACCACACAGTCATGAGGTCCAGAGAGTCTCTCTTATTTTTTTTAAAGACAGGGTCTCACTCTGTCACCCAGTCTAGAGCTCACTGGCATGATCATGGCTCAGTACAGCCTTGACCTCTAGGCTCAAGTGATCCTCCTGCCTCAGCCTCTCAAGTGGCTGGGACAACAGGTACATGCTACCATTCCCAGTTAATATTTTGTGTATTATTATTTTTGGTAGAGACTCGTTCTCCCTCTATTGCCTAGGCTGGCCTCAAACTCCTGGGCTCAATGATCCTCTGGCCTCAGCCTCCCAAAGTGTTGAGATTACAGGCATGAGACACTGCACCAAGCCGGTATAGTCTTTTAACAACTACTGAGGTACGACTACCATTTTAAAAACTACACAAATTTAAATATGCAATTTGATAATTTTGACAAATGTATACACCAGTGAAACTATCACTACAGTCAAAATAATGAACATATCCATCACTCCCAAGCTTCCTCACACCCCTTGGTAACCCCTCTCTCCCCACTCCCTGCCCCCTAATATCAGACAACTACTGTTGCATTCTGTCCCCATGGGCTCATTTACATTTTCTAGAATTTTATATAAATAAAATGATATAGTATATACTCCTTCGTGTATGGCTCCTTTTGGCCCAATTATGTCAAGATTCATGCTTACGGCTGTGTGTATCCTTAGCCCATTGCTTTATCTTGCTGAGTAGGATACCACTGCGTGGATAGACCATATCCATTCACTCTTGAATGCTGAATTTTCTCAGTTTTTAGCAATGACAAATAAGGTTGCTATGCACATTCTGGTATAGGTATTTGTACAAGCACAGGCTTTCATTTCTCTTAAGACCTAGCCGTGGAAGGACTGAGTCATATGGTAAACAGGTGTCTAACTTTTTAAGAAACTGTCAAACTGTTTCCCAAAGGGATTGTTCCATTTTACATCCCCACCGGCAGTGTATGAAAGTTCCCGTTCTTCCACATCCTCACAAGTCCTTGGTATGGTCAGTCTTTTTAATTTTGGACATGCTAGCAGGTATGAAATGAGGCCCAGAGCGTCTCAAGTTACATTTGTATCCTTTTTGGCATCCAAAATGGTGTGAAGGATAGAGAAAATACTAGTTCCTTAATTGGTCAATCATTTACAGTAAGTGGAATTTTTTACAAACCAGAAGTTCCACTGGGTTAAACTATGCTATTTATTATTGACAATGTTGCATGTGTATGTGCCAAGAGGCACATACACATACAAAGAAACAGGAAGGTGCAGAGACAAGGCAGGGCATTGACAAGGTGACTTGGGCTCGGGTTCTGCCCTATCACCTAGTAAAATATTAGTTAAGTAGCCATGAGTAACTCACTTAACTTGTCATGGGCTCCATTTTCTTATCTGTAAAATAGGAACACTGAAATAGCTAGTTTGCCAAGGTTTGTGGATAATCAAAATTACAAAGATCAGTGACATTTCTATGAGAGAAATATATTGCCAAGTATTTTATGGAGTACATCAGACACAAAAGAAGACAAACTGAATATTTTTTTAGTATTTCTTTTTTACCAAAAAATTCACATTTTGTTAAATTTTCAGAACTACTTCTTGAGGAGAGTGTAGCTGCCCCCATTTAGAATGATAGAAAACATCAATCTGTCTGACTCCAAAGCCAAGTTCTCGCTACAACGAGAAATGAAACAATTGGATCACTACAGATGCAAGGACCTCTCAGGGGCCCACAATTGTGAATTCTGTTCCCCTACGGAATAGAGTTAAAATTCCATAATACAGTATTCCCTAGCTTTTCCACGGTTTCACTTTTCATGGTTTCAGTTACCCACAGTCAACTGCAATTCAAAAATATTAACAAAAAATTCCAAAAATAAACAATTCATAAGTTTTAAATTGCGCTCCATCTGAGTAGTGTGATAAAACATGTGCCACCATCCCGCCTGTCCAGCTTATCATTAGTCATTGACATTGTCTGCTCCTGACATCCAATCGTGACTCTATGTTGCAGGATCACCAAAGCAGATGACACTCCTTCTGACATATCATCAAGCCAATATCAGCCTAACACTACATCACAATGCCCACATCAGTCACCTCACTTTATCTCAAGGAGGAATTAGATCAACTCACATCATCACAAGAAGAAGGGTGGGTATAGAACAGTAAGATAATTTTGGGCCAGGCATGGTGGCTCACTCTTGTAATCCCAACACTTTGGAAGGCCAAGGCAGGAGGCTTGCTTAGGCCCAGATGTTCAAAACCAGCCTGGGCAGCATAGTGAGACCTCCTCTCTCTACAAAAAGATAAACAAAATTATCCAGGCATGGTGGTACATGCCTATGGTCCCAGCTACTCAGAGGGCTGAAGTGGGAGGATCACTTGGTCCCAGGAGGTTGAGGCAGCAAGGAGCTGTGATTGCACCACTGCACTCCAACCTGGGCAATAAATTCAAAATATTATCTGAATGTGGTCTCTTATTCAAAAAAAAAAGGTAATTTTGAGTAAGAGACCACATTCAGATAATTTTTATTACAGTATATTGTTATAATTGTTCTATTTCATTATTATAATTGTTATTTTCTTTCTCTGCCTAATTTATAAATTAAATATTATCATAGGCATGTATGAATGTATAGGAAAATCATAGATATATAGGGTTGGGTACTATACACAGTTTCAGGCATTCATTGAGGGGCTTGGAACGTGTCCTCCTCAGAAGAGGGGGCACTACTGTCATCTCCTCAGTAATCCTTGATTCAATCATCAACACAAATTGTTTGGTCAGGTCTTGCCTCTGGAGACAAAATTGCTAAGGATTTAGAGGGGAAAAAAAGGTGGTTCACTGGGAAAGTCACCTCTGCTCTATTGGAGAGCAACTTAAAACCCAGATCATGACAAGTAGAAAGGCCACTCCACACTCTCCTTCACACCTGGAGTATTCAGGAGTCAATCATATTTCAGGACCAACAGGGGCAAACTGGGGAAAACTGAGCTGCCTGGAGGAAAGCAATCAGCTCCACAAGGAGCTTGAAAAACAAGTTCTGGGAGGAGCAGTTGCAGAAGACTCGGGGACACATAAGAGATGCCATCAGATTTCAAAGGGCTGCCTCATTGTGTCAGACCTGTGCATCTTCAAGGGCATAAACAGATGGAATAAGCAGATGAGACTCACAGAGGACATCAAAATAGTGACTCCCCAGAGTAAAGAACATTCTAGTAACAGAGCTGTCCAGCTGCAGAGTGGACTGCTTCACAAAGCAACAGGTGTCCTGCCTCTTGAATCGCCATCTTCATAGGAATGCAGTAAAAGGGACTTAATTCCTGCCCGGAAGAAATGGTTAGACTAGGGAAAGAAATCCTAAATTTTTTTAAAGGAAGCGACTATAGGCATCTCCTGGGAGTTTTCTAAAGACTTTGTTTAAAGAAACTAAAGAGCTGGGACAGGAAATGCCAAATTAAATTAAGAAAGACTTGCTTTAAGACAATGCAAGTGGCTGGTAATGAAGGAATGAGTCCTAGGCCCTGGATCAACTGTATTAGGCATTGCTGAGTATAGAGCCAATTCTGTTCACTAGGTTTACTTAGAAAGGGCCAGATGAGAAGGACTTTTCCAAAGGCACCTACTACCCAAAAAGCTGCCAAGGAGTCCAATGGAGCCCAGAGAGAATATTTCCAAGAACCGAGGCCCAGAGGAAGATCTCCTTATAAAATTTTCTTACAAATTGAAGGAGATATTTTTAAATTTTTGTAGTTTTTAAATTTTTTATGTTTTCCTTAAGACACCAGAAATTATATATGTTTGTTGTAGAATTTTTTTTAAATGAAGAAAAGCACAAACAAAATACTCAAAATCTTCTGTAATTCCACCACCAAACTATCACTGCTATTGACATACTGGTACATATCTGGCTAGTCCTTTCTATTTTATAAAATGGAATTACGATATGAATACTGCTCATTAATTGAAATACAAACCAAAATAGGAAATAAAACATATTTGTTTCATCTGTGTCCATGAGTTTACCTTATTATTTTATAAAAAGCTCTTAAAAGTTAACAAATAAAACTTGAACACCCTCAATTAAAAAAAAGTAAAAGTAATTAATAGAAAATTACTGAAAACTTTTTTGAAACCAAAAGTAGTCAGCATTGGTGAAAGGCTACAAAAGTGGACACTTTTATATAATGCTGGCAGGAGGGTAAAAAGACATAACCTTTTTGGAGGACAATTTGCCAATAGAGTACCAAAAATCTTACAATTGAAGAGATCTTTGGGCTGAGTGCAGTTGCTCACACCTGTAATGCCAACACTTCAGAAGTATTACTTGATCCCAGAAGTTCAAGACCAGCCTGGGTAACACAGTAAGACCTCGACTTTATGAAAAATAAGAAAAGTTAGCTGGACATGGTAGCCTGTGGTCCCAACTACTCAGACTGAGGCAGGAGGATTGCATGAGCCTGGGAGGTCAAGGCCGCTGTGAGCCATGTCATGCCCTGTCTAAGAAAAGGAGAGAGAGAGAGAGAGAGAGAGAGAGAGAGAGAGAGAGAGGAAAAGAAAGGAAAAGAAAAGAAAAGAAGACAGAGACCTTTGAACCCTGAATTCCACTTTTAGAGATTTATCTTAAGGAAATTCATTCCAAAGAAATTTATCCCCAGGATTATCTAAATTTTTGTCTTTATTTTCTTCCAGTAACTTTATGGTTTAACTTTATCATGTTTAAGCCTTTAATTTATTCGGAATTTACTTTGGTATGAGGAAGATGTGACCTTATTTTTTCTTTTACTTTAAAAAAATGTATGACAATTATTATTTTAGAGACAGGGTATTGCTCTGTCACCCAGGCTAGAGTGCAGTGGTGTGATCATAGCTCACTGCAGCCTTGAACTCCTGGTCTCAAGCAATTCTCCCCTGTCAGCCTAAGGGTAGCTAGGACCACAGGCATGTACCCCCATGCCCAGCTGTTTTTTCTATTTTCTGTAGAGACGGAGTCTTGCTTGCTTGTTGCCCAGCCCTGCTATGTTGCCAGTCTTGCTATGTTGTCTCAAACTCCTGGGCTCAAGCGATCCTGACACCTCGGCCTCCCAAAGCACTGGGATTACAGGTATGAGCCACTGTGTCCAGCTGCCTTTTTATTTTTTAATTTTTCTAATGCTTTGTTGGTTCCAAAATACCACTTATTAATCCACACTTTCCCCCTCTGGTTTTAAATACTGGAGTGTAACAAAGGCTTTGAAATGTAACCCAACGCTTTATTCAGGCTACATTTGAGGAAATCTGAGATCAAGAGTCTGAAGGCCCAGTTTCCTTCCTCAAACCCAGGATATGGTAAATGTGTCACTTCCACTCTTTCTATTTTATTTCTAAGAACTCCTTCTTTCCAAATTCTGCTATGCCCCTGGCTCAGGTCTATAGAAATTCCCAGGGTCCACAGACAAAGAAGAACTCACTTATGGGGAAATCTGGGAAATGTTTATCTATTCACTTAAGCCTGCCCCATGTGATGACTCAGATTATTAAAGTGCAAAGCATCATTTTCCCCCCCAAACCATTTCCTCCTCCAGACTTCCCTATTTCTGTGGTCCAGACTCAAGATCTTACTGTTACCCTGGAGTCCCCTTCCACTCTCCTGCACACCCAGATGGCCCTCCCTCCCCAGATCCATTCTCCTACCCTCTCTCCCATCAGTTTGGTGAGCTCATCACCGCTTCCCCTGGCCCAGGCTCTCCCTCCATGCCCTGGAGCAGCAGATGGATCTTTCAGCCTTCACTCACTTCATGTGGTAACCTGTGGTGTTCATCACTGTCAGAATCTTCTGCGTCCCCTCACTGCTCTGCTGACAACACTCTAGCAGCTCCTCATTGCTCATTAATGAAAGCCCAGATATTAAACTTCGAAGGCCCAACACAATCTGCCCCTACCCCACCTACCTCTCTAATCTTTTTTCTCCTTACTCTGACAGATAGGCTCTGTCTATCATTCATATATTTTCTTATTACTCTCTTCTACTCTTAGTATGAACTGGATTTAGGGATTTTTTTTTAACATTGCTTTCAAGTATGGAATAAATTTATTCATTTATTTGTTTTTATTTTTATTTCATTTTTTGAGACAGAGTCTTACTCTGTTGGAGTGCAGTGGTGCAATCTCTGCTCACTGCAACCTCTGCCCCCCAGGGTTTCAAGCGAGTCTCCTGCCTCAGCCTCCCGAGTAGCTGGGATTATAGGCACCTGCCACCGCGCCCAGCTAATTTTTGTATTTTTAGTAAAGACGGGGTTTCACCATCTTGACCAGGCTGGTCTTGAACTCCTGATCTCGTGATCCACCCGCCTCAGCCTCCCAAAATGCTGGGATTTCAGGTTTGAGCCACCGCACCCAGCCGATTTTTTTTGTTTGTTTTTTGTTTTTTTGTTTTGTGTTTGTTTGTTTGTTTTGAGACTAGGTCTCACTCTGCCACCTAGGCCAGAATGCAGTCATGCAATTATATCTCACTGTAACCTCGAATTCTGGGCTCAAGCCATCCTCCTGCCTCAGCCTCCTCCAGCCTCAGCCTCCTGAGCAGCTATGACTACAGGTGTCAATCACCACATCTAGCTAATGGGATAAAATATTCCAATGCCTAATCTTAATTTTTTTTTTTTTGAGATGGAGTTTCACTCTTGTCACCCAGGCTGGAGTGCAATGGCGTGATCTCAGCTCACTGCAACCTCCGCCTTCTGGGTCCAAACTATTCTCCTGCCTCAGCCTCCCAACAAGCTGAGATTACAGACACCTGCCACCATGCTCGGCTATTTTTTGTATTTTTAGTAAAGACAGGGTTTCACCATGTTGGCCTGCCTTGTCTCAAACCCCTGATCTCAGGTGATCCACTTGCCTCAACCTCCCAAAGTGCTGGGATTACAGGTGTGAGTCACTGTGCCAGGCCTAATTTGAGTGTTTATTTGTTTGTTTGTTGGAGATAGAGTTTCACTCTTCTTGCTTAGGCTGGAGTGTGGTGGCACGATCTTGGCTCACTGCAACCTCCACTTCCCAGGTTCAAGTGATTCTTCTGCCTCAGCCTCCCAAGTAGCTGGGACTACAGGCACATGCCACCACACCCAGCTAATTTTTGAATTTTTAGTAGAGACAGGGTTTCACCGTGTTGGCCAGGGTGGTCTCGATCTCCTGACCTCGTCATGATCTGCCTGCCTCAGCCTCCCAAAGTACTGGGATTAAAGGTGTGAGCCAGCACACCTGGCTGCCTAATCTTAATTTTTAAAATTTTAAATTACTTTGTACCTAATGCCCATGCATTTACTTTTTTCAGTGGGTCAACAGCCCTCATTTTTGCAAAGGTCGCAGGTACTGGCTGCTCCCTCCAGAAGATGCATGACTCAAGTACATCCCTGTGGCTCTCACCTGGATGCCTGTATTCTCCTTCTCTCACATTTGCCCCTCCTTTGGAATTTATATAGCTAGTTTTAAAACACAAATACAATTTGCTTGCTCTCCTACTTAAAACATCTCGAGGTTTTAAACCATCTTGACCAGGCTGGTCTTGAACAAGGTAAGGCCTTGTAAGGCCTTGTTTTTTCCAAGCTTATCTTTTGAAAGACGTAAGTGCCTGCAAGTTGTACCATGTTAGGTTCTAGGAATTTTTCATCGAAGACTTTATCCGACTATGTTCCTCTAAGTCAAGAAAGCGCTAGGGGCAGAATACAGCACTGAATGACTGAAGAGAAGGCACTGAAATCAGGCCAGAGGATGCTGGAAGGAGCAATGAGGAACATCAGCCACAATGAGGAGCCGGTGATGATTTCGGCTTCACGGGGAGGTATGTGCCACACAGATTTTATCTCCACATGGATGAACCACAGCTGTCAGCTCCCTTGTCTCCAGGACATCACACTTTCCATATTCTCTCCCACCTTCCGGCTTCTGTTCTTCATCTGCCCCGTCCAGGTGAACACTGGTTGGTCAACTGCTAGGCGTGCCTTCCTGCTCTGCACACCCTCTCTGGCCACGCCGCCCACTCCCACATCGCACTGTAGAGGAGCCGCATGTCTAGCTCCAGCCCATCTGGCTCTTGTGAACTCTAAATTCATGCAGGTGACTCTTGTCTGTGTGGCCCCAAAGGCCCATCACACTCCAAAGCATTTTCCCCATGCCTGCCAGAACTTCTCTCAGAGTGCGGTGTCCTGGCTGCTCCCTCCAGAAGACGCGTCACTCCAGCACATCCCCGCGGCTCTCACCTAGATGACTGCATTCGCCCTCTCCCACATTTGCCCCCATCTTTGGAATTCATTCATGTCGATCAATGTAAAACACAAATCCGATTTGCTTGCTCTCCTGCTTAAAACACCTCAAAACTGCCTTCAGGATAACCCACTGTCCTTAACAGGTTGCCCACGGCCTGGCCCTGCCCATCTCTTCAGCCTCATCCCATGCCCCTTGGCCCCTCACTCTCTGGGCTTCTGCTGGCCTGGCCCTTCTTTAGTTTCTCTAACGCACCATGGTCTCTCTATTGTTGGGGCCTCTGCATGTGCTGCTCCCATTGCCTGGGACATGATTTCCTCTCTCTATCTCTACCTGCACCTTCATCTGATTGATTCCTACCCTTCCTATCTATGATGTTAGTTTCTCAGGGACTTTGACTTTTTTAAACTGATCAGGGCCTCCCCAGTATATACCTTCAAAGCACTTTGTATTACTTCTTTCTTAATGACCACCTGCTATAGACTGAACATTTGCATCCCTCCAAAATTCATATGTTAAAACCTAGTCCCAAATGTGATATTTGGAGGAGGGCTCTTTGGGAGGCAGAGCCCACGTGGATGGAATTATTAACCTTCTAAAAGAGACCCCTGAGGGCTCCCTTGTCTCCTCCACCATGTAAAGATGCAAAAAAGGGTATGATCTATGATCCAAAAAGCAGGCCCTCACCAGTTACCCAATATGCTGGCACTTGAAATTCCCCGCCTCCAGAACTGTGAGAAATGAATTTCTATTGTTCATAAGCCACCGAGTCTGTGGTATTTTGTTATAGCAGAATGAACAGACTGATGTGCCACCCAACCATGATTATATGTGTAATTTATGGTTTCTCTGCTAGTTGAGATGCACCATGGGGTTAGGAAACATGCTTTTCTTATTTTCCACACAGTCCTTAGCTCCAGGCATGTTCTTGAATCAAAGATCCCCATCTTTTATGAATGAAGGCACAAGTGAATGAATGAATGAAAGAACTGATAGCCCTCAGTAATTATTCTTGCCTTTTATACCTACTATTGACTAGCTTGCATTCTACTCCAAATTAATTTGGCTTTAACTCCAAATTAATTTTTGGCCAGCCACATTTGACATTCCCTGCGGTAAATCCATGCTTTCCATCCTATGTCAAGGAAGGACCTGGACTAGTAGAGCCAAGAAAGGTCTAAATGCCATGGGTGGGAAAGACAGACTAAATCGGAAAGGAAAAATAGACTGAGCAAACGTGTAGAGATCGGGGAATGCTGGACATTTGGAGAGAAGGAAAAGGAAACTGACACTAAACCGAACAGTCTCACAAACACAATCTCATTTCATCCTTCCAAAACGCTAGGAAGTGAGAATTACTATCCCAGGGCCGGGTACGGTGGCTCAGGCCTGTAATCCCAGCACTTTGGGAGGCCAAGGCGGTGGGTCACCTGAGGTAAGAAGTTCGAAACCATCCTGGACAACATGGTGAAACTCTGTCTCTACTAAAAATACAGAATTAGCCAGGCATGGTGGTACACACCTGTAATCCCAGCTACTTGGGAGGCTGAGGCAGGAGAATCACTTGAACCTGGCAGGTGGAGGCTGCACTGAGCCGAGATCATGCCACCACTGCACTCCAGCCTGAACAACAGAGTAACACTCTGTCTCAAAAAATTAAAAAATTAAAAAAAGAAATAAAATAAAACTATCCCAGTTTTACAGATGAGGCAATGGAAGTTCTAAAAAGTTAAGTAGGAGAGACAGACATGAAATATGTTTCATGTCTTTCCTCATCCTATTTCCTCAGCCTGGGATATCCATTCTCCCTCCACTATGTAAATCTAACTCTTCAAGTTAACAAGTAGCAGCCTCTGAGAAGCCGTCCCTCTATTAGCCTCACTTACTTCCTCTGCATCCCTCTGCTTCCTCTCTGTTATAACACTTCTTTATTCTGCTGGCATCACAGTCATCTCCACATGCCTTCCTCATAAGTTAAAAGCTTGTTAAGGGCAAGTGGAGTTCTTTGCCACATCCTTCCCCAGGGCTTCTAACGCAATTCCTCACGCATGACAGAGTTGTAAAACAGGTTACCAAGCTGTCTCCAGGCAGGTTTGCATGGAACTGTGCTCTACAGGAATACCCGCTCCCTCTAGGTCCTGGGTCCTGCTACTCAGTTTGGGCTCAGGCCCCTTCATCCTGCTCTTTCTCGCTTGGGGAGCCACAGTACCTTTGAGCAATTTTGCAGTGGATAGAACGGCCCGTTAGGGGCAGCACAAAGACCCCATGGAGGGAAAGTGATAATCATATTTTTTAGATGTTCATTTTCTTAACAAAATGTTCTAATACTTGTCCAGACTTTCAAACTCAAAAACCTGAGCCTCCTTTTCTTGAGGATCATCAAAGGCCCTGATGATCCTTCAGGTATGTCAAGCTTTCTAGAAAATAAGGCTAAGTCATAATCACTTAACACACATGGCTAAATGGCCATTTCCTTCTAATTTATCAACAACTGTTACATATTTCTATACTAGAAAAGAAGCATTTCTATTTACACTCAGAATGATAAGTTAAATTTGGCATCCAAGTAAGGCAGAAAGAGTATAGCGTGTATCTATTTGTAACTCAACTGTGCATGAGACAAAGATCCTGTTTAGGAGAATGAGTCTAGCAGGGGCCCTGAGCAACCGAACACAATCTATCAAAAGCACGGAGGTGCCATGAAGTAAAACATGGTCACGTTCTAGTCATGAAATACTGAACAAACGGGGATGGAAGAATCCCAGTAGTTAGCCAGTCCAATCTCCTCCTTTCATAGATAAGGAAAGCCCAGAGAAATGTGGGAATTGCCAAAGGTCACATAGCTCATTAGGAGCAGAGCCAGAATGAGGACACAAGTCTCTTTCCCCTCCAGCCACATTGTATGCCACACCTCCCACTCATGCTTCCTGCACCACAATTGCCCTAACCAGGGGCCCATCCTCCCCTGCAGCCAGGAGTTCACAACAAAAGGAGGAAGGAGAGAACTGTGCACTGGCGAAGGACTTTTCCTATTGATATTTGCAATGCATAAAAAGTCAGCCTTGCCTCAGATTGAATGCTTATTTTACATTTATGAAAAATGCTTGGAAAAACTGCAGAGCACCATATCAGTGTTAGATTAGCAGTCTATTTATTACATGATTTGTATCTGGGATATTAACCCAACCGTACCAACCTCATTATTGGCCATTTTATTTTCACAGCTAATTTATCTTTAATCTGGAAGTCAAATTTGACCAACATGAAAGTATCTGATTAGTTTCTGGGTTTGTCTTATCGGAAAGTTCATCTCCTAGAGGGTAGAGAATATGACAAGAGGAATGTTAATCTAGACATAATTCTGTCCAAGAATAAAATGATTTGTGAAAGAGGAATTGGAGATAAAGTCTTAACGTCATCTTGGAGCTTGTGATAAAGAAGGGAAGGAGAGTCATATAGGATTAGTCAGAATAGACTAGGTTATACTACAGCAATAAATTCCGAAATCCCAGTGACTTCCTATACCTACTGTAGGTCGTTCTACTCTTGTGCATTTGCAGCCACACCTCATTCATTTGCAGCATTCTCTCAAACACGTGACTTCCAAAGTTGCTGCATCAGGGTAAGTTTATATGACACAGACACACACCGGCCCTTGATTGCGTCAGCCAAGACATGCAACACATCACTTCCTCTCACAGTTCACCAGCCAGAACAAACCACATGTCTAAACTGCAACGGAGACCAGGAAATAAAAAAATAAAGACAGACATTAGTTGAGTAATCTCTCAAATGAGCAGGTATTGGTGAGCACTGTCTACCATACATATGTTCTCTAGATTTCAGGAAAGCAAATGTCAAAACAATTTTTGAGTGTCCTAATTGTCTAAAAACAAATCTACCTATGACTTAAGAAAAGAAAGACTGGTTCTCGCTTTGGCAGCACATATACTAAAATTGGAACGATACAGAGAAGATTAGCATGGCCCCTGCGCAAGGATGACACCCAAATTTGTGAAGCAGTCCATATTTTCTTTGTTTTCTAATGTCCAAGACTGTGGAGAAACTGAGGCTCCTTTAACTGAAGTCACTGACCCCATTAAGGAATGTTCCTACATGTAACCCCATTTCCACCTCCACCTCCAAAAAAAAAAAAGAAGAAAAGAAAGACTGAAAGGAAAGACAGTGCAGTCACAACAACGATTATCTCTAGTTATTAAATTGCAGATTTTCTTTTCTTCTTTACATTTCTTTATTTCCTCAGCAAAATTTAATGAACATGTTTTAGAATCTGAATCAAAAGTAACACTGTTATTCTTGGAAGTTGAAAAACAAGTTCAGACGAGAGATAACCTTGACTCCACTAAAGAAAATGACTCAAAAGAAAAGAGAATTTCTTAAAAATACACTTCTGATGAGATAACCAGAATTAGTAAGAAGGAAAGTGAGAGACAGGAACAAACATGACTGCTTCCACACAGGAAGCTCTCTGAGGATCTCTGATTTTTAAAGGGCATCTATGAAGGTGGGAAAGAAGGACAGGTCTCCAAGAAAGAAGGGAAAGAAGAGGCAGTCCTGTTCATCACTGTATTCAGCCATATTTGTGTTGCTATAAAGGAATACCTAAGGCTGGGTAATTTACAAGGAAAAGAAGTTTATTTTGGCTCCTGGTTTTGCAGACTGTGCAAAAAGTATGACACAATACTTTGTCTGGTGAGGGCCTCAGGAAGCTTCCAAGCATGGCAGAAGGCAAAGGGGGCCAGGCATGTCACATAGCGAGACCAGAAGCAAGACAGTGAGGGAGGAGGTAACACACACACTTCTAAACAACCAGGTTTTGTGAGAACTCAGTCCCTATTGAGAGGACAGCGCAGAATTATTCATGAAGGATCTGTACCCATGATCCAAACATCTCCCAGGAGGCCTCACCTTCAACACTGGGGATTACATTACGATGTGAGATTTGCAGGGAGCAGACATCCAAACCATATTGTTCCACCCCTGGCCCCCCAAATCTCATGTGCTTCTCATGTTGTAAAATAAAATCATGCCTTCCCAATAATCCCCCCAAGTTTTAACTCATTCTAGCCCCAACCCAAAAGTAACAAAGTCCAAAGTCTCATCTGAGATTCAAGTCAAGTTCCTTCCGCCTATGAGCCTGTAAAGTCAAAAACAAATTATTTACTTCCAAGATACAAAACCGATACAGGCATTGTGTAAATATTCCCATTCCAGAAGGGAGAAATTCATCAAAATGTTGCCGGAAAGGGGTCCCGATCCAGACCCAAGAGAGGGCTCTGGACCTTGTACAAGAAAGAATTCCAGGTGAGTCCATAGAGTGAAGTAAAAGAAAGTTTATTAAGAAAATAATGGAATAAAGAACAGCTACTCCATAGGCAGAATAGCAGCTTGGGCTGCTAGACTAAGGATACTTACAGTTATTTCTTAATAATATGTTAAACAAGGGGTGGATTATTCACAAGTTTTCTGGGAACGGAGTAGGCAACTCCCAGAACCAAGGGTTTCTCCCCTTGCTAGTCCATACGGGATACCTTTCAGATGTTGCCATCGCATCTGTAAACTGTCATGGTGCTGAGACAAGCACAGACATGACTGTTTGGGTTTTGGTGGGAGTGTCTTTTAGCATGCTAATACATTATAAGTAGCATACAATGAGCAGTGAGAAGGACCAGAGGTCACTCTCCAGGCTATCTGTATTAGTCTGTTCTCACACTGCTATAAAGAACTGCCCAAGACTGGGTAATTTATAAAGAAAAAAGGTTTAATTGACTCAGTTCTGCAGAGCTGGGGAGGCCTCAGGGAAGCTTACAAGCATGGTGGAAAGGAAAGCAAGCACCTTCTTCACAAGGCTGTAGGAGAGAGTGTGAGCATATGTGTAGGAGGAACTTCCAAACACTTATAAAACCATCAGATCTCATGAGAACTCACTCAATATCATGCGAACAGCATGGGGGAAATTGCCTCTGTGATCCAATCACTTCCCACCACCTCCTGCCCTCAGCATGTGGGGATTAAGGGAACTACAATTCAAGATGAGATTTGGGAGGGGACATAGAGCCAAACCATATCATCACCGTTTCTGCTTTGTGGGTTTTGGCTGTCTTCTTTACTGCAACCTGTTTTATCGGCAAGATCTTTGTTACCTGCATCTTGTGCCAACCTCCTATCTCATCTTGTGACTTAGAATTCCTAACCTCCTAGGAATGCAGCCAGAAGGACTCAGCCTTATTTTACCCAGCCCCTATTTAAGATGAAATTGTTCTGGTTCAAACACCTCTGACAAAAAAAAAAAAAAAAAAAAAAAAGGACAACAGGTCCCAAACAAGTCTGAAATTGAGCAGGGAAGACATTAAACCTTAAAGCTGCTACATAATCTTTGATTCCATGTCCTGCAAGCTGGTTCAAGGGGTAGGCTCGGAAGCCTTAGACAGCCCTGCCTCTATGGCTTCCCTGGGAGTAGCCCATGTGGCTGTTCTCATGGGTTGGAGTTGAGTGCCTGCAGCTTTTCCAGGCTGAGGGTGCCAGCTGCCAATGCATCTACCATTCTGGGGTCTAGAAGGTAGCAGCCCCATTTCCACAGCACCACCAGGCAGTGCCCCACTGGGGACTGTGGATGAGGACTCCAACCCCACATTTTCCTTTCGCATTGCCCTAGCTGAGTTTCTCTGCAAGGGCTCTGCCCCTATATCAGGCTTCTTCCTGGGAACCTAGGCTTTCTGACACATCCTCTGAAATCTAGGTGGAAGTACCCAAGCTCCCTCAATCTTGCATTTTGCACGCCTGCAGGCTTAACACCACATGGAAGCCACCAAGGCTTACAGCTTATGCCCTCTGAAGCAGTAGCCCAAGCTGTATATGGGCCCCTTTGAGCCAAAGCTGGAGCCAGAGCAGAGTGGCCAAGATGCGGCGGCGGTGTCCCAAGGCTGTGCACAGCAGTGGGGCCCTGGCCTGGCATAAAACCTCTGGGCCTAGTGCACCAAATCTCTGCATCTGTGATGGGAGGGGCTGCTTAATAGATCTCTGAAATGCTCTCAAGTCCTTTTTCCTACTGTCTTGGATATTAGCACTAGGCTCCCTTTTAGTCATGCTAACCTTTCTAGCAATGATTGCTCTGCACCCTGCTTGAATTCTTTCTCTGCCACTTGCCCAGGCTGCACATTTTCCAAACTTTTACACTCTACTTCCATTTTAAATATAGGTTCCTTCTTTAAGTCATTTCTTTACCCCTGAGTGCAGGCTGTTAGAAGCAGACAGGCCATATCCTCACTTAGAAATTTCTAAGCAACACTTCGTTATGGGTCTCACTGAACAACACACAGTGCCCTTGCCCCCAGCCATCTTTCTGGGGCTTGCGCACAAAATCTATGAGTGGAAAAAGTGACCTAGAAACTGCAAGGGT
Organism: Saimiri boliviensis; assembly: GCF_048565385.1. NCBI lineage: Eukaryota > Metazoa > Chordata > Mammalia > Primates > Cebidae > Saimiri > Saimiri boliviensis. The sequence continues at coordinate 49,658,608 of NC_133449.1, read as the reverse complement.
GGGAAGAGGAGGCTCTCAGTAAATAAGTTACTGCTTAAAAAAAAGAAGAAATTTGCTGACTGAATGTGAAGCTGTCCCTTCCTACTATGGACTTCAGATTTTAGCCCACTTGAATTGCTTCATATCCTCCAAGCTGCAGCCATCCCTTGATTCTCTGGCTTCCCAAGCACTTGCTGTCTTTGTCACACAGTTTGGGTTCAAGCAGCAAGACTGGTTTCCATGTACATTTTGTAGCTTTCTCGTTTCTCTTTACAATCTCTGTCCTTTGTCTACTGCTTTAAAATCTAGAAATAGTTTTCAAACACAAAGGTGATCCTTTAGAAGCACAAAGCTGATTGTGTCACCAATACATACAACTCTTAATGGCTTCCCGTTAAACTCTGAGTAAAGACCTTATGAAGCCTACTTAAGGCCATAACTATCTGGCTGTTATTTTCCTCCTCATCCTCATCTCACCAACCCACCCTCCACCCCATGCCCCTTACTCCTCCTCTGAGCTCTAAACTCAATGACCTACTTCTACCCTTTTTGACCCCAGGAACTTATCTCAGCCTGGAATTTTCCCTCTTTGCTCTCCACTGAACTGCCCACTTCCAGTCTAAGACATGTGCTTCTGTCACACACCCTTACTGTGCTTATCTCAGTTTGTAATTATCTACTCATTTAGAAAAGTACTGATGAAGGTCTTCGCTGTCAGCTTTCAGGATAGCAGGAATCATGGCTGATTTTACTTACTTAACAGGGTTTCACTCTTTCTAACTCTCCTTTTTTTTTCAGACTGAGTTTCGCTCCTGTTGCCAAGGCTGGAGTGCAAGGCTTATTGCAACCTCCACCTCCTGGGTTCAAGCAATTCTCCTGCCTCAGCCTCCCAAGTAGCTGAGATTACAGGCACCTGCCACCACGCCCAGCTAATTTTTTTTTATTTTTAGTAGAGACAGGGTTTCATCATATTGACCAGGCTGCTCTTGAACCCCTGATCTCAGGTGATCCACCAGCCTCAGTCTCCCAAAGTGCTGGGATTAGAGGCGCAAACCACCATACTCAGCCACTCCTTTTTACTTATGGATGAGATGGTATTAAAGATTATTTCTTCATTTTTTTCTCTCTTCATTGATGCACCTAAGTAGTAGGATACTTTGAACTAGAATTCAAGAAATTGAGTTTTAATTTTACCTCCCACTCTCATATGAATTTTCCATGTGACCTGGGGCCATACTTCCTTGTACGCTGTTCCCTTTTTTATAAATGTAAGAGATTAACCTATATGGGCTCCCATGTGCATCCTTCTCTAACATGTAAGTCTGGGACCTTCAATAGACTAAGACAAAGCAGAATAATTAAAACTTAATGAACACAGGAAAGAAAGCAGCTACATTAAGGAAAAGAGACATCCTCATCGTTGAAGAAGGGTATGCCCTAGTGTCTGGACCTCATTTAGGAAATTTGGTAACCTTGCAACCCTAGATAGATTGCTTAATCTCTCTAGATTTTAACTTCCTCTTCTGATGTGATAAGAACATCTGCCTCACAGGTTTGATGAGAGGATTAAGTGAGATAATGTATTATAATGCCTTGAACATGGTAGGCTGTTAACTCCTTTCCTCCTTCTCTGAAGCTGTCACGGAATTTAAAAACACATAACTAAATAGAGCATGACTTGCAACTAAAGGCTCACTTGTCTCTGCATGCTTTGGCTTAGGTATGCTTTATTCCTCCGAAAAGGTTTTATATCACCTGAAAGGAAATAATTGCATTTCCCTGAAAATTC